>NC_073630.1:121569479-121880000 GCF_029407905.1 Bubalus kerabau
GAGGCAGACAAATTAGGGCCTTGGGGCTGCCACATGCGGCCACCAGCAGTTCTGGGCCAGGGCCGCCCCCGCCCCGCCACACAGCCACACACTCAGCCACCCCACCAGCTGCACCCGGGACCCAGACAGCACACACACCAACAACCACACAGACACACACAGAGCCACCAACAGACACACAACCACACACAGACACACCACACATACACACACAGAGCCGCACACAGAGCCACCAACAGACACATACACAGAGCCACCTCCCCACCACACACAGACACACCACACATACAACCACACACAGGCACACAAACACAATCACGCACACACACAGCCACCCACCCACACACAACCACACACAGACACACACACATAACCACACACTGGCACATACAACCACCCATAGGCACACAAACACTATCACACACAACCATAGACACACACAACCACCCCCACAAACAACCACAATCACCCACAGACACACAAACACAACCACACACACAAAACCACACACACACACAAATACAGACATGCACACAACCACACACACAACCACCCACAGATGTACACACATACAACTACAGGCAGACATACACAGCAACCACATACAGGAACACAAACACAACTACACACAAAACCACAGACACACACAGCCACAGACATGCACACAACCACCCACAGAAACACACACACACACACAACTGCCCAAGGCACACAAACACAACCACATACACAAAACCACACACAGCCACCCATAGAAACACACACAACCAGACACACACACAAACCACTCACAGACACACAGCCACTCAGACACACATACAACCATAGACACATACAACCACACACACACACACACAACCACCCACAGACACAAAATCACCCACAGACACACACAACCACCCACAGAAACACACAACCACCCACAGACACACATAACCACCCACAGACACACAAACACAACCACACACACAAAGCCACAGACATGCACACGACCACCCACAGACACACAGACTACATGCAGACACATACAATAACCACACATAGGCGCACAAACACAACCACGTACACAAAACTACACACATAGCCACAGCCACACACATAACCGCAGCACAGAGACCTGCAGGTGCCCTCGTGGAGTCACACCCCGACAACCACAGCCTCCTCCAACCCACACTGGAGGCCGCGGCCCTGCTGGACCAGCGAGGCCGGCAGGGCAGGGCAAGGAGAAGGCAGGCCTGGACTGACTCCCACCTTCCTGTGCCCAGGGGCCACCAAGGACATGGGCAAGATGCTTGGGGGTGACGAGGAGAAGGACCCTGATGCCGCCAAGAAGGAGGAGGAGCGGCAGGAGGCGCTGCGGCAGGAGGAGGAGGAGCGCAAGGCCAAGTACGCCAAGATGGAGGCAGAGCGTGAGGCCATGCGGCAGGGCATCCGCGACAAGGTGGGCGCGGCGGCGCGCTCTGGCGCCATACCCCTGCGTGGATGGGGGACGGGGACGGGGGGCGGGGACGGGCTGGGGGGTGCTGCCTGCGGGAGGGCTGAGTGAAGCCTGGCTGGGCCGCCGCCCCTCCTCCTCCGAGGCTCGCAGAACTGACCTCAGGGAGGGACCCCCAGGGAGGAGGGTGGGCGGGTGAGGCGTGCACATCTGCACACACTCACTGGGCCTGGGGCTTACCCTGCCGCCTGAGTCCTTCTGGCCCCAATGGCAGGGGCTGGACCCCATCCTCCCAGGATCCTGGGCTGGGGTGCTGGCTTCTGTAGGACAAGCTCCCGTGGCTGCCCCCAGGACTGCCCCCACGGACTTAGAGGGCAGGCCCTTCTGGAGAGGAGGGGCAGGGCAGCCAGGGGCTGCCCCACGGGCAGGCTGCAGGTGGGTGAATCATCCTGGGCTGGAGGATGCCCCTGACCACGCCCGGGTGGGCCTCAGGCCCCTGAGGTGAACAACAGGGTGTTGGGGGCAGGTCTGTGGCTGTGTGGGCTGGCTGGGGGTGGGTTGGGAGCTGGAGGCCATCTTTCCAGAACCCTCTGGCACCTTCCTCTGTATGCAGGGCATGAGCACATACCCGGAAGGGACCCAAGGCCAGAGCAGGGGCAGACATGGGAGGCTGTCAGCTACGGGCCCCAGGGGCCTGTCCACTGCCCACCCTCAGGTGCCCACCCAGCTCGTGGGTCAGAAGGGCAGGCATGCGGCGGCTGCTCCTGCCTCCTTCAGGGTGGGCCGGCCTGCGGGCCAGGTGGAGAAGGAAGGGCCCTCCCCAGGGCCCCACGATGTCCTGAACCACGTGGCCTCCCACGGTCCACAGCATTCTGGGCCTTGCGCACCACTCTTGGCCCCACACGGGCCAGGCCCCTCCACCCAGAGACCCGGGGGGTGCTCAGTTTGGGGGTGCTGCCTCAGTTCTGTCCTGCCCCCACCCTGACACTCCCGTCTCTGGGCCCTGGGGGAAGTGTTTCCAGACACTGTGGATGAAGCCTGTGGGAGGGGCTGGGCGCGGGCAGAGGGGTCCTCCAGAGGGCGTCTCCACAGTCCCCAGCCCCTCCTGCCTGCCCGGTTCGCGGGCCTCTGCCTGACGCAGAAGCTGCGGTGAGGACAGGTGGGCGCCTGCAGGTCTCTGGGCCCACGGGGGCCCCACGTTGATGGGGGCGGGGGTGCACCTTGGTGTCCATCACTGGTCACTGGACACCTTTCTGGGCAGAAAGTTCAAGTTGACTGTGCTGGAGCAGCAGCTCATGAGACCCTCACCCCCAGGACCAGCCTCAAGACTTTCAGAGCTGTTTGGGGAAAAGCCAGGAAGAGCACACAGATGGCAGAGAGGGAGGCAGCCATGGGCGGGGAGGGGCCAGAAGGCAGAGAGACGCCCACTCAGGCTGCCTTTAATAGGAAGTCCCTTCTGCCCCTCCCCTCCTCAGACCGTCCAGTGGCCCCATCTCCCTGAGGCTCCAGCCCCAGGGGCATGGGGACACTGCCCCTCAGGGCTCCCACTGCCCCAGGGCCTTTGCTTGGCTGCTCTCCTGGGGGCTCCCTGAGGCTCCACCTCCCTGTCCCCTCCGCACTCCTCCCCTGCCTTACTCTGCTCTGCACCTGCCTTCATCTGGGAGCATGGCTGTGCCCTCAGTTGTGTCCAACTCTGTGACCCCGCCAGGCTCCTCTCTCCATGGGATTCTCCAGGCAAGAATACCAGGGTGGGCTGCCGTTTCCTCCTCCAGGGATCCTCCCTACCCGGGGATCAACCTCAGTCTCCTGTGTCCTCCTGCTTTGGCAGGCAGATTCTTTACCACTGAGCCACCCGAGAAGCCAGCCTTCATCTGACACACGCTTTTCACTGGTTTGCTGTTCACTGTCCATCCCCTGCAGGGAGGGCAGGACTCTGACTGCACTTGGCCCTTGTACGCTGAGCAAACGAGTGAGTGAGCGAACGAGTGAGTGAACAGGCATCAGCTCCAGTGTCCTTTTCTTCCTCAGGGAACCGAGTGGGACTTACAAGTCACAAAGTGAGTCCCAGTGAAAATGGAGGGTGTGTCCCCACCCTGAGGGCAGCTCCACGGGAGGCCAGGGGACAGGGTGACCCTCACCACCCCCACCCTCAGGACCCCAGCTTCCAGGGCGACCACACGGAAGGCTGCAGCCTTTGGCAGAGCCCCAAGGCCCCCTAGCCTGGTGCTCCGGGGTTCGCTTGGCCAGTGGTCCTGCTTCCCCAGACGAGCATCACCCCCATCTGGACCCCCTTGGGTGGGCTGAGTGCCTTTGCTTCTGAACTGCCTCCACAGACCCCAGGCTGCTTCTGGACCCTGGCAGTCCCCAGACCCACTGTGGCTCCATCAGCCACAGTGGCCGGTCTCCCTGCTGGGCCCAGGCCTCCTTCCTGGGCACGTCCAGGGTCTGGTCTCACTCGCCCATGGAGCACGATGGTGTCGGCTGAGTTCAGCTGCTGGGGCAGGAGTCAGAGCCGGGCCCCACCCCATGCAGGGGCTGGGGCCGCAGTTTTCTTACCGGCCCAAGCACAGCTTCTGTGGTCAGAGGATTAGGCGGGACTAGGGGGCCGGGGCTTGGTCCTGGGGCGGCAGCCTGTAGGGAAGGTGTGGTGTGTTGGGGAGCATACCAACACACGCAGCTGAGTCTGACAGGTGGGAGCCAGGCCTGGGGGTGTGCAGGGGAGACAGGCTGATGGTGAGCACCCCCATTCACGGGTCGGAGGCAGCTCAGGGTCTGATGCACTCTGGATATTAGAGCCCCAAATCCCCAGGTCCTCACAGCCTCGGTGCTGGTCCTCCAAGGAGCCTCCAGCTCAACAGAGGAGCCCGCCTTGCCCCCAAGACCCCAGAGGTGGACAGCGCAGCCGTGGGAGGACAGGCTGCCCCGGCCACCCAGGGTGGTGGCCACCACTGCCCTCTCTCCCCAGACGTCCTGACCATGAGCTCAGCACCTGGAGCCCCCTACCCACCAACGAAGCCCCCCATCACGTCGCCCGGCCCTGCCTGGTCCCCCATGGCTACAGAGCTCTACTCTACCTGGCCTTCCAAGGCGACCCCCTCCCGCCCTCCTGCTCCCCACAGGTGGGACCCCTGACCTTTAGGGGTGGCTCCCCCAATGGCCCTCGCTGGCCCCCAGGCCCCAGACCCACTTCCTGCTGCCCCTTCCTGGTGTCTGGGGTGGGGTGCCCCGTGGGATGCCCTATGCCCCCACCCCCAACCTCATGAGATTGATCAAGGAGGAGGGTGGGGGTCCCTCACACGGAGGCCGAGGGGTCAGGCCAGGCCATGTGCCCAGGCTCCCTGGGAGACCTCATCTGCATTCGGGGCTCCTGCCTCTGCAGGCTGGTGGGCGGTGCCTCCCCCGACCCGACCCCGCGCGTGATGACGTCATGACGCACTGCGCGGGTCCAGGTAGGGGGAGACTGGCCCGCCTGTGTCATCTGGTCCCCGCTTCCTGGTCTGCACCCCCGCCTTCTGGTTTACACCGCACCCACGTTCAGCGACTCTGAGCCAGAACCACCCTCCAGCAAGCGCTGGGCTGGCGGGTCCTAGTCGACCCGCCCCCATGGCCCAGGTTTGTGCTGAGAAGAACAGGTGTAGGCACATCGCTGACTTTCACCGTTAGGGAGCACCGCTTTGCCCAGGGCGCTGGCAGCCTGGGCTCCCTCCGGGCCTCAGTGGTACTGTCTCAGTGGTTGAGGAGGATGGGGGGAGGGGGTTGAGGTGGGGGGACTGGGGTGGGGTTTCAGACAGGCGCTCAGCCAGGCCACATCAAAGCCAGGCTCTGGGAGCGACCCCAAAGAGTAAGGTGGCCCTCAGGTTTGCCCAGAGTGGCTTAGGCTCAGAATGGCTTGGGGCCCGGGGTCTCCTTCCGGGACCCCAGAGGGGACAACCGTGACACAGGGCCCTCCCTGACCCCCTGCCTGACCGTGTGTTCCTGGCCTTACGCGCGTGTCCCCTTGTCACCCGCCTTTTCCGCCAGCACCACGTGTTCCCCCGAGCGTGTGTGTGCACCTTGGCTGAGTGTGTGTGGGGCTTTGGCCACCATGGCCTCCTGGGTCCAGTGCACAGACCTGCACCCCAGTTGGGGACAGACGTCCTGTGGCTGCAGGAACTGCTGGGCTCTGTGCCTCTGGCTGGAGGGAAGCTCTCTCCGGTCTGACCTCATTCCTGGCGGTGTGTCTCTCCACCCTGTGCGTCCCTCCCCCTGAGTCAGGGCACCGGCCTCTGTGGTGACCCAGGAAGAGGGCTGTGCCCCTTGGAGTGGCTGCAGTCTGGCTGGCTCCTCGACTCTGCCCTGGGCTGAGCTGGCGTCCGTGCTCAGTGGGGAGGCCCCTCTTGGTCAGTTGCCCTGAGCCCTCCCCCCACCCCGGAGATCCTTCCCAAGCTCCTGACTCGTCCAGGGTGCAGAGGGGCCTTCAGACCACTAGGGCCCCTGCTGAGGAGGGTGGCCAGACCCCTTACCCCTCCTTCCTCAGTGCCTAGGGGCCCCACGCTGTGGTCTGGTCACTGCGGCCAGGAGCTCGGATTCCTCCTCTTAGATTCTGCTGAAGAGCCCTTGCCCCCACCCTCGCCTGAAGCCCCCACAACCTCGAGGGAGGAGATGGGTGCAGAACAAGCTGGGGAGTGGGACACAGCCACCCCCCTAATCTGGAAGCAGAGCGAAGGGTCTTCTTGGAGGACCAGGGTGCCCCCTGCACTGCCGGCAGCACCAGCGACAGGCACCGCTTCCTTCAGGGGGGCTGGTGAGGAGGGAGGAGCAGGCCTGGGGACCCTTCCCGGGGCCAGCAGCCCTGTGCGCTGTGCTTCCCGGCACTCGCTCTTCGCCAGCATCAAAGCCTCTGCTTCCAGACATTCCGTGTTGTGTAACCCAGGACCTCAGACCTGACCAAGGGGCACCCCCTCCCCAGCTCGGGTGGGTCCTGAACTCTGTCCCCAACCCATCAGGCCAGCGTGGCCCCACCTGGTCCCACCAGTCCTAAGGCAGGAAGTCTTCCCTTGGTCTCGTGGCCTTCTGACCACAGGCTTCAGGGCTTTTTGGTCCAGGAGGGCTGCTGAGGGTGCTGAGGGGCCTTTGGGTGAGGTGTTAGTCTTGTAGAGATTAATTTTCTTGGTTCTGGAGGCTAGAAGTCCCAAATCAAGATGTTGGTAGGACTGTTCTCCCTCTGCAACCTGTAGGTGAGAATCCCCTCTTCTGGTTTCTGGGGGCTTCTGGCATTGTTTGTGTCCTTGGCTGGTGGCAAGGTGGTTCCCAAGCCTTTACATTTTCTTTTTCTACTCTGCGTGTCCTTTTCTTTTACAAAGAAGCTCTGGATTTAGAGCGCAGGGAGGTCTTCTTTCTGTTCTTACCTTAATTACACCTGCAGAGACCCTGTTTCCAAACAAGGTCACATGCTGAGGTTCCAGGTGACATGAATTTGGGGGGACTCCTTTCAGTCAGAGGGGAGATTTTGGAAAGGGTTGGGGACAGAGAGAGACGCAGGAAACCAGAACTGGGGGCGCTCAGCGGTGCCCGGGGGCGTTGCTGAGGGCACACCTAGGTAGGGCTCGAGGACACCCACCTGGAAGTGACTGCGGGACCCGGGGCGTGCAGAGTGCCCCGCCGGGGGCCGGGGCTTCTTGGCGGCAGCCGAGGATGCTTGGCATAAAAGTGTGGCTTCACGTCACCGGACGGAGGATCTGGGCCCCGTGGGGCAGGGCTGACACCGCCCGCGTCCCCGGGAGGCGGGGCCGCGGGAGGGCGGGGCCCGGGCCGGAGGGTGGGCTCGCCCCGTCAGGCACCCTCCCCGGCGGGGCGGGGTCGGGGCCCGCGCGCTGACCCGCAGCCCTCCCCGCAGTACGGCATCAAGAAGAAGGAGGAGCGCGAGGCCGAGGCCCAGGCCGCCCTGGAGGCCAACTCGGAGGGCAGCCTGACGAGGCCCAAGAAGGCCATCCCGCCGGGCTGCGGGGACGCGGCGGAGGAGGAGGACGAGAGCATCCTGGACACGGTCATCAAGTACTTGCCTGGGCCGCTGCAGGACATTTTCAAGAAGTAGCGCCCGGGCTGAACAGCAGCCCGCCCCGCGCCCACCCCGGTCCCGCCCTCCGCGAGGCCCCCGAAGAGCCGCCGGGAGCAGAGCGCAGCCCCCCACGCTGATATAAGCCATAGCCCTAGGTCCATCCGCCCCGTTGCCCACCTCGCGCCTCGGGAGCCTCCGCCCACCTCGCAGCCCACCCGCTCCCAGAACCGCCCCCGCCACCGAGGGAGGCGCGCCCGGCCCCCCACGGCTGCTGCCTTCTGTGCCGGAGACCTCGGAGGGGACAGCCCCCTGCTCTTCGGGCAGCGGGTGGACTGGACTCGCCCCCAGACCCCGGAAGCCCTTCTCGCTCCGCCCCTCACCGCCCACCCAGCAGGGCCCACGGCCAGGGCCACCGAAAGGGTCCGCGTTGGTGGATGCCTGTCGAGCCCAACTCAGGAGCACAGCCATAGTAGGGGATGCGGTTGTGAGCCGGGGCGGGGGTGGGCGTCGGTGACGAGCCGCAGGGGCCTGGGGCTCCCCCGCAGGGTTCGGCCGGGACGCCCCTCCTAAGGTCCCCACCCTCACGCTCGGGTTGCTGAACCTGCCTGACCTGGTGGCCTGGCCGCCACCGCTCTCCATGTTCACCCTTATCTTCATCCACCCGTCTGTCCCGGCCGCCGCCTCTGGAAGGCTAAGCTTCGGGGCCGGTTCTCGCGAAGGGAGGCAAAGCAATAGGCTTGGGAGGACCCTCTCTGACCTCTCTCCCCTCCACCGCCCCACTCCAGAGTCTGCGGGCCCAGCGAACCCATCCCTTTCTCTGGCCGGCGCCTCCTGTCCCTCCGAGGCTGCTGGGGGTGGGGGTGCCTGCAGCCTCTGAACACCCGCACCTCCACTCAGAACCGGGAGGCGGCCCGGAGCCCGGGGGCCGAGCGCTGCGCGCCGGCCGGAGTGTGTGGCCCGGAAGACTAGCCCCGACCCTCAGCCGCCTCCGCCCTGCAGGCCCTCGAAGGGGCGTCCCAGCCGCCAGCCCAGCCGGCTCCCCAGAAGCGGCCGTGGGCCTCCCAGCGCTCCCCCGCCCCCCCTTGTTTAATTTGCATCACAATATGTTGAATCTCAGGTAAATGAGGTCTTCTGTCTGTGAGGAGTTTTATCTTGACAGAAAGCTTGTCACCTGGGTCCCCAGGGCCCTTTCTGTCCGCATAAATTTTCATCGTGTCCAGTGTCCGGGCCAGGGGTGCGGCCCTCCCCCGCTCCTTAGAGAAGCCATATGACTAGACTGCAATACTGACCCCTGGCCCCTGGAGCCCTTTGTCCCCCGCCGTCCACCCTGCGCCCCGACCCCTCCGGGTTCCTCGTCTTTTTTTAATGCCTGTTTCCACACTTTAAAAAGCCAGCTCTGAGCGGACTGGGCGTCGTCTGGTAGAAACTCGCATCCCATCCTCAGCGCCTGGGGCGCCCCAGCGCCGAGCTTAGTATAGACGTGGACGTCCTCTGTCCGTCTGTCCCGACGCCTGCGCCTCCTCCTGCATGTCGGGGCCGCTGCCTGTGTTCTCTCCGGATGGAATCACAGCCAATAAACTCCACACAGTGATTTCACGTCTTTGGCCATTGCCTCTGGAGTCCATTCCCTGGGAGGCGATGGGGGCGGGGTCCTGGCAGGAGGGCAGAGCCCGGCCCGCTGCCGTGCTCCCTTTGGACTCTGCTGCTTGACCCCGTGCCCTGCCAGATGGGAGCACCTTTTCCTTTCGCCGAGGCCAAGGCAGGGGCTCCTGCTGCCCCGGACACACACATCCGACCCTTTCTCCCTGAGGTCCTCCCGGCCAGGGTCGTCTCCACCTGAAATGCAGCCCGTCCCTCAGTGGCCCCCACCCCAGGCCTCTCCTGCACCGCACACCCTGGGCTGCGGGCCCAGGTATCTCCGTGCTGGCCACACCTTGGGCCCAGTGAGAGGCCTCTGCGTCCTGTCTGTAGAGGCTGAGGCCTGACGAGATGCCTGCGGGAACTGCTGGCTCTGAGCCTGACCCCGAGATGCTGTGGCCACTTGTGTCTCCAGAGTGGCCCTGTTTGACATCCATACCTGGGCCTTCTATCCAGGAGGAGGGTACCTGTGACCCTCCTCACACTGCTGGGTGATGAGAATGCATGGGTGCCTTCCAGCAAAATCTGCCCAGTCTCAGCAAAAGAAATGCCACACTTTCCCCTCCCCACCTGTCCCCCACCCACCCAGTCCTGTTCCCCTCCCCACCCAGCTGTACCCAGAATACTGTCTGGGACCCACTGCCCCTTTGCCTCTACCTCAGAATGGGGACAGAAGCCTTTGTAGCCAGTTCTGGCTTTGGGATTTGCAAGCCACCATCCCCAGCATGGCTGGTCTCAGTAGGGCACCCCAAAGTGCCCCCACCATTAGCCTCCATTCCCCCACCTCTACCCTCCTCCCCCTACCTCCAACCTGGCCTGGACTCGCCTCAGTCCTAAGCAATGACTCAGATGTGCTGGTCACCTGAATTGCCTTCCCTGGGAACCCCAGGCAGCCCTTCCCCAGTGCCTGGTGGGGCAGACCCCTTAGTCCTCTCCCTGAGGACTTCCGGGAGAGGCACTTGCTCACTCCAGGTTGCTGAGCCCCTTTGATGTGCAGAGCTCTTCTAGGGCCTGGGGAAAGTGGAGGTCCTTCCTCCCTGGACTGATTGTTCCAATGGCAGGAGACAAACAATGAATACATAGGTGGTGAGGTCTTTCTGAGGAAATTGAGTAGGATAAGGGGCAGAGAGGATGGTGAGAGTGGTTATTTCACCTCTAGGGAGGTGAGGTGTGCAGACAGACCCCAAGGAAGAGAGGAGGAGCCCTATGGGACCCAGGCAGGAACAGCAGTGCCAGGGCCCCGAGTCAGGAGCTGGCTGAACATTTCAGAGTGGCCATGGGAACTCTGGCTGACCGTGGCCTTGCCCCTGGGCTTGCTTTAGGACCACACTGCCTCTTCTGGAGTCCCTTTCCTTTCAGGACATTTAGCTCTGTTTTGACAAAGCAGAGCACACTTTGATACCTGCCCCTCCAGAGCTGTCCACTCTGCAGGCAGCCAGCCCCGGGCAGCGCTCTGCTTGGATTTGCTGTCTCTCCTCGCAGGCGCCCTGCATCGGAGAGCTGTTTGAGTCACCAGCCACTTAACTATCAAGGCTGTCAGGGCACATTTTTAAAGATCTGGCAATTAAGGACCATTTTGTCTAGTTGTGCTAATCCGCAGCTAGACGATCCTGCTGTCCACAGTCGCAGCCAGCGGGGCTCAGTGAACCCTGGGTCTGGGCCACCTGTCCACTCGATTTGGAATCTGCTGCACTCCTGCCTCAGGCGGTTCCTGTCAAGTCTGAAAGGAGGGGTAGCCTCTGGGGTGAAGGCTGGGTCCTTGGAGCCGGACTCGCACTTGGCCGAGGGGCCGGGGTTGAGGGGTCAAACCGAGGGGGCAGGTTTGGGCAGAACTCGGGGCGGTGGTCGGGATGGGAGAGGGGTGAGAGTCAGGGTGGGCCGGGCTGGAGGAGGGATGCGAGACGCCGGGCTGCGGGGCCGAGCCGGAAGCGGGACTGGGGATGGGCTCGGGCTGCGTCAGTGCCTCGCCAGTGTCGGTCAACATCTACGCGGTCCGGAGGGTGGAAGGGTCTCAAGGCAGGACCCAGAGCCGCTTGAACTGGTGCGGAGTCCAGGCGCCTGGGCCCCGCCCCTCCCCTCTGCCCCGCCCCTCCCCTCCCCTTCCCTCCATAGGCCCCGCCCCGCCCCTCCCGCCCCTCCCCTCCCCGCCCCGCCCCACTCTTCGGCCCCACCCCTCCTCGCCCCCTGGCTGTCCTGAGCCAATCAGCGAGTGCCGGGTAAGGCCGCTGCGATTGGCTCCGAGAGGGTCACGTGCCAGAAGCCTGGCTAATCCGAGCCCCCGAAACGAGAAAGCCGGAAGGGCGGCCCGCGGCAGGTCGGGGCCGCTACTTGGGCTCGGCACCCGGGATCGCTCTCTGGGCCGGGCTGAGCCGGAGTGAAGAGCGGAACTTCCGTGTCCCACGGACCGCCTGTTGAAGGGCGGGCAGCGGGGTCCAGGCGGGGCGCTGACTCAGGGCCCAGGAATTCCGGCGCTGGAGAGACACGCCCGGCCTGGCCCGCACAGCTTGTCCAGGGACCGACGGCAGAGCATCTCCACCCTAGCCCCGGGAGCTGAAGCGGCTCTCGGTGGACTCATCCCTCCTGCGCACCGGCCCTGCTCCCTAAATTGACCGCCCTCCGCCCAGGTGAGGGTGTAGGGCCCGGTGGTCCCACGCTGGATAAGCGGAGGTCTGTACTTGTCTGGCTACAGTCCAAAGGGTCGCAAAAGAGTCGGTAAAGCGACTCAGCACGTACTTAAGGACAGAGCCCTTGGGGAAGGACCACAAAATGGTCCCTGCGGCACCGTGGGAGCCGGAGGTGGAGCTGAGGAGGAGGCTTGGGGGTGCCCGAGCCTCCGGTGGCAGTGCTGGCCAGTTGGTGGGTCAGCACTCGGTCTCCTGATGCTTGGGGAAGAACCAGAGCCCCAGGCACCTAGAACCCTTGCTGTCCCATCACTTGTCCCGGAGGGTGAAGCCTGCTGGGATTCTGGAGCCCCCGCTCGGGGCTGATCATCAGCCTCCAGGCCCCGCTGGTGCCCAGAGTGACTTTTCTCAGCCCCAGAGGAGGAGGCATGGGAGTTGAAGTTGAGTTTGATTTCTGCAAAATAAACACTGTTTCTTGCATGCTTGAGTGAGTGCATTGAGGTTTATGCTGTGGAGAGGGCAAAGGTCTATGCCAGGAAAGAGAAGGGCCTGGCCTGGCTGGGGAAAGGCCTGGAGACCGGGATGGGACAGGGTGAGACCTTGGCAGCAGCCCCTGGCTGCCGCCCTGCTGCCAGAGGAGACCCGGGGCTGGGGGAGATCTGGGCACACTCCTGCCATTCCTTCTCCCTGGCACTCTTCAAAGGGCCCAGTGTTAAGATGGCTTCTTGGAAAGACAAATCCTAATGGGTTGTTGACTGGCCTTTGAGCCCAGCCCAAAGCACTGACCCTTAATCTACTTCAGTCTGCAGCTTCTACTGGCAGCTGAGTGGAACTGCTCCAACAAGAGCTCATCCACAAGGAGGGCCCTGGGCCCTGTGTCCAGGCAGTCAAACCCCTGATCCTCTCAAAGGAATCCTAGACTCTAGGGTCAGTCAGCCAGAAGTCGGCCTCTATCCACACATATCCACCAGGCCCTGACCGTGGGCCCCAAGAAAGGTGGGACATGCCCCATCACAACTCCCGGCCCCTCCCTCAGCCACTCAGGACTGGGGCCATGCCTGGCTGGAACTCCAGGCTCAGATAGGAGATTGACACTCCTCACAGGTCTCTCTCCTACAACTAATTCTCATATAGTGAGTGGCGATAAAGTTCAGTGAGTAAGCACAGTTCACCAATCCGGAGGAATTTGCTGGTGGCTGGGACAGGAAATGTACAAGATGAGCCTGGAAACGAGGAAATGCTCCAGGATGACGGGCAGGAGCAAGGGGCTTGGCCACCACTGACTCAGCCCCAAACCCAGATCAGTGTGAACAAATAAGTTGTGCTGGAGTATAAGCGTCGAGTCCACACTGGGGTATGTGATTTAGCATGTAAGTGTGGGGAAGACGCAACTCCTGTGCAGATGGGTCCAAACAGGAGGTGGAGCAAACGCCCTACTCTTCTGGTGTGGGCTCCACACAGCGACGTTCTGCCGAAGGACACAGAATGGAATACCACGTGGGGAAGCCGGACAGACTACCACCTCCAGGGGCTCCAGATCCCAGGGCCTCCAGGTCACGATGGGTCATGTTGGTTGCAGGCGCCCATGATGTGAGGAGAGAGGAAGCCTACTTCTGGGGTCCTCCTCCCCCAGTACACATCCCCAGTCTAACCCTGAAGAAAACATTAGACTAACCGCATTTGAGGAATGATGCTCAAGCTGAAACTCCAGTACTTTGGCCACCTCATGTGAAGAGTTGACTCATTGGAAAAGATTCTGATGCTGGGAGGGATTGGGGACAAGAGGAGAAGGGGACGGCAGAGGATGAGATGGCTGGATGGCATCACTGACTCGATGGACATGAGTCTGAGTGAACTCCGGGAGTTGGTGATGGACAGGGAGGCCTGGCGTGCTGCGATTCATGGGGTCGCAAAGAGTCGGACTCGACTGAGCGACTGATCTGATCTGATTTGAGGGCCAGTCTACAAAATACCTGACCAGCATTCCTCCAAACCGTCAAAGTCATCAAAAACAAGAAATGTCTGAGGAACTGTCATAGCCCAGAGGAGCCTAAGGGGACATGCTGACTAATGTGATGTTGTGATGGGCAGGACCCTGAGGTGCCTTGCTGGGACAGAGCTCCCCACCCCCGCCCTGCCCATGTCCTCTGCCTGCCTCTTGTGTGTAGAAAAACTTCAGCCTCTGAACCCTTCCCTGAGTTCCAAAGAATACATTTAATTAGAGAAGTGAGAAAATGTGGAAACAAAAATAGTCAAGCAAGACAAAGTAATAATAGTTTAGCCATTAAACAAAGTCAAGTATCTAGTTCGTTCTCAAGAGCTGTGATACTATTCTGAGCTATGTCCTTGAGCTGTCTTGCTGATACTGAAACCACGGAGACACCAGACCAGTTGGAATCAGAAGATTATGTTGATTTCCGATTATCTTACCATTAACCAATCAGAAGAATGTCCACCAGCAGATCAAGAGCCCAACGACCCTTCTCCCTCACCCTGTCTTCAAAAACCCTTTCCCAAAAAGCTTTAGGGAGATCAGGCCTTCTAAGCATCAGCGGCCCTGGACTCCTTGCTTTGTTGTTCAGTCGCTCAGTCCTGACTGACTCTGCAGCCCCATGGACTGTAGCACGCCAGGCTTCCCTGTCCATCACCAACTCCCGGAGTTTACCCAAGCTCATGTCCATTGAGTCAGTGATGCCATCCAACCATCTCATCCTCTGTCATTCCCTTCTCCTTCTGTCTTCTATCTGCCAGCATCAGGGTCTTTTCCGATGAATCAGTTCTTCGCATCAGTTGGCCGAAGTATTGGAGTTTCACCTTCAGCATCAGTCCTTCCAATGAATATTCAGGACTGATTTCCTTTAGGATGGACTAGCTGGATCTTCTTGCAGTCCAAGGGGCTCTCAAGAGTCTTCCCCAGCACAATAGTTCAAAGGCATCAATTCTTTGGCACTCAGCTTTCTTTATAGTCCAACTCTCACATCCATGGAGAATGAAATGGCAACCCACTCCAGTATTCTTGCCTGAAGAATCCCAAGGACAGAGGAGCCTGTGGGGCTACAGTCCATGGGGTTGCAAAGAGTCGGATGCAACTGAGTGATAAACTCACATCCATACATGACTACTGAAAAAACCGTAGCCTTGACTAGATGGAACTTTGTTGGCAAAGTAATGTCCTGCTTTTTAATATGCTTTCTAGGTTGGTCATAACTTTTTGTCCAAGGAGCAACAGTCTTTTAATTTCATGGCTGCAGTCACCATTCACAGTGATTTTGGAGCCCCCCCCAAAATAAAGTTTGTCACTGTTTCTATTGTTTCCCCATCTATTTGCCATGAAGTGATGGGACCAGAGGCCATGATCTAAGTTTTTTGAATGTTGAGGTTTAAGCCAAATTTTTCACTCTCCTCTTTGACTTTCATCAATAGGCTCTTTAGTTCTTCTTTGCTTTCTGCCGTAAGGGTGGTGTCGCCTGCATATCTGAGGTTATTGATATTTCTCCCAGCAATCTTGATTTCAGCTTGTGCTTCATCCAGCCCAGCATTTATCATGATATACTCTGCATATAAGTTAAATAAGCCGGGTGACAATATACAGGCTTGACATACTCCTTTCCCAATTTGGAACCAGTCTGTTGTTCAATGTCCAGTTCTAACTGTTGCTTCCTGACCTGCATACAGATTGCTCAAGAGGCAGATAAGGTGGTCTGGTATTCCCATCTCTTGAAGAATTTTCCACAGTTTGTTGTGATCCACACAGCATTAGTCGTTTCAATGAATATTCAGGATTGATTTCCTTTAGGATGCACTGGTTTGATCTCCTTGCTGTCCAAGGGACTCTGCAAGAGTCTTTTCCAGTACCACAGTTCAAAAGCATCCATTCTTTGGTGCTCAGCATTGCAATAAGTTCTGCACTTTGCTTCAGCACCACCTGGTGTCAGTAAACTGGTTTTACTGTGTGCAGGTGAGTGGACCCAGGTTTGGCTCCGTAAAAATATCCTGGATAAGATCCTGGAACAGAAAGCCATCAAGGAAAATGGCTAAGGAAATCTGAACCCAGAATGGACTTTAGTACCAGACAGTGGAAGATGTTTACAAGTGGGGAGCCTAGGGGTGGAGTGTAGGGAGCACTGCATTAGCCTCATAATTTTCCTGTAAATCTAAATCTGCTCTAAAAGGTTACTTTAAAAAGGTATAATCCAATTCAGTTAACACTAATCCCAGCCCTTTACTGAAAGACCCAGGAGAGGGAAGTTCGGGTTCAGCCCAGAGCCAGCTCACATGACCGCAGAGCCTCAGCCACGTGGGCACAAGGGCAGTGCCAGGCGCCTTCCCAGCCGAGTCGCCTCTCTCCCTACTGCCGCTATGCAAGGGACCATGTGACCAGGAGGCTCTGGAGCTGTGGCCTTGGGGGTGATGCTGCCCCTGCTCCACCCCATGGGGTGAATTGGGCTGGGTGGCCTGAGGCCATCCCAGTCAGAGCAGGTTCATCTGATGGCTCTAGCCCATCTGGCTCCTGCCCAGCTCCTGCCAACCTCTCAGGCCACTGAGATGTTCATGGTCCTCGAAAGCCCAACAGTCTTCCTGCCCGATGCAGAAGAGAAAGCAAACCAGCCTCAGAGACAGGGAGAAAGCAGAGCCTCGCCTGTGTCTCAGCTGGAAGCCAGTTCCCAACAGACCTGGCCAAAGAGGAGCTAAATGGGGGTGGAGGGGCAGCCATGCTACAAACAAGCAGACACAGGAACTGTGGCCCTGAGCCTCCCCTGGAAGAAAAATAAGAAACACAACAGTGAACAGGAATTCATTCACTATCAAAGGCTGTGGGAAAGCATTTCACACATCTCTTCAGGACAAGTAGAACACAGAACAAGCAACTGAAATCAGGAAAAGATACAGAAGATTCAAACTGTAGTCAGAAACCTTGGCCTCCTGGACATACACAACTTTGCACTCAACTGAAACTACAAACATGTGTACTTTTCAAGTTCCATGAATATTTATGAACGTTAACCACTGACTAGGTCACAGAACTGGTCCCAACAAGTCATGGAACTGCCATAGAACAGAACACGCGAGAGAACTCCCTGGCAGCCAGTGGTCAGGGTCAGGGTTAGAGCTTTCACTGTCAGAGGCCCTCAGACTGGGGCAGCGGGGAGAGTAGGGGGGACTAAGATCCCATAACTGCCCAGTGTGACCAAAAAAACCCACCAAAAACCACATGGTCTCGCCTCAGGGCACCTGGTATAATATTGAAAATAGAGAATCAGAAACCTCCATGTTTGGAAAATAAACCTCTAAATTATCCATAGGACAGCTGAGCTCAGTTTAGTCCAGTCACTCAGTCCTGTCCAACTCTCTGTGACCTCATGGACTGCAGCACACCAGGCCTCCCTGTTCATTACCAGCTCCCAGAGCTTGCTCAAACTCATGTCCATCAAGTCAGTGATACTATCCAACCATCTCATCCTCTGTTGTCCCCTTCTCCTCCTGCTGGTGGCCAAGGTATTGGAGTTTCAACTTCAGCATCAGTTCTTCCAATGAATATTCAGGACTGATTTCCTTCAGGATTGACTGGTTTGATCTCCTTGCAGTCCAAGGGACTCTCAAGAGTCCTTTTGAAACACAGTTCAAAAGCATCAATTCTTTGGGGCTCAGCTTTCTTTATTGTGCAAATTTCGCATCCACACATGACCACTGGAAAAACCATAGCTTTGACTAGACGGACCTTTGCTGGCAAAGTAATGTCTGCTTTTTAATATGCTGTCTAGGTTTGTCATAGCTTTCCTTCCAAGGAGCACGCACCTTTTAAATTCATGGCTGCAGTCACCATCTGCAGTGATTTTGGACCTGAAAAAAATAAAGTCTGTCACTGTTTCCACTGTTTCCCCATCTATTTGCCATGAAGTGATGGGACCAGAGGCCATGATCTTAGTTTTCTGAATGTTAAGTTACAAGCCAACTTTTCATTCTCCTCTTTCACCTTCATCAAGAGGCTCTTTAGTTCTTCTTTGCTTTCTGCCATAAGGGTGGTGTCATCTGCATACCTAAGTTATTGATATTTCTCCTGGCAATCTTGATTCCAGCTTGTGCTTCACCCAGAATTTTGCATGATATACTCTGCATATAAGTTAAATAAGCAGGGTGACAACATACAGCCTTGACATATTCCTTTCCCTATTTGGAACCAGTCTGTTGTCCTATGCCCAGTTCTAACTGTTACTTCTTGACCTGCATACAGATTTCTCAGGAGGCAGGTAAGGTGATCTGGTATTCTCATCTTTGAAGAATTTTCCACATTTTGTTGTGATCTACACAGTCAAAGGCTTTGGCATAGTCAATGAAGCAGAAGTAGATGTTTTTCTGGAACTCTCTTGCTTTTTCTATGATCCAATGGATGTTGGCAATTTGACCCCTGGTTCCTCTGCCTTTTCTAAATCCAGCTTGAACATCAGGAAGTTCACGGTTCACATATTGCTGAAGCCTGGCTTGGAGAATTTTGAACATTACTTTGCTAGCATGTGAGATGAGTGCAATTGTGCAGTAGTTTGAGCATTCTTTGCCATTGTCTTTCTTTGGGATTGGAATGAAAACTGACCTTTTCCAGTCCTGTGGCCACTGCTGAGTGTTCCAAATTTGCTGGCATATTGAGTGCAGCACTTTCACAGCATCATCTTTCAGGATTTGAAAAAGCTCAGGTGGAATTCCATCACCTCCACTAGCTTTGTTCATAGTGATGCTTCCTAAGACCCACTTGACTTCACATTCCCAGGATGTCTGGCTCTAGGTGACTGATCACACCATCGTGGTTATCTGGGTCATGAAGATCTTTTTTGGACAGTTCTGTGTATTCTTGCCACCTCTTCTTAATCTCTTCTGCTTCTGTTAGGTCCATACTGTTTGTCCTTTACTGTGCCCATTTTTGCATGAAATGCCTCCTTGGTATCTCTAATTTTCTTGAAGAGATCTCTAGTCTTTCCGATTCTATTGTTTTCCTCTATTTCTTTGCATTGATCACTGAGGAAGGCTTTCTTATCTCTCATTGCTATTCTTCGGAACTCTGCATTCAAATGGGAATATCTTTCCTTTTCTCCTTTGCCTTTAGCTTCTCTTCTTTTCTCAGCTATTTGTAAGGCCTCCTCAGACAGCCATTTTGCCTTTTTGCGTTCCATTTTCTTGGGGATGGCCTCGATCTCTGCCTCCTGTACAATGTCATGAATATCCGTCCACAGTTCTTCACACACTCTATCAGATCTAATCCCTTGAATTTGTCACTTCCACTGCATAAGCCTAAGGGATTTGATTTAGGTCATACCTGAATGGTCTAGTGGTTTTCCCTACTTTCTTCAATTTAAGTCTGAATTTGGCAATAAGGAGTTCATGGTCTGAGCCACAGTCAGCTCCTGGTCTTGTTTTTGCTGACTGTATAGAGCTTCTCCATCTTTGGCTGCAAAGAATATAGTCAATCTGATTTGGGTGTTGACCATCTGGTGATGTCCATGTGTACAGCCATCTCTTTTGTTGTTGGAAGAGGGTGTTTGATATGACCAGTGCATTCTCTTGGCAAAACTCTGTTAGCCTTCGCCCTGCTTCATTCTGTACTCCAAGGCCAAATTTGCCTGTTACTCAGGTATCTCTTGACTTCTTACTTTTCCATTCCAGTTCCCTATAATGAATAGCACATCTTTTTGGGATGTTAGTTCTAGAAGGTCTTGTAGGTCTTCATAGAACCGTTCAACTTCAGCTTCTTCAGCATTACTGTTTGGGGCATAGACTTGGATTACCGTGATATTGAATGGTTTGCTTTGGAAACGAACAGAGATCTTTCTGTCATTTTTGAGATTGCATCCAAGTACTGCATTTTCGCCTCTTTTGTTGACTATGAGGGACACTCCATTTCTTCTAAGGGATTCTTGCCCACAGTAGTAGATGTAATGGTCATCTGAGTTAAATCCACCCATTCCAGTCCATTTTAATTCACTGATTCCTATGATGTTCACGCTTTGCATCTCCTGTTTGAGCACTTCCAATTTACTTTGATTCATGGACCTAACATTCCAGAAAACTAAGATCATGGCATCTGGTCCCATCACTTCATGGCAAATAGATGGAGAAACAGGGAAAACAGTGTCAGACTTTATTTTTTTGGGCTCCAAAATCACTGCAGATGGTGATTGCAGCCATAAAATTAAAAGACGCTTACTCCTTGGAAGGAAAGTTATGACCAACCTAGACAGCATATTCAAAAGCAGAGACATTACTTTGCCAACAAGGGTCTGTCTAGTCAAGGCTATGGTTTTTCCTGTGGTCATGTATGGATGTGAGAGTTGGCCTGTGAAGAAAGCTGAGCACCGAAGAATTGATGCTTCTGAACTGTGGTGTTGGAGAGGACTCTTGAGTGTCCCTTGGGCTGCAAGGAGATCCAACCAGTCCATTCTAAAGGAGATCAGCCCTGGGATTTCTTTGGAAGGAATGATGCTAAAGCTGAAACTCCAGTACTTTGGCCACCTCATGCGAAGAGTCGACTCATTGGAAAAGACTCTGATGCTGGGAGGGATTGGGGGCAGGAGGAACGGGACGACAGAGGATTAGATGGCTGGATGGCATCACCAACTTGATGGATGTGTTTGAGTGAACTCCAGGAGTTGGTGATGGACAGGGAGGCCTGGCGTGCTGCAATTCATGGGGTTGCAAAGAGTCAGACACAACTGAGCGACTGAACTCAACATTCCGGGTTCCTATGCAATATTGCTCTTTATAGCATTGGACTTTACTTCCATCACTAGTCACATCCACAACTTTGGCTCCATCTCTTCATTCTTTCTGGAGTTATTTCTCCACTGTTCTCCAGTAGCATATTGGGCACCTACCGACCTGGGGAGTTCATCTTGCAGTGTCCTATATTTTTGTCTGGGTTTCATAGGACAGAGAAAACATTAAAAATAGTTGTGGGTTTTTTTGGTATGTATAAATTGGCTAAAAAACTGAAAGAATAGAATATAAATATGTATATATGACTCACCAATTGGTAGAAGAATAAGTGAAAAAAAAATCATGATTAATCTAACAGGGGATAGAACTGAGCGGGGAGAGAAGCAAGCAGAAGGTACAAAAAGGGGGCAGATCCAAGTCCAACATTCCCAGTTACATCAGCCGTCAGAGCAGGCGGCATGCGGCCCACAAGTCCCAGGACACTCGCTGGTTACTCTGGTCACCTCCCAGCTGCCTGCATCTGCTGCTCTGCAACCCTTTTTCCAGGTGACTCTGCTTCTGTGTGCAGCCAGAAATGCGAGAGCTGACGTCCCAGCACTGCAGCAGGGCTGGTGGGCCACCCCAGCTCCTTCCACCTGCAACCAGACAGGGAACTGCTGAGACCAGTGTGTCCCCAGTGTCCCAGGCCCCCACAGGAGTGACCTTGTCATGCTCCTGTGTGTCCTGCAGTCAAAATCCACCAGCGACTCCCTGCAGTGGAGTTAGTGCACTTCTGGTCACGGGGAGAGAAAACACACGATGGGAACACGACGTGCCTCTCGGTAAGCAGGGACTTCTAGGATTTGCGAGGAGTGGGAGACTGGGGTGGAAGGTTTGAGGAAGCGGGCTTTGCTCTCGGTTGGATGCTGTCAGCAGTTGGGTGGTCTTTCTGTGATGAGGCTTCTCAATGCATCTCATCTGGAGAGGAGAGGGCTAGAGGGAGTGAACACTGTGCTTGGTAAACACAGCCAGGATGTGGATGCTGGGTCATTGTGGTAGTTTATATTTTGTCTGCAAATTTTGGATGAGATTACTACGTTCTCTAAGTTTCTGTCTTGATACATCAGGGCGGCTCTGTCTGGCAACGTGTCAACGTGTCCTGCGAAATTGCTTGTTTGAAGGCGGACACCTGCACTGGGGGCGGGGCCAGCACCTGGGGGCGGGGCTGGCTCCTGGGGTTTGAGTCATGGTGGGGGTCGGGGCAGGGTGGAGGGCATGGGGGTGGCAGGATGAGAGCAGTCCAATTCCAGGGGAGAGGGTGAAGCTGGCTCCTGTGGCGGGGTCATTGCGGGGGTGGGGGGCAGCTGGACTCCCACGGCAGGGGAGGGGGTGCGGTGTGGAAGGCAGTGGAGGTGTCTCCTGGACTTAAGGGCTGCTTTCCTCTTTTTCACTGGCTGTCTTCCATCCCCCGAATTTCATCTCTACCTGGACCTAGAGGTCCCCGCACCTCCAAAAGAGGACTTGGATCCCAGCCTTTGTCTCTGAGGTGCCTTCTGGGGGAACTGTCTGTACCAAAAATGGACTGAGAAAGACCCTCAGGATGGGGTTGGAAGGGAGGGCTTCAGTTCAATACAGTTGAGTTGCTCAGTCGTGTCCAACTCTGCGACCACATGGGCTGCAGCACACCAGGCCTCCCTGTTCATCACCGACTCCCAGAGTTCAACTCAAACTCATGTCCATTGAGTTGATGATGCCACCCAACCATCTCATCCTCTGTCGTCCCCTTCTCCTGCACTCAATCTTTCCCAGCATCAGGGTCTTTTCCAGTGAGTCAGTTCTTCGCATCAAGTGGCCCAAGTATTTGAGCTTCAGCATCAAACCTCCCAATGAATATTCAGGACTAATTTCCTCTGGACTGACAGGTTTGATCTCCTTGCAGTCCAAGGGACTCTTAAGAGTCTTCTCCAGCACCACAGTTCAAAAGCATCAATTCTTTGGGGCTTAGCTTTCTTTATGGTCCAACTCTCACATCCATACATGACCACTGGAAAAGCCATAGTTTTTACTAGACGGACCTTTGTCGGCAAAGTAATGTCTCTACTTTTTAATATGCTGTCTAGGTTTGTCATAGCGTTTCTTCCAAGGAGCAAGCACCTTTTAATTTCATGGCTGCAGTCACCATTCGCTGTGATTTTGGAGCCCCCTCAAAACAAAGTCTGTCACTGTTTCCATTGTTTCTCCATCTAATTGCCTTGAAGTGATGGGACTGGATGCCATGATCCTAGCTTTCTGAATGTTGAGTTTTACGCCAGCTTTTTCACTCTTTCATTTTCATCAAGAGGTTCTTTAGTTCCTCTTTGCTTTCTGCCATAAAGGTGGTGTCATCCACATATTTGAGGTTGCTGACATTTCTCCTGGGAATATTGATTCCAGCTTGTGCTTCATCCAGCCTGGCACTTCGCATGATGTACTCTGCATATAAGTTAAATAAGCAGGATGACAAGATACAGCCTTGACGTACTCCTTTCCCAATTTTGAACCATTCTGTTGTTCCATGTCCAGTTCTATCTGTTGCTTTCTGACCTGCATACAAATTTCTCAAGAGGCAGGTAAAGTGGTCTGATATTCCCATCTTTTGAAGAATTTTCCATAGTTTGTTGTGATCCACACAGTCAAAGGCTTTGCCATAGTCAATGAAGCAGATGTTCTTCTGGAATTCTCTTGCTTTTTCTATGATCCAATGGATGTTGGCAATTTGATCTCTGGTTTCCTCTGGTTTCTCTGGTTTCAAATCCAGCTTGAACATCTTAAAGTTCTTGGTTCACATACTGTTGAAGCCTGGCTTGGAGAATTGTGAGCATTACTTTGCTAGTGTGTGAGATGACTGCAATTGTGTGGTATTTTGAACATTCTTTGGCATTGTCTTTGGGACTGGAATGAAAACAGACGGCTTACTCCTTTCTTAAAGTGAAAATATGACCCAGCAATCCTGCTTTGTAGAGAAATCTTACACCCACATGGAAATCTGTATGTGAAGTTCACAATCGTCAAACACTGAAAATACAAACGCCTTTCACCAGGTGAACTGGCAGACAAACTGTGGTTCACCCATGTCTCAGGAAAGGTAAAAGATGTGGCCACCTGGCAGCACGTGGAGGCAAGGAAGCCAGTCTCTAAAGTGATGTATATAATTCTACTTACACGACATTTTTGAGAAGGCAAAATTATAATGCTGGAGGTCAGTGGCTGCCAGGAGTTCCAGGGGGTGGTGAAAAAAGGGTTGGCACCAGGTCGTCTTTGGGGTGATGGAGCCACTCTGTGTCCTGACTGTCATGGTGGCTGCATGAATCCATATGTGTTAAAAATTCAAAAGCAGAACAGGAAGGTTACTGAAAAACTTTAACTTAAAAAATAAAATGGGAATCACATATTCCAGCCTGAAATGTCCAGTAAGCTTTAAAAGAAGGAAATTTCTTGACTTAATAACTGGTATTTATCAACCCCCCACAACAATTGTGCTTAAATGGCGATGTTAAGAACATCCCCACTTAAGTCGGGTTGCACAGCAGGTCTCTGCCCATTGATGTTCTTCTGGGTGAGGAGCAGTGGGACCGTGTGGTTCTGAGGCTGTCGCCGGGGTGGGCATCAAGGATGTCTACCAGTCACAGTCAGAACCGGCAGACTGAGCACAAATACCTGTGTTTTCTCTACCCCACAATACCAGGTGCTCCCACCTCCCGGAGAAAATACATGAAATAAACCAAACGAGGAATGTGTGTGAACTGCATGAAGAAAACGTGGAAAAGCTTCTGCGAGACCCTGAAGGAAGTCTAAGCACATGAACGTGGCATGTTGTGGGCGAAAAGCCAACACGGACACAACAGGAGGAGGTGCTTTCCACGCCGGATGACAAACAGAACACACACCCTGAGATTCTGGCAGGCCCCAGGGGGCCCCTCACCCATGAGTATCGCTAAGCAAGTCCCTGAAATGAAATGAACCCTTGCAGGGGCCAACCGGGGTGCTGGGGGAGCAGGTGGACTAGACCAGCCACAGCTCCATGGGGAGCAGTCAGCCCCTCTTGGCTGCAATCTTGGGAAGGGGCAGGCTCTGCGCCCCTCCAGCTGCCTGGGTGTGGGGTCAGAGACAGACACGGGGCAGGAGGAGGTGAACTTGTAAAACCTGCAGAGCCTCAGGACCACATAGGAGCAGGAAGAGAAAGAAGTGTGGGTCCCTGGGACCCCTGACTCTCAGGAGCCCTGGCTGTCCCGGGACCACACCTCTCACCTCTCTGCAGAACCCCAGGGTCCCAGGACCACACCCTCCTTCCAGAGCCCTGGGGTTCCAGGATGCCCCTGCCCAAGCCTAGGGGTCCTACGACAGCAGACTATGAGCCGCAGAATCACCAGAAGTGCTTCCGAGAAGCTGGAATAACAGCTTCTTTGTGTTGCCCAGGATGTTAGTAGAGAAACCATTTCCCACCAACAATATATTCTTATTTGGTGCATTTTCAGACTTAGTCTATTTGTTATAAAGGCCAGATCTCTCTATGCTTCAAAAGATTTTTGACTAAAAATGTTCCTAAAGAAGTAACTTTGTATCGTAGTACCCGAAACACACACACACTCACACACCCCCCCATAGGATTCAATGTAATGGTCAAATGATTAATATTTTCACATCCCAATAAAATCCAGAGACAATGAGGCTGTAGTGAGAGTCCTACGGACACATCAGCCTGTTGGTGGTGGAGACAGACAGGCCTCAAGGATGGGGAAGCGTCTCTCGGGCCACCCGCCACAACACAAAGCCCTGGGTGTGCGTCCTCCTGGATGGACGTGGTGGTGCGTCCTGTTATGAGAGCACAGCCGTGCTCCGGGGAACTGACAGAGCAGGAGGGCCCGCCCCCAGACCTATCCTCAGCTGCCCCACCAGGGGTTTATCCTTAGGAACCAAGAGTCAGAGGAGACAACCTGGACGGGCAGCAGGAGGGGCGGAAGGCTCCTGGTGCACGCTGCACTCCTTTCCCGGCCAGCGCTCCGCCTAGCTCAGGATCGTGGCCGTGGTGGGTACGGCGCTGGCGGTGAAATCGGGACTTGCCCGCTTCTCGCTGGAGAAGTGAACCTCCTGCCAGAGCTCCAGGCGGAGCAGATCATCCGTCCCTCCCTCGAAGCGCGTCCTCCTGGCTCGGGGGCCTGGCCTGTCACCTTCTGGCTTTTTCCCGTACTCGCCTTCCCCAGGCACCTGCCTGGCGGCTTGCTGTCCTCGTGGAGACCAACAAGCGGGACCTAATCGTGCGCCCAGCACCTCAGTGAGCGTTTACATGTGGCTTTGGCATCTTGACACTCATGAGATGGGGTAAATGACTTACCAAAAGTAAGTAGAATAGGTACAACTAATTTCTTAAGGCTAAATTTATCTTTAAAGTTTACTGATCTGCATGTATTAACTCATATATATGGAAGCTAGAAACAATGGCACAGATGAGCCCAGCTGTACAGCAGGGACAGAGACGCAGACAGAGAACAGCGGTGGGGGGAGGGAAGGGGGACAGACAGGGAGACTGACATATATACACTGTGATGCGTAGAACAGCTGGAGTGGGGAGCCGCTGTGTAACACAGGGAGCTCAGCCCCGGGCTCCCGGATGATCTGGGGGGCGGGGGCGGGGAAGGGTCAAGGCAGAGGGGACACATGCATAGTCACGGCTGAGTCCCCGTGGCGCGCAGCAGAAGCTAACACAACGTTGTGGAGCCATTACCTCCAAGGTCACTGATCTGAAACGCAAGGAGCATGATTTTGGTCAATATATTCTCCTTTTTTCAATTCTAGCTTTCTCAGATTTTCAAGGTTGCTGTAAATTACTTAACCTTTGGAAATTAAGTTTTGGGCATAGTACTTTTCCCCTTGAACTGTCTGCAATGGCTGATTTCACATGTCAACCTGACGGGGCCCCAGTGCCCAAGTTAAGATTATTCTGGTGTGTGTGTGTGAGGGTGTCTCAGGTGAGACGAGCCTTAGAATGGGCAGTCTGCTTCCTCCCGTGGGGATGGGCATCACTCAGCCCCCTTGAGGGCCTCCTCACAAGAAATGTGTGTGTGTATGTGTCCTGTGGGGCCTGTGCTCTGGGGAAGCCCAGCTAACACGAGAAGAGGGTGCCAATCTGCTGGCTGTCTGCCGGTAACAGGAATCAGAGGTTTTCTTTAACACGGCTCCCCTGGCACACACAGCTCCAAACCAAAGACAGTTCCCTCTCCAGGCAAACAGACAAGCGTGGGCTCCCAGAGTCCCCATTAACCTCTGGCGCCAAACACCAGCCCAGCCCAATGAACCGGCATCCAAGGTCATGGCCACGGATGCCGCGTGGGGCAGAGGGTCCAGGCCGGGAGGTTGGGCCTGGCGCGGTGCGTGTGCATCCTCACCGATACACAGGGCACTGGATCACCCTAAGAGGGCACCTATCTTACACTTTTACAAACATCTTAGGTAACAAACATCCAGCTTCAGAGAACTAGGTAGGTTTTCCTTTTGCTTTTATTACAAGCATATAATATCAATTGGCAAAACACTGAATACAAGCTTCACTATCATAAAATCAAAACATTTAAGCAATATTCCAAAAAAGATTTTTAGATTAAAATCTAGCCACCAATAGTACAAAAAAATTACACACCAACACAAAGCATAAAAAATGTAAACTTCCAAACTAAACAGTCAGAAACGTGTGTGTGCAGCGTCACCTCCACAGCCCCCCACAGCCCTCAAGCTCCACGTGGGACACCAGGGTCGGCAAGGGCTCTCGCCCCCGAACACTACATCTTTCAGGAAAATCGGTTTTATTGCACCTGACGAAGCTGTTGGAATAGACATTTACACGAATGCTACACACGTGCTCAGGGACACACAAAATTTTAGGCCCTCAGACACGCCCCCAGATGTGGAGACTCGTGAGCTGATGAGATGGGCAGCTCCCCAGCAGGGGCAGAATCTCAGCGATGACTTCGGTGTCGTCCGAATCGTTTCTTAACAACTTATCCCAACCTATTTAGTTTAAACACCAAGGCAAGAAACACATTGGTATATCACGTGAAGGTCACACGTGATGTGCCGGAGTGTAAATGATTTCCTGAGGAAATAGAGAAACTGAGCTTTTCGTGATTTATCTGCACTAAATGTATTTTCAGTGTTCTGAGAGCACATCAAATATTCACATACAAAGAAGAAATCAGTTGGCTCGTTCCTAGAATATTCAATCCAATGACACATTTCAAAAATCACTGTAAAATACAGCCTGTGGGCTTTGAGAAAAAAAACAAATGAATTTCTAAAGACTTCTAATATCACGAGGGGGCGTGGAGGCCGCACGCCCTGCAGGGCTCCGGAGCCCGGGTGGGAAGTAGCACCGTCTCAGCTGTGGTCAGCAGGGGGCTTGTCCTGGGCCGCCAGCACGTGGGCCCAAGGCACGAGGCCAGTCTCGGCCACGTGGTCCCTTACTCTCACCGATGGCCGACTCCCCCACGCAGGCCCCCACACACTCGCGACAACAGCATTCTCGTGAGGACCACGATGGACAGGAAGAATCTGAGCTGAGCGTACACGTTCGGAGGGCCCCCTGCACCTCCTTCAAGTCAGCAGACAGATGCTGCGGACCACTCAACGTAACTCTAGCGCACGCGCTGGAGCCTGCTGCACAGACGCACAAACCGCGCTTCGTCCACGAGACAAAACACACAAATCAAAGCTACTCAAAGTAAAAAGAAGAAGCTTGCAAAACACCTCACAATTTCATTTTATATGCCTGTAAATAAAGCTGGACCACTGAAAACAAACAATTGGATGGGAAAATATGATAAAGGGCTTAAAATAGAATAAATAATTCTATAAACTTAGGTTTTCTTCTTGTTCACCCCCCAAATCTTAAACTCAATATTATATATTCTCTCTGAATCTTCTATTTTCACGACGCCTGTGTCTAGTGAGGCCCTGCACGGTGACGAGCTCGCTGCTGCTGCTGCTGACGGCGTCTGTTTTACCAGCATCAACAGCTGTGAAAACTGCTTCACAGTAGCTCCATCTGTTTAAGGAAAAACAGTGGCAGGATCCAATCACTAACTGACCCCGGCTTTCATGCTGGAAAGGGTGAGAGTCTCCCTTTGATGTTAAGCAGACGTGCGAGGACAGGGCAGGCTTCCCTCTGCTGAAAGGCCCCCAGTGCCGGCCCTTAAGGCTGCGACGGACCAGAGGTGGCAGGACCGGACTCTCCTGCAGTGAAGACAGTCTGCACGGGGACATCTTAGAAAAATAGGTACTTCTGCTGCTGAGGTTTCATCAGGGCCACACGTTACACACGCAGAACCCGGGGTGCTCGGGGCCCAGGGGGACAGGGGCACCGGCTCACCTGCCTCCACCTCTGTGTGTATTAAGTACATCAACTTAGCACCATAGCAAATTCAAGTGATCACAAAGACAGAGCAAGGTTACAGGCACACACCATGAGATCACACAGTCAGGCTCCTGTTAGTCTGACCCTGAATTAATGGTATTTGAATTTTGACGCTCATACTGTTTAATCTTTCCTTACCTTGACCACACAGAATACCTAAATTCTAATCTTATACTTCAACTGCATTGAGAGCACATGGTTTTATAGAACGTTTCAGCAGAAATGTGTATCTGAGGTAGACAGGTAATATTTACTCATACACATCTACTCATTAAACCCTTGAATAGGAACTCTTAAAAAATGATTTGGATGAAAAATGAGCTTAGGTAACTAATAATTCAAACAGTCTGGGAGTAATGGGCTTAAATAAAGAGGCGAACTGTGACCGACTCCCAGGGAAAACTTGGCTTTATGTTTCTGAAAGGCCTCAGATTAAAATCACTTGGACTGAGCTACTTTGTTGTACTCATCACTAAGGAGCTGCTTCTGATGTTTATGCATATGCAACACGGAGTAAAAGAAAACAAACAAACTTGAGAGTCAATGAGCCTGACCACCACTGCCAAAGCAAGTTCAGGAAGAATTCTAGTCACCAAGGTGAAGTTCTTCACGGAAAACCCAGCTCTCAGGAGACCATCAAGACTACCTACCGAACGAGGCGGCCCCAGGACCCTAGGGTGCCGAGGTGACGGCAGGGAAGAGCCCGAAGCTCAGGCAAAAGCCGCCGGACGCGCACGGGGACAGACACGCAGCCGGGACACGCTCGCACCCAGGAAGGGCCCTCGCCTCGCTCCTGCCTCCACACATTCCAAACTACGACCTTGAAAGAACAAAGATGGATGTGCTGGCAAAGAGTTTATTCTCAAATTCCACAAAAATACGAACATTTGGGAGGAGAAAGGTTAACAGAGGGTGTGCTGCCTTTGCCGGGTTTTAGGTCCTAGGTAACTGAGGACAGCTCTTCTGACGCACAGGACCCCGCCGGCCCCACTGTCTGCTCTGGGAGAGAGGGGTGGGCAGGGCGGACGTGCCCGCTGCCGAGGGTGGACCAGGTGGGCCCTGGGGTCTGCACTCCTGGGGCTTCAGTGGAGACATACCCCCGGGTGCCAGCCCCACCCCCGCAACCACCATCAGTTCCTTCAGCAAAACGAAAAAGGAAAAGAATCAGCGTGAAGTTAACCGGCGGCAGTGAGCAACTTGTGCCCTGTTTAATAAAAGCAAGTTTTGGGAAGAACTGTTCTGAGAACCAGCGTTGACTGGTCCAGTCCACTCTGCTGAGCAGCTGCAGTGGTGAGGGGTGCAGCTCCCTGCGCTGGGCTCTGGGTCCCCCAGGGCTCAGAGCCCCCCCGGCTTCACCCTGCGCTGGGCTCTGGGTCCCCCAGGGCTCAGAGCTCCCCGGCTTCACATTCCCTAACGTGGAAATTGAACTACCATGGTTAACTCACGATACTCATGGAAACCTCTTTTGGTTGCTTTTAAATTAAATTTTTATATATCTTCTAAGTCTTCAGGAAGCTAAAGGCAACATAAATATCGTCATTCACCGGGAAAAGACATTTTTTCAATAACTTAGGAAGGATTCAATAAACGTACAGTATTGGGGGCTATCGTGAAACCTAATCCATAAACTGAACGGAAGTGACAGATTTTCAAGACCTGGAAAGCAAGCAAAGGTCACGTGTTGGAATGAAGGCCGCCACCTCGCCGTCCTCACGCTGGTCCCCGCGCGTCACGTCTGTAACCCTGTGCCGAGCGTCTCGTCGCGTGCGAATTCTCTCTCATACAAAAGTGATAAATACTCTGTTCGAGGTCCGGTCCACACGACGCCCAGGGCAGCACCCGTGTGCTGTGGCCCCGCCTGGCGCGTGCCCTCGGGCGCCTGGGCGCCGAGTCTCCGCTGTGCTCACAGCAGGTCCATCTTGGGTCTGTAGTGCAACAGGAGGGGCGCCTTCTGCAAGACAAGGAGGGAGGGGCCAGGACCCCGCGGGGGTCAGCTGCGGAGGGAGCCCCCGCCTGCCCCGGCCCTGGCCAGCGGCGGCCGGCCTGTCTCTCTCCTGCTCTCAGGCAGACCCTGGGGGTCGTGCCCGTCTGTTTCCTGCTCCAGAGAGGCAGCGTGGCTGGAAGGGTGCGTTCTGGTTGCAGTGGCCCCTCCCTCCCCAGGACGTCAGTCACCCTGATCAGGAGAGATGAGACAAGTGGGGGCCTGGGGACTGCACTGCCCATGGCCACTCTGGGGCTGATGACTCCAGGGCACCCACACTGCTGACAGGCCCACGGTGGGCTGTTACTCCTAAGCTCTGAAATAAACCACACACAATCACAGCAAAGTCTCACCTTGAATCTCCACCTCGTGACAACGACGAATTTGAGTGTATGGTCCTTGCCAAGGATCTCCTCGTTGCATAAAATGTCCAGCTGCCGGAAGAACAAGACCTTAGTCAGCGGGGCCAAGGGCCCAGTGCTCAGGATGCAGGGCCTCTGGTCCAGGCAGTCACGCCCGTCAGCGAAGAGCTACCTGCTTTCCTTCTGGGGCAGCACCGGCGGGAAGCAGGGCTTTGGAAGGCCGCCCCCCCCGCCCCACCCAAGGGTGGAGAGCACGCAGGGGCCTCTGTCCACACACGGCAAGGCAGCAGCCCTGTTGTGGGACGGCAGCCTCCAGGCTACTCTGCCCAAAAAGCACCTTGTGCCCCAGCTTCAGTCCGTCTTGGTCAGGTTTGTCCCTCTCACCTCAGTGGAAAAAGGTTATGGGCTCCACAGACAATTCTTCCCTTTTTTTCCATAAAGACTTTTCAGAGCAGTTTTAGGTTCACAGGAAAATTTAGCACAAGGTACAGAGCCCGCATCTTTCTCCTGGCCCCACCCCACAGCCTCTCCCCGCCACCAGCATCCCTGATGCAAACACGTCACACCTGATGAGCCTCAGTCAGCGCCTCCTCGCCTCCCATAGCCACGGCCTCCACGAGGCTCGGGACCGGCGCTGTGCCTCCCGGGGGCCTGGACAGACACACAGTGACGAGTGTCCTCCAGGACAGCATCACTCAGAGCAGGCTCACGGCCCTAGGACTCCTTGGGGGGCCTGTCCCTCTCGCCCTCCGCCCCTGGCAACTGCTGCTCCTTGCGCCGTCTGCACGGGTTTCTCCAGACTTCACAGGCGTGGATCACAGCATGCGGGGCTTCTGGATCGGCTTCTTCCACCGTTGTACGCGCTGACGGTTCCTCCACGTCTCTCACGCCCTGTCAGCTCTTTTCTCGTGGCTGAGTGATGCTCCACTGTCTGGATGGACCACAGTTTACTTATCCACTCACCTTCTGAAGGAGGTGGCTTCCAAGGTTTGGCGACTATGACTAAGCTGCTATAAACATCCGTGTGTAAGTTTCCTTGTGGACCTAAGTTCTCAGCTCCTTTGGGTAAGTACCAAGGGGCTTGACTGCTGAGCTGTTTCCCTAAATGGCTGCACCATTTTGCACTTCCACTGGCAGTGAAGTTTCTATTGCTCCACGTCCTTGCCAGCATATGGTGGTGTCGGGGTCCTGGATTCTGGACATTCTGTAGGTCTGGAGTGGGATCTCACTGTTTTAATTTGCATTTCCCTGCTGACAAATGATGTTACCTAGATGGTCTTTTTATTATTATTATTTTTGGCAGTGCCATGCAGCTTGCAGGATTGTAGTTCCCTGACCAGGGTACTGAACCCAGGCCACTGCAGTGAAAACACCGAGTCTTGACCACTGGGCCACCAGGAATTCCCAGATGGTCTTTAAAACTTCTCTCTCAAGGCAGGGGAGGAAGGGTCCCAATGTGTGCTTCCTGTGTCTGCCATGGAAACAGCACAGCTGCATCAGGACAGAGAGTGCCAGGAGTGCAGTCCTCAGAGTTCTGTCTGGGAGCCCACAGGCTCAGGCCCTCTAGAGGCGCCAGGACTCCCCGGCACAGGGCAGCGTCCTCCCAACCCTGCTTCCGTCCTTAGATGGCCCCAAACCCCCTCTACTCTCTTCCGTGTGCACATCAGTAGTTCACTTATTTATCACTGACATAACTGGGGTCAGGCGCACGTGAGATTTACCAGCTCAGCCGTTTTCAAGTGCAGCTCAGCGGTGCTGACTGCTTCCATGATGTGCAGCTTGCCACGCCCATCCACGGACTCTGCGTGTGTAAACCTGTAACTGCCTGCTTAGTCAATAACCGCCCGTCCCCGCCCCAGCGCCGGCCACTCCTATTCTGCTTTCTGTCTGTGATTCTGATGCCTCTGGGGACCTAGTATCAGTGGAATCGGACAGTATTTGGCCTTTTGTGTTTGGCTTACTTCATTTAGCATAGTCTCCTCAAGATTCATCTATGTTGTAGCAGGCGTTAGAATTTCCTTCCTGTTTAAAGCAGAATATCCCACTGTATGGACGGACCACATTTTGCTTATCCATCACCCACTGATGGACACTTGGTTGCTTCCAGCTTCTGCCCACTGTCAGCAACGCCGCTGTAAGCGGGGGGGTACAGATGCTTCCTCCGGGTCCTCTGGGTGTTCCGCAGAAGGCGCTGCTGGAGCTCATGGTGGTTCTGTTTAGTTTCTGAGGCATCGTCATAGTGTTTTCCACGGTGGCCGCACCCTCTATGCCCCATCAGCAGTGCGCAGTGTTCCAGGTTCTCCCCAGCCTCCCAGCACTTGGCTCTTACGTTCTGCAGGAGCCATCCTCTGGATCTGAGGTCTCGTCACAGTTCTGGCTGCATTTCTCCAGTGATTAGTGATGTCAAGTGCATTCTCTCGTGCTTATTGGCACTTGTACGTCTCTGGAGAAATGTCTACTCAAGTCCGGTGCTCATTTTGTAACTGAGTTGAGTTTTTTTGTGCTCAATTTTAGAAACAGTCTATCTATTCTGGATAGACTTGTCAGATATATGATTTATAAATATCTCCTTCCATTCCATACAATTTCTTTTTCTTTCAAGTCAACGAAGTCCAAATTGTCTAATTTTTCTTTTGTTGCCTGTTCCTTGGATATTCTACCCAGGCGATCGCCAAATCCAATGCCAAGGTTTTGTCCTATGTTTTCTTTTAAGAGTTTTATTGTTTCAGGTTCTACATTTACGTCCCTGATACACTTTGAGTTGATTTTTGTATGCTGTGTTAGGTAAGGGTCAAATTTCATTCTTTGGTACGTGGATACCCAGTTTTCTCAGCACCACCTGTTGAAAGGCTGTCCTTTCCTCATTGGAGGGTCTCAGGACCTTGTCAGTTGACCACATGTGAGGCTTTCCTCTCTTCTGTCGGCCTCGGCGCCCCCACCACAGTTTTGGTTAGTGTCTCTCTAGTACACTGCGAAGCTTTGAGTCCTCTACTTTTGTTCTTCTTTTTCAAGGTTGTTTGGCTATTTGGGTTCTTTGAGAGTCCATAAAAAAATCAGGATGCATTTTTTTTTTATTTCTGCAAGAAATATCTTTGGGATTTTGATAGAAATTCTATTGAATCTGTAGTTCATTTGGGTAATGCTGACATTTTAAACAATGTTCAGTCTTCTAGTCCCTGAATGTGGCACACGTTTCCACGTGCTTCTGTCTTTCATTTCTTCAGCATTTTCTGTAATTTTCACTGTACGAGTCTTTCACTTCCTTTGTTAACTTAATTCCTAAGTCTTTCATTTTTTAAAATTATTTTTATTGGGCTATAGTTGCTTTATAATAGTGTGTTAGTTTCTGCTGCTGCTGCTGCTGCTAAGTCGCTTCAGTTGTGTCCAACTCTGTGAGACCCCATAGACGGCAGCCCACCAGGCTCCGCCGTCCCTGGGATTCTCCAGGCAAGAGCGCTGGAGTGGGGTGCCATTGCCTTCTCCAGTGTTAGTTTCTACTGTACCGCAAAGTGAATAAGCTATACATACACATACATGCTCTCCTTTTTGGACCCTCCCGTTTACGTCAGCACAGAGCAGTGAGCCGAGCTCTCTGAGCTGCAGTCGCTCCCATCAGCCGCTTACTTTATGTGTAGCATCCACAGTGCACGTGCCAACCTCAAGCTCCCAATACACCCATCCCCAGCTTTCCTCTCTTGATGTCCATGTTTGTTCTCTATGCTTGTGTCTCTATTTCTGCTTTGCACATAGCATCATCTAAACCATTTCTCTACATTCCACACATATGTGTTAATATATTTGTTTTCTGACACTTCACTTTGTGTGACAGTCTTTGCGTCTATCCATGTGTCTGCAAATGACTTAATTTCATTACTTTCTATGGCTGAGTTTATTATTCTTTTCGGGGCTATTATAAATGTATTCCGTTTTATAATCTGCTCTTCAGCTGCTCTTCGCTCATGAACAAAAACACATCTGATTCCTCTGCTCACTTTGCATTTTGCTACCTTGCAGTTAGTTCTGACAGGGTCTTTCTGTGGAATTTTTAGAACTTTCTACATATTCTTCCTCACTCTTCAGTTCAGTCGCTCAGTTGTGTATGACTCTTTGCGACCCCATGGACTGTAGCACGCCAGGCTTCCCTGTCCATCAACCAACTCCTGGAATTTACTCAAACTCATGTCCATCGTGTCAGTGATGCCATCCAAGCATCTCATCGTCTGTCGTCCCCTTCTCTTCCTGCCTTCAATCCCTCCCAGCATCAGAGTCTTTTCCAATGAGTCAGCTCTTTGCATCAGGTGGCCAAAGTATTGGACCTTCAGCTTCAGCATCAGTCCTTCCAATGAATATTCAGGACTGATTTCCTTTAGGATGGACTGGTTGGATCTCCTTGCAGTCCAAGGGACTCTCAAGAGTCTTCCCCAGCACCACAGTTCAAAGGTATCAATTCTTCGGCACTCAGCTTTCTTTACAGTCCATCTCTCACATCCATACATGACTCCTGGAAAAACCACAGCTTTGACTAGATTGACCTTTTTCGGCAAAGTAATGTCTCTGCTTTTCAATATGCTGTCTAGGTTGGTCATAGCTTTTCTTCCAAGGAGCAAGCATCTTTTAATTTCATGACTGCAGTCACCATCTGCAGTGATTTTGGAGCCCAAGACAATAAAGTCTCTCACTGTGTCCACTTTTTCCCCATTTATTTGCCATGAAGTGATGGGACCAGATGCCATGATCTTCGTTTTCTGAATGTTGAGTTGTAAGCCAGCTTTTTCACTCTCCTCTTTCACTTTCATCAAAAGGCTCTTTAGTTCTTCTTCACTTTCTGCCATAAGGGTGGTGTCATCTGCACATCTGAGGTTATTGACGTGTCTCCTGGCAATCCTGATTCCAGCTTGTGTTTCATCCAGCCCAGTGTTTCTCATGATATACTCTGCATATAAGTTAAAGAAGCCGGGTGACAATATACAGCCTTGATGTACTTCTTTCCCAGTACGGAACCAGTCCTTTGTTCCATGCCTGGTTCTAATTGTTGCTTCTTGACCTGCATGCAGATTTCTCAGGAGGCAGGTAAGGTGGTCTGGTATTCCCATCTCTTGAAGAATTTTCCACATTTTGTTGCGATCCACAAAGTCAAAGGCTTTGGCGTAGTCAACAAAGCAGATTTTTTTTCTGAAATTCTCTTGCTTTTTTGATGATCCAAGAGATGTTGGCAATTTGAACTCTGTCTGGTTCCTCTGCCTTTTCTAAATCCAGCTTGAACATCTGGAAGTTCATGGATCATGTACTGTTGAAGCCTGGCTTGGAGAATTTTGAGCATTACTTTGCTAGCCTGTGAGATGAGTACAATTGTGCGGTAGTTTGAACTTTCTTTGGCATTGCCTTTCTTTGGGATTGGAATGAAAACTGACCTTTTCCAGTCCTGTGGCCACTGCTGAGTTTTCCAAAATTTCTGGCATATTGAGTGCAGCGTTCACAGCAAGTCTTTTAGGATTTGAAATACGTCAACTGGAATTCCATGACCTCCACTAGCTTTGTTCGTAGTGGTGCTTCCTAAGGCCCACTTGACTTTGCATTCCAGGATATCTGGCTCTAGGTCAATGATCACACCATCATGGTTATCTGGGTCATGAAGATCTTTTCGTATAGTTCTTCTGTGTATTCTTGCCACCTCTGCTTAATAACTTTTGCTTCTGTTCGGTCCATACCATTTCTGTCCTTTATTGTGCCCATCTGTACATGAAATGTTCCCTTGGTATCTCTAATTTTCTTGAAGAGATCTCTAGTCTTTCCCAGTCTATTGTTTTCCTCTATTTCTTTGCACTGATCACTGAGAAAGGCTTTCTTATCTCTCCTTGCTATTCTTTGGAACTCTGCATTCAGATGGGTGTATCTTTCCTTTTCTCCTTTGCCTTTAGCCTCTCTTCTTTTCTCAGCTATTTGTAAGGCCTCCTCAGACAGCCATTTTGCCTTTTTGCATTCCTTTTTCTTGGGGATGGTCTTGATCACTGCCTCCTGTACAATGTCACAAACCTCCATCCATAGTTCTTCAGGCACTCTATCAAATCTAATCCCTTGAAACCCACTTAGGTACAGTGTGTAAATCCTTTTAATATGTTGAATTCTGTTTATTACTATTTTGTTGAGGATTTTTTGCATCAATGTTAACAAGGGATATTGTGCAGTTTTCTTGTAGTGTCTTTATCTGGCTTTCTCAGGGTTATGCTGATCTCATGAAATGAGTTAGGAAGTGGTCCTCCTCTTCAACCTTTTAGAAAAGTTTGAGAAGGATTGATACTAGTTTTTTAAATGCTTGGTAGAGTTCAGGGAAGCCATGAGGTCCAGGACTTTTTTTTTATTGCAAGATTTTCTGATTGGTGATTCAATCTCCTTACCAGTTACAGGTCTATTCAAATTTCCTATTTCTTTGTGACTGTCATGTTAGGCTTTGTTTTTCTAGGCATCTGTCCATCTCATCTAGGTCATCCGATTTGCTGGCATACAACTGCTCAGAGTGCTCTCTGAAAATCTGTATCTGAAGAATCAGAAGTGATGTCCCTGCTTCCATCTCAGATGATGTGACTCAAGTCCTCTTTCTTAGTCCCTCTAGCTCAGAGTCTGTCAATACTGTTGATCTTTTTGAAAAACCGTTGATCTTCTCTATCATTTTTCTATTGTCAATTTTATTTCTGCTCTAATTCTTATTATTCTTTTTTTTCTGCTAGCTTTGGGTTGAGCTTAGTCTTTTTCTAGGTCCTTAAGTTGTAAACTGAGGCTGTTGATTTGAGATCTTCCTTGTTTTAATGTGTTTACAGCTATAAACCTCCCCCTTAGTACTGCTTTCACTGCATCATTAGTTTGGATATGTTGGATTTTTGTTTTTATTTGTCTCTAAGTATTTTTTAATCACTCTTTGATTTCTCATTTGATCCACTGGTTGTTTAATTTCCACAATTTTGTGAATTTTCCAGTTTTCCTTTGGTTACTGATTTCTAACCTCATGCAGCTGTGGTATGAGAAGATACTTTGTATAACATCCTTTAAAATCTACTGAGACAATTTGTGTCTGCTCTTCTAAAGACACCAGTGGCTGGACTTACAGCCTGCCTGGATAATCCAGGAGGTCTCTTCACTCCAACATTCTTTGCATGTCTACAAAGACCTTTTTTCAAATAAAGATGTATTCAGATGTTCTCAGGATTACAAAGTGATCGTATTTTTTTTGCGGGGTCACCACTGAACCTACTACACGTCTGCCTTCTGACCCCATAAAATCCACATCCACCCTGAATGCGTTTTTTTAGCTCAAAGAGACTCAAGCCACTCTAGCATCAACTCCAGATCCCCAAATCTCATCTTCACATCATCAGTTCAAAGTCTCAGAGCTTATTTTCTAAATCATAGGAATCAGCTATGGGTGAGACTCTGAGTATGATGCATTCCGAGGAAAAATTCCTCTCCAACTGCAGATCTATGAAACTAGAAAACACATTATTTGCTTCCAAAATCCAAGTGTGGGACAGGATAGGTATTCTTAGTTCAAAAGGGAGATATATTAGAAGGCATAGAGACATCACTGGTCTCCAAAACATTGGAAATCCAGTACGGAAATCCCATTTGGTCTCAAGATCTGGGAACACATCACTGCAGGTCAAGGCTCTGCTCTCTTGGGCCCGTGTTGGCCTCACCCTCTGGGGTGGCTCACCTAGGCAGCTGAGCAGCTCTTAACAGCCTATTTCCTGCTGGTAGAATTTTGCAAGTCTGATAGCCTTCTCTCCTTTCTTCCTGTCTCTGTCCCCTTCAGCCCAAGTTGGTGGTGGTTCTGCCGATACCACATTGTTAAAAGCACTGTGGGTCTCCCAGGTATGTCCCAGATTCAGGCCACTGACATGAAAATCCTTTGTAGATCTCTCTCGGATAACTCCTCTCTCTACTCCTCCCATGAGACAGCTGAGCCACCATGAGTCAAACAACTAAACCCTTTAGCAAAAGGTTGAACAGCTACACACTTGGCCTTCTCTCTAGAGTGTTTTTCTAACAGTCAAATTCCTAATATTACCATTTTTTTACAACCTGGATAGGCTGTAGGTTCCTTTTTGTTTGGCAGTTCATTCTTGAATTCATCCCTCTCCTCTAACATTTTATTATCGGCACCAAGAAGAAACTAGACCAGCTTCTGGGGCCTCCAGGCATCCCTTGGCTTGTGGTCACATCACCCCAATCTTATCTCCATCTTCACACCGTCTTCTCCTCTTTGTGTGTCTCATGTTTCCCTCTGCCTCACATTTGTACGGGCCCGTCATTGGATTTAGGGTCAATCCAGGATTAGTTCCTCTAAAGACCCTTAACTTCATTACATCTGGAAAGATCTTTTTTCCAAAAAGATCATGATTATAGGTTGTGGGATTGGGGTGTGGACACAGCTCTGTGGGGGGCCACGTCCACCCCACTCTTCTGTGACACACATCTCAGGAGCTGGCCTCCTCTCTCTGTCCTCACTGGCCTGCTCTCCTGGGTCTTCTGCCAGACTCTCCCCAACTGGCCTCTCCTGCCTCCTTTTACGGACCATGACACCACTTTCCTTGCAGCCTGAGGGCTGTTCGCATCATGAGTCCTTGGCTTTACATCCCACAGTGCCTTCTCCTGACATGTCTACATGACGCGGGCAAGCCATGCTTGAGCAGAAGCGAATGCCCTCAGGAGGGCGTCCGACACCCCTACTGAGCATGTTCGCTCTCCCTCTGGGACCACCCTGCTCTGCACACTAAAGCACAGATTTTATTTTAGTCTCAGCATTCATCAGAAACTTGGAAGTATCTTCTCTGTCTACCCACCCATTCCATCCATACCCATCCATCTGTTTGTGAAATTAAAGACCAGAATCTCGCTTGTGAAAATCTGTAACGTATCTCGCTGCCATCCCATTGGCATTTCCTCTTCATTTAGCAGTGGCCTCCATGTTCATGGGCTCTGGGCCTCCACTGCCTTCACCACTATTTACTATCACACTAACTGGGAGGAGGCAACACACAAGACTGTTTTTTCTGACTGAAAATCTCCAAACAAAATTGTAAAAAGCAAACAAACCCAAAGAGCTTCAGAAGCGTCACTTCTACAGAAAAGAGTGACTCGCCACAGTTTCTGTGTACCTCGTTGAAAGACGAGAGGTTAAGTTTTTTGGCAATGAACTTCTTCAGATGCAGGACTGTGGCCTGGGCTGAGCAGCGGATCCATTTTCGCTTCAAGCCCCGCAGTTTGCTGCTGTTGCATTCCAGACAGATGCTCACCTGCGGGAGAAAGAAGGGCTCAGCTGGGGAGGTGCACCGAGGGTCGCCACGGCGCTGCTCCCTGGAGGCTTCCTCAGCCATCTACCAATCCCGTTACATCTAAGACTGCAGACGTTTTGGAAATCATAAATCTGTTTTGACTAAACACACTACCTTAAAATCTGTTTATTTTTGCCATTTTGTGAAAAACAATCTAACATTACATTAATTGTTTTACTAATGCAGTTCTTTAAAGTAAACCCGAGAATTACTTACTTACTATGGCAGTACATGCTAGCCTCAGAGTTAAACCGAGAAAGGTGGAAATCCTGTTGTAAACGCTCTAGCCGGTGGGACACACACACGTCGCCTAGAGGCCAAGTGTTCCGCAGGAACGATGAGAAAAGACATCACAAGGCAGGCACCACGGCCCCCAAACCCAGGAAGGGTCACCAAGGGGCACATCACGCTGGTCCAGCTCACTAGAGGGCAGAGGACTCTGAGCAAAGGCACAAAGTCTCAAGTTCACAGTTACCTTTCATGAGATCAAGAGTCCAATGGGTCAGAGTACTCAGTGTGTGACAAGGAACTTCAAGACAACAAGCTGAGTAAAGTGACTCCGGATGGCAGACGCAGCGGAGGGACAGCCTGGCCACGCTGCACTGCCGAGCTGGCCCCACCTGAGATGCCTCGCCTCACTCAGGGGTAAGTCTTTCTCCAGGGATGGTTAGGGTGTGCCAAAAAACCAGACCCCCCAAAACTCAAACCCCCAAAAAGAATCATTAATAACTGAAATATATGTCTAAAATTATTAGATATGAAAGAAGGAATTAAAAATATAACACTATGAATAAAGAACAGGCAGGTATAAAAGATATTCAAATATAACTTCTAAAAATAAAAAACATATTCATTCAAATTAAAAACTCAATGGATGGTCAAACCACAGATTAGTCTCAGCTGAACGCAGATCAATTTTCTGAAAGATCAATGGGAGTAAATTACCCAAAAGAAGTTTAGACACAATAAAAGGCATCAGTTAAAATAAGAAAACAAAGGAAAGGTAAGACACATGAAGACAGACCACAGAGTCTGAAAATCACAAGAGACCAGAAGAAAAAGAGAAAATAAAGGCAGAAGGGCCCCCCCAAATGATGCAAGACATTAACTCCTCAACTCCAGGAAGCAAAAGGACCTGACGCAAAGGAAATCAGTGGAAACCGGCACCCAGACACGGCGGCCCCTCTGAGCACCGGGGACCGAGGCCCGGGGGCTGGGCAGGGCTGCATGAGGGGCTGGTGCTCAGGCGCTGAGCCCAGGCCCGGGGCTTCCCACCGAGCCGCCAGAAAGGAAGAGCTAAACCATCATTCAGAGAGGAAGTGGAATGAAGTCACCAGCAAACGAAGACAGAACACAATTTGAGAAGCGAGAAGCGGCAGCACAGGAAGAAAGAGCCCGAAGCAGACGGACTAGCTGGGGTGTTAAGGAGGCGCCCAGGCAGTGGGAAAGCCCTGCTGCTGTTCAGAGGAGACAACAAGAGACTCGTATTTATTTTGGACTTTTAAAAAACGCAGAGGTGTCGACCAGAGAAAGAAGGCACAGGCCCCCCAACAACAGAAGCAGGAGGCCGTGGGCTGGGCCACCAGGGAGGAGGGAGCACAGAGCTGCACAGGACTCTGGAAAGCCCAGTCTGTGTGAACACGGGAGTGACCACAAGGTGCACCCCTATGAAGGGGAATTCGGGACAGTAACACATAACCCTCTCACGTACCACTGCCCTCTGGACCGTGTAATGTATTACCTACCTATGTTTTTGATCACACTGTACCACATGCAGGACCTTATTTCCCAGACCAGGGATTGAACCCGGGCCCCCTACAGGGCAGTCTTAGCCACTGAACCACCAGGAAGTCCCCAAATGTATTACCTATTTAAATACACTAAGTTAAAAGCATGTTTGTAATTTTTTAACAGCTCCATTGCAGTATAATTTACATGTATGTTTTAAGTATACAATGCAGTAATTTTTAGTCAACTTAAGACTTGTGCAACCACCACGCCACCCAGTCTGAGCTCAGACCCATCACCTCATAAAGACCCTCGTGGCTTTGGTGGTCAATCCGCCCCAGCCACCCTTGGCCTGCGTCTGTGGACCAGCCTCTCCTGGATGGTCTACAGATGGGATCGTACAACACAGTCCTCCCATCTGACTTCTTTCATACAGTCAAGTGGGGAGACTCAAGTGCGTGGCAGCACCTTACATGCTGACCCGCTCCTCCGCCTCCTTGCCAACACCTGTCACCATTTTTTTGCTTACAGTCATCTTGGTGAGTGTAAAATGCTATTTCATTATAGTTTTAATTTGTATTTTCCTAATGACTAATGAATGATGTTGAACACATTTTCATGTGACTATTAGTGAAAGTTGCTCAGTCAAATCTGACTCTTTGAGACCCCATGGACTGTAGCCTGCCAGGCTCCTCTGTCCATGGAATTCTCCAGGCCTGAATACTGGAGTGGGTAGCCCTTCCCTTCTCCAGGGGATCTTCCCAACCCAGGAATTGAACCTAGGTCTCCCGCATTGCAGGCAGATTCTTTACCAGCTGAGCTACCAGGGAATGTGAGTATTAAACATTTGTATTTCTTCTTTGATGAAATGTCTGCCAATTTGTTAACCCTAACCCTAACCTTCTTAGTTGAGTTACATGTTCTAGATAAAAGTCCTTTTTAGAAATGTCATTTGCTAATATTTTCTCCCAGTCTGTGGTTTTTAAAATTTTTCTCAATGGTGTCTTTTGAAGAGCAGCAACTCCTTTTGGCTGTGCCACGTGGCTTGAGGGATCTCAGCTCCCTGACCAGTGGCTGAGCTGCGCCTCACAGGGGAAGCACAGAATCTTAGCCACTGGACGGCCAGGGAGTCCCAAGAGCAGTATTTCTTCATCTGATGAATTTTCTTTCATCAGTTTTCTTTCCTGAGTTGTGTTCTTGGTTTTGGATTTGAGAACTACAAGCCTAACCCAAGATGCTAAGGAGCTTCTTTCATGTTTTCCTGCAAAGTTTCCCGGTTTGAGCCCTTATATTTTGAGTTAACCTGGGCTTCCCTGATAGCTCAGTTGGTAAAGACTCTGCCTGCAATGCAGGAGACCTGGATTCGATCCCTGGGTTGGGAAGATCCCGTGGAAAAGGAAAAGGCTACCCACTCCAGTATTCTGGCCTGGAGAATTCCACAGACTGTATAGTCCATGGGGTCGCAAAGAGCTGGGTGCAACTGAGCGACTTTCACTTTTACCTTCCCTGTCGTGAGAGGCAGGGGCATGAGTGAATCTTATGCACGTGGGTGTCCAGCTGTCCCAGCACCGTCCAAGACACTGTTCTTTCCTCAGGAAGGGCCATGGCACCTGTGCTGGAACCAAATGATCTTGAATCTAAGGGCTTATTTCCACACTCCACAATGATTAAAAAAATCTACCTTAACACCTGCAACACAATGTCTTGATTACTGCAGCCTTGTTTGTAAGATTTGATGTTCAAAATTTCCAATGCATATATTAAAGAATGTTCAACTCAAGAAAGTAGAGAAGGAACAAAAGGAACACAGAGCAGAAAGAAGAAATGATTAACAGAAAAGAATGTGGCTCCATCTCTGGCAAGAATGACCAAAAAAGCAGGAGGCACCAGTGGGATACTAGCAAGAGCAATGGAGAAATCACCAGACACTTGGCAAAGCCCACAGACAGACAAAAGAATTCTGTGAAAACCTAAGTCCGCATAGAAACTTTCCTAGAAAAAATATAATTTATCAAATAATCTTAAAAACAAACAAAAGATTCGAGTAGGATTAAAATCATTAAGGAAATTTATAATTTAAAATCTTCCTACCCATCTTCAAAAAAATTAACTAAGATCTGATGGCTTTGTGGGAAGTTTAAACAAAATATTCAATAAAACGGATGTTCTCAATCTTATACAAACTTTCCTAGAGAATAAAAATGGGAGAGAGAGACTACTTTCAGCTCTGAGACTTCTCCCCTTGACACCAAAGCTAAACAGATACATACAGTTCCTGTGAAATGATTACATCAGAACATGCAACACATGTCCACGAACACAGCAAGAATCTGCGTGTGAAGGACCAAGGGCCGCCCCAGGAGCTGGAGGCAGACGGGCAACAAAACAGACCACAGACCCCGGAGTCTGGCACGAACAGCGCGTGGAGACGTGCCAGGAAGACCAAGGCCAGCACCCAGGAGTCTGTGAGGGCTGCAATAGACAGAACACCAGGCAGAAAACAGCAGAATACTTGTTCTGAGGCCTGAGCCATGCACGCGCCCAGGACACACCACAGGGCCCATCGTGGCACCACGTCAAATGGCAACCGTAGGAAGTGGCCACATGGCACACCTCAAAAACAACCTCAAAAGGCGATTTTAACTGAGGAAAGGAGGCTGCACAAAGACGCCTGTTTTGCAGTGTCTATGGCTTGTGGCTGCATCATAAACATGAAGACTCAGGACCCAGGTCGGCAGAGCTCAGCAAGTCCCCCGGGTTTGCTCTCGAGTGCGTCCCCGGGCAGCTGCACCACCACCTGCCCAAAGCCCTGCCGCCCGGTCCCCGCCCACCCCAGGCTCCAGCCTGGCCACCCTGCCCCCAGCCTCCCCTCCCTGCAGGCCCTGCCCCGCCCCTGCTCCTCACACCTGGGGCCCCAGCAGGCCCGTCTCGGGCCACAGCCACCCCTGCCCTACCTTTCTTGGGGCCAACAACAGACCAGCGCACAAAGCTCAGCCTGGGGTGGACTTGTGGCCTCAAAGGGGCACAGTGGGGCCCGTTCCCCCGTTCCCGGGACAGCCTGCTGGCTCTTCTGAAAGCAGCCAATCACACAGACATCTTTTTGGCATGTTTGTGATAAAAAAGGCAAAATTTAGAAACAATAAAGATAAACGCTGGAGGTTTAAAACTGACAGAACAGGGGTTAGCAGGACGGCCCACCCTGCACCTGAAGAGGCCGAGCCAGCGGCCTGACCCAGGCCGCAGCGAGACCTCCAAGTCCAGCAGGAGGTTAACTCTCAGAGCCCAGACAGGCGGAGATGTGGGCCCCGGGAGGTGTCCTGCAGCCCAGTGTTCGTTCACTGAGACACACATGAGCACACTCCCACGTGCCAGAGACGTTCCTCTTCCTGCAGCACCCGGGGAAAGTTTCCAACAACACGGAAGCGTATAAACTGGAAAATTAGGGTTCCGCTATTCTATCCCTGCATCCACACTACGCTAATCACGTCTGGAATAAACGTCAGTGTTGTATATACACATATATTTTACTTATTAAATACGTATGTGTGTTTAGTTGCTCAGCAGTATCCGACTCTTTTCAACCCTACAGAGTGCAGCCCGCCAGGCTCCTTTGTCCATGGGATTTCCCAGGCAAGAACACTGGAGTGGGTCACCATTTCCTTCTCCAGGGGATCTTCCCAAGCCAGGGATCAAACCCAGGTCTTGTGCATCTCCTGCACTGCAGACAGGTTCTTCACCACTGAGCTGCCATATGTCAGAATATATATATAGGCAGACTTTGCTTTATTGCACTTCACAGATACTGCGTTTTTTATGAATTGAATGTTTGTGGTAGATGATGGCTAGCATTGTTTGGCAATACAGTATCTTTTAATTAAGGAATGTACCTTATTTATTTATTTATTTTTTTCTGAGGGCTTCCCTGGTGGCTCAGTGGTAAAGAATCTGCCTGTAATGTGGGAGATGCACGAGATGTGGGTTTGATCCCTGGGTTGGGAAGATCCCCTGGAGAAGGAAACGGCAACTCACTGCAGTATTCTTGCCTAGGAGATCCTATGGACAGAGGAGCCTTGAGGGTTACAGTCCATGGGGTTGCAAAAGACTTGGGCACAACTTAGCCACTAAACAATGTTGTTTTTTAGATATAACAAAACCTCACACTTGACAGACCACAACAGAGCGGAAGCATAACTTCTATACGCACTGGGAAATAAACTCATGACTTGTTTCGCTACAATGGTCTGGAACTGAATCTCAGTGTCTCCTAAGGGGCCTATATGTATAAATGTGTGTGCGTGGATATGTTACACATATATTCTGCCACAGCCAAGACCCGAAGTTCTCATGGCTACTACTGACTTTCTCCTCTTTCAGATGAGCCTTCAGAAGCAGTTGGTTACATTCCTATTTATAAAATTGATTACAATCACAACCACTGAGATTAATTTCGGGAGAACTCGAATCCTAAAGTCAACCTTCCACCCAGTAACACCCAATTATGCAATTTTCTCTGTGTTCTTCCAGAAGGTTCTGGTATCTTTGCTTCGGTCTCTCACATTTATTGCTAGGCTGCCTTAAAGATCTTATTAATTTTCTGAACAAAGCCGCCCACCCTCTGACTCTGACACGCTGGTCCTACCACTGGAAAAGGGGTCTCAGCACCTCAAGGAGCTGAGTCACATGCGTGTGCCCAAGAGCCATCACACGCCCAGCTCGCGTTCCCGTCTCCTGAATGTTGGGGCCAGGACCTCCCAAATCACGCTGAGTGACAGCCAAGGGCTGACATTTTCTTCTTTTGACGCCGACGAGACAACTGTTCCATCAGGGAGTGTGAGGACCACTGGAGGCACCAAGTCAAGGTGCGCTAAGAGAAGCCCGCAGATGGGGAGGTGCGACCCCGCCACGTTCCCAGCAGCATCGCCGTGCGGGCCCAGTGATTCTCCCTTGATTCCTGACAGTGAGTGGCACCAACAGCGGGCTCTGTCCTGGCTATTCTCACTGCAGTCTGCATGGAAGACGCCATCCCCCTACTCCCCGCTGAAGACACCTGCTTTAACCTTTTCTTTCCTAAAGCACTCTGCAGTGGGTAGGGGTCACTCTGGCAATTAGCCATAGAAGGGAAGCTCCCGGCCATCCAGGGGTTGCAAGGTGGTGCTCTCATCGCTGAGGGTGCGGGTTCAGCCCCTAGAAACTAAGATGCCACCAGCTGTGCAGCCAGGAGGAGAAGGAGGAGAAAGGGGAGGAGAACGGTCGGGAGAGACTCAGAGAGCTGCTGGCACGCGACCATCTCTGCTGTGCCTTCCTCCCGGCCCAGGCCCGGGCCACGTGCCCACCTGCTCCCTTCCTCCCGGCCCTTCCTGTCAGGGGAGAGCCCATCTGGTCCTTTCTCCCGGCCCTTCCTGTCAGGGGAGAGCCCATCTGGTCCCTTCCTCCCGGCCCTTCCTGTCAGGGAGAGCCCATCTGGTCCTTTCCGCCCGGCCCTTCCTGTCAGGGGAGAGCCCATCTGGTCCTTTCCGCCCGGCCCTTCCTGTCAGGGGAGAGCCCATCTGGTCCTTTCCGCCCGGCCCTTCCTGTCAGGGGAGAGCCCATCTGGTCCTTTCCGCCCGGCCCTTCCTGTCAGGGGAGAGCCCATCTGGTCCCTTCCTCCCGGCCCTTCCTGTCAGGGGAGAGCCCATCTGGTCCCTTCCTCCCGGCCCTTCCTGTCAGGGAGAGCCCATCTGGTCCTTTCCGCCCGGCCCTTCCTGTCAGGGGAGAGCCCATCTGGTCCTTTCCGCCCGGCCCTTCCTGTCAGGGGAGAGCCCATCTGGTCCTTTCCGCCTGGCCCTTCCTGTCAGGGACAGCCCATCTGGTCCTTTCCGCCTGGCCCTTCCTGTCAGGGACAGCCCATCTGGTCCTTTCCGCCCGGCCCTTCCTGTCAGGGGAGAGCCCATCTGGTCCTTTCCGCCCGGCCCTTCCTGTCAGGGGAGAGCCCATCTGGTCCTTTCCGCCTGGCCCTTCCTGTCAGGGACAGCCCATCTGGTCCCTTCCTCCCGGCCCTTCCTGTCAGGGGAGAGCCCCCGAGGCCCGGCCGTGCGCCCACCTGCTCGTCACTCCGGTGGTAATCACCGTCTTCCTCCTGCTTCTCCTCCGCTGCCTCTTTGTTTGAACTGTCGTCCGCTTTGGTTTCTCCTTTTAGCAAAAACAGAAAAGACTGTATCACGATATCCAAAGTGTTAAACTGTTATTTTCCCCCCACAGAACACTCAAATGCTATGGAATCCCAGGGTGACAGGAGTTCACACACGTAAGAGTCGGAGGAGCACTGGTCGACAGGGCTTCAGTCGCAGCACTCGCAAGGCTGCGGCGGGGGCGGGTGTGTCCGGGGGCTCCCGGGCAGGGGGCCATCAGCTGGGTACCACCAGGGTGTCACACCTCAACTCTGCCCAACAGCACGGCTCCCAGAGCTCGCGCTGGTCCCACACGGCTTTAAAAGTCAGGCCTCCAGCTCAGCAAAGACAGGATTCCAGGCTCCCGAGCTGCCTCCGGGCCTCACCTCCAGGCCCTGAGCCTGCAGGTATATAGCCCCCGCTCCTCTAGGCTGGCAACCAAGGCCTCCCCTTCTCAGATGTTCAGAGATGCACAGAACAGACCAGAGTGCTTAGGAACCTGCGTGGCCCATGGAGTCAAAGGTTTGAATAAACTGTTACAATATGTACAGATTCAAAGCACCATTAATTTTCCATCAAAGCCAAGGAGAAGTTGGCCTTTCTGCAAGAAAACAGGCAAACTGGGAGAAGAGGCCTGGGAGGGCCCATTGTGCACATGTGGTCCCTGCACACCCCACCTCCAGGCAGCTCCGGGGCCCCCGCAGGCCCCCGCTACGGCCCGCCACGTAAGCCCTGGGACCGGGACCCTGCTTCTCAGCATCCCCCACTCCTGTCAGCTCTGCAAGGACGCTGACGCCCACCAGGCCCATTGGGAACCTGCAGGGGCTCGTGCGTGTGAAACACAGCCACTCACCATTCCGGTGGGGGTCTAGGTGCTGCTTTGCAGAACACGTCTCCCCCTTGATGTCTCCAGGCACTTCCAGGCCTAACTTGTGGTAGAATTCCCTCTGCTTTCTCATTTCCGCTATGAAAAATTAATATGTAATCCTTAATCTTAGGCAGGTGATGGATTATCTTAAAATTCTGCACACAATCACGTGAAAAAAAGGGCAGGTTTGCTGAAAAGGTCTGAAGGCTGCTGCCCATGAGAAATGACAACTTTAGACCGTGCCCTCTGGAATTTCAGAGCGGCTGCCAGCTGTGTGACTTGGGCCGTGTACCAGGTTGCATGTACCAGGGTGCGTGTGCCAGGGTGCGTGTGCCAGGGTGTGTGTACCAGGGTGCATGTGCCAGGGTGTGTGTACCAGGGTGCGTGTGCCAGGGTGCGTGTACCAGGGTGCATGTGCCAGGGTGCATGTGCCAGGGTGCGGCCCGGGCCCCGTGCGTGTAGGTGCCACTGGCTCCCCCAGGACAGGCCTCCAGGTGTGCCTGACAGAAGAGTGCTCGTGGTGTCCACGGCTGGCAACCACGGCTCATTAGTCCTGGGGGGCTGGAGCCGCCCACCACAGGGGAGGGGTCTCTACCGGATGGAGGCGATGGAGTCGGGCAGCACGCAGCCTCCTGCCCAGTCGTCGGCCTCAGACACGAGTGGGGCCAGGCGGCGAGAGGACAGCTGTCCAGGCTGGGTCCTCGCACGCCCCTGGGAAGGGCCGACTCTCTGACACAGGTGGCTACCGAGGGGCAGCTCACACCCAGGTAACAAAGCGGCAGTCGCTGCTCAGGGCCACGTGGCAGGGAGCAAAGGAAATCTAACCCAGACCAGTAACCGCAAGGCACACTGTGGAAAGACCTGTGGGCAGGCGACCTGGTAAAGCTCGAGTCACTGCACATCTCTCCCCCTAAATACCACAAGCTCTGTGAAGGCCAGGAACATGCCCCGGTCATGTCCTAGACCCAGGCAGATGCTGCGAAATACCTGACTGTGCAGGAAAAAAACGAACGCGTGAGACAGCGGGCTAAAACGGAAGCAGGGAGGCCTCTCAGAACTGCCTGACGCACGAGAGCCAGCGCAGAGCTGGGGGGCACCGGACCCAAACACGCAAAGCCCAGTTTGCGCCACGTTTTGGTAATACTCACAATATTTCCAACTTGTTCATTGTTATTGTATTTGTTATGATATCTGTGATCAGGGAACTTTGATGTTATTATTTTAGTTTTTTTTTTCATTTTGTGTTTTTAACTAAGAGATATACACTACTTTTTAGCCATAGTGTTATTGTACACTCAGTAGCCCCCAGTATAACGTGAACACAACTTTTATATGCATTGGGAAACCAAAAGATTGATGTGATTCACCCTATTGTGATACTTGCTTTATTGCGACGGTCTGAGGCTGAACCTGCGGTATTTCTGAGGTCTGCCTGTACCTAGTTTTAATTCCTATTTCTTTAATTTTTACCTATCAAAATGAAAAAGAATGGAAAATAACAATACTCGATGTCAGATACACACAGGTATAGAAATGTCAATGGGGATAACTTTTCAGGAAGGTTGTCGTTCAGTAGCTAACCCGTGTCCAACTGTTTATGACCCCATGGACTGCAGCACGTGGGCTTCCCGTCCTTCACTACCTCCTGGAACTTGCTCAAACTCATGTCCATTGAGTCGGTGATGCCATCCAACCATCTCATTCTCTGTTGCCTCCTTCTTCTCCTGTCCTCAATATTTTCCAGCATCAAGGTGACTTACATAAACTGCTAGTAATGTATCCCAAGGAAATAACCAGTAAGTGTCTAAGGAAATAAAGCCTTATTTCCAACACTGAAGTATCAGAAACCACCTGCATACTTAGCACTGGGTAATGTGGGCTAGGCCAATCAGAAGCGTGCCTCCCTGCCAGCCTCCTCCTGTCCAGCAGACATGTCCAGATGGGACCGCAGAGCCTCAGAACCCCGCTCAACAGCACACATGAGACACACCACCCCCTCCCAACCATGGGTGAACAAGAAAAATCTAACCTAACTGCTGTGCTGGGACACACACCGGTGACACACGCAGGGACACACGCTAGTGACACGCAGGGACACACACTGGTGACACACGCTGGAACACGCCAGTGACACACGGACACATGCAGGGACACACACTGGTGACACGCAGGGACACACGCTGGGACACGCAGGGACACACGCTGGTGACACACGCAGGGACACATGCCGGGACACACGCTGGTGACACGCAGGGACACACACTGGTGACACGCAGGGACACACTGGTGACACACGCAGGGACACACGCTGGTGACACACGCAGGGACACATGCCGGGACACACACTGGTGACACACGCAGGGACACACGCCGGGACACACGCTGGTGACACGCAAGGACACACACTGGTGACACGCAGGGACACACACTGGTGACACGCAGGGACACACGCTGGGACACGCAGGGACACACGCTGGTGACACACGCAGGGACACATGCCGGGACACACGCTGGTGACACGCAGGGACACACACTGGTGACACGCAGGGACACACGCTGGGACACGCAGGGACACACGCTGGTGACACACGCAGGGACACATGCCGGGACACACGCTGGTGACACGCAGGGACACACACTGGTGACACGCAGGGACACACTGGTGACACACGCAGGGACACACGCTGGTGACACACGCAGGGACACATGCAGGGACACACACTGGTGACACACGCTGGAACACGCCAGTGACACACAGGGACACATGCAGGGACACACACTGGTGACACGCAGGGACACACGCTGGGACACGCAGGGACACACGCTGGTGACACACGCAGGGACACATGCAGGGACACACACTGGTGACACGCAGGGACACACGCTGGGACACGCAGGGACACACACTGGTGACACGCAGGGACACACGCTGGTGACACACGCTGGGACACGCCAGTGACACGCAGGGACACACTGGTGACACACGCTGGTGACACACGCAGGGACACACGCTGGTGACACACGCAGGGACACGCCAGTGACACGCAGGGACACACTGGTGACACACGCTGGTGACACACGCAGGGACACACGCTGGTGACACACGCAGGGACACGCCAGTGACACGCAGGGACACACGCAGGGACACACGCTGGTGACACACGCAGGGACACGCCAGTGACACGCAGGGACACACGCAGGGACACACGCTGGTGACACACGCAGGGACACGCCAGTGACACGCAGGGACACACGCAGGGACACACACTGGTGACACATGCTGGGACACATGCCAGGACACACACTGGTGACATGCAGGGACACACGCAGGGACACACACTGGTGACATGCAGGGACACACGCAGGGACACAGGCTGGTGACATGCAGGGACACACGCTGGTGACACACGCTGGTGACATGCAGGGACACAGGCTGGGACACCGGGACTCATGAGCTGTGGCTCCGCGGGACCACACCCGTGAAGTCCTGTGGACTGTCCCACCCGGGAGGGGCCAGAATCGCACGGGCCCTCTCCCTCCCACCTGCACCCGGGAACCTGGGGACCGAGGGCCTGGGATCAGCCAAACCGTGAGAGACGGGACGGCCCCGCCCAGAAGCTCCTGACGCTGACACGGAGTCAGCACCACCCTCCCAGCTTACAGAGGTGCTGAAGTCCCTGCTTCAAGAAGACTCCTCTTTGGGGAACAAATGGCAACATCTCTAGATGAAACAACAGGGAAGGGGGCCAAGCCGGCAGCTCTGGACTCCAGGTCGTAAGCACACCGGGTACTTTGTGAGATCTTAGCATGTTTAAGACACCCTAGAATAATGTTTAACCCTATCAGTATTTTATTTCCATGTATTCTTTGCCTTTCCCCAGCACTAGAAAATAAAGTATTAGTTGCTCAGTCATGTCCGACTGTTTGTGACCTTATGGACGGCAGCCGCCAGGCTCCTCTGTCCATGGGATTCTCCAGGTAAGAATACTGGAGTGGGTGGCCATTCCCTTCTCCAGGGGATCTTCCTGATCCACGAATTGGAACCGGGTCTCCCGCATTGCAGGCAGATTCCTTACCAGATATCTGAGCCACCATGGAAGTAGAAAACCCTTCAAATATCAAGATATGACAGTTTCTACAAATATTTACTCAGAAAATTTAAATTCTTCTTTCTTGAATGAATTCTGTGAACAGTGAAAGAAGACTTTAACAGTATTACTCCTTAAGTTGTGTCTTAAAAGTCAGATGTGACATCTACTGAGCTAACAGTGTTGAGAGAACACTCCCAAATGAACTGCTGCCTCTTATCTTGCAAAGAAAGTTGTGTTTCATCAGCTGGCACCGCCCCACCAGCCAGCACCCACTCTGAGTGGACCACCCTTCACCAAGGACAGGACAGTCTCAGGGCTCAGAACTGCGGAGAGAACATCCACTCTCAGGATACTTGTACCACACAGTATTTCTTCTCAAGCCTCATAAGATTGACTTAAAGCTTGTATTTAAAGTTTAAATCCCGTTAGACTTGGCCGACCAGGGCTCCCGGCGTCACCTCCGGGCTGCACAAGCAGGAGGCGCCCCCGCTCCGCCCCCGGGGCCTGGCCAGGGCTGCACACGTGCCGGGCACCGGGTGCCCCTGAACGCAGAGAGACACGTGAGCCAGGGTGGACGAGACCAGCGAGCAGATGGCAGGGAGCTCAGGGCGGGCCAAGCGAGATGTCCCAAGCCAGGACCCCCAAGCGAAAAGACCCTTGGAAGCCCTACTGAAGACACAGGGGTCCAGGGGGAGGTTCTGACGCTTACCCTCTTGGAGGCCTGGGACCAATTTGTAAACAATATCCTGCATGGTTCTGTCATGACTGGCAAAAGAACAGAACAGGTGGGTTAGCCAGAAACGTCAATCCTCAAATTCTCAAACCTTTTCCATGTAACAATAACACGCTCCACAATCGCAAACTGGAATTTTAGTTGAATTTTGCTTCTAGTTTGTACTTATAAAAACGTCTGTGCCAGCAAGAGTGACACAGGATCCGAGCTGACACATCAGAGTGTGGACTCCAGATGCTGGTGAACATTCAGAGAAGGACACAGGCAAGACCCCTTGGCGACCAGCGGCCCTCGCCCGCTGGGCTTCTCAAGTCCTGCAGGGGTCAGTCAGGCAGTCTCGGGCTGCACCAGACCAGAGGGGGTTTCTCAAACATCCCTGACCAGGACCTGTGCAAGGAGCACCTCTCATGTCTGGACACTCATGTTGATGTGAATGTGTGGATCACTCACACTCACACACACACACACACACGCATCCATGCACACAACAGAGCCGGCCTCCAGTACCCACGACACCCTCTGTACTTCCTACTCCCCAGCCCCACACCTTCTCCTAAAGCTCTATGGAGCCGCAAGGACAGGATGGGGGCGGAATGGGCCCGACATGCCTCCTGCAGGGCCCTTCCGGCATGGCCCCCACCCCGAGGCGCTCACCCGATGTACTGCAGGGGGTGGCTCTGGTGGATGACGATCCTGCAGGTGGGGCAGGTGTTGTTCTCCTCCAGGTACTTCACCAGGCAGCTGCGGCAGACTGAAGGGGGGGGCGGGCATCAACAGCAGGCAGGGGCACTCCTCCCGCTGGCCCCCTGCCCCGGGCCACCCGGGACAGGCCCGTCACCTGGGCCCACCTCCCACGGGGGACACAGACCGGAGGGGCAGGCGCCCTCACGCCCATCACGGGGCGCCTGTCACAGCAGTGACCAGATAAATTCTACGTTGGCCTAAGAGAGCGCCAGAACTTCTCTGCATGACCAAATGGGATAAGATTCAGTGAATGTAACACAAAACAGTCAGCCAATATCTAAAATACAATTACCTTCAAAACAAAATTTTTATCAAAACTGGCAAGCATCTTCTAAAGTGAGAAATATAAGATCAAAGATCCTCACTGTCAGAGGATTCGCTTAACCTTAGGAAGTGCCCTCAGCACCCTGGGCCAGCTCCCCAGGACCCAGCCTGCTGGTAAAGGCTGGCGGGGGGGAGGGGGGCGGCGCTTGAAGGAGCAGGACACCCAAGCTCAGCACCAGCTGCAAGCTAAAGCCTGCAACAGGCCAGCGGCCGTGGTGGGCAGGGAGCACAAAGTTTAAGGAATTCATTTGCAAATGGCAAAAAGAAACACTTTGGGCCACTAGAAACCAATATTCTGTCACACCACATGTAATGCTTTAGCTGTTACATACAAATAACTAAGTTTTTCTTGCATTTATTTAGCTTTCTCAAATGATACCTCTTATACTGAAATTACCCCTAGTGTTTTAACTTCAGATAACTTTTCTCATTTATCTTCAGGATCTCCTTTATTTCTGCTGCTGGGTCTTGCTCTGTGCTTGAGTAAATGCTCTGGGGAAAGAAGCCCAAGTGTTAGAGGACGAACACTCTGCACGCACATGTGTGCAGACACTCGGTCACCGTGGTCGCGTCGATGAGGTATCCACTACACAGGCGGCAGGTGATGTGGGCGTTTATGTCCCAGAGTTTAATCTTTCTGGTCAACATCTTTGGCTTCTGCAACAGAAAAAAGCATATTAACCAAAGTATGATGTAGTCTGATGTTTAATCAAAGGTTCAGATTCAACATAAATCCAGCTCCGGTGTGGCCAGGAGGAGCTCAACACGAGGAGGACTGAGGCCAGGTCCCCCCACTGCTCCCACCAGGCCAGGTCCCCCCCCTCAGCTCCCACCAGGCCAGGTCCCCCAGTTCTCACCAGGTCAGGTCCCTCTGCTCCCACCAGGCCAGGACTGCACCCTGCAACCCTGCTTCCACCATGAGACAGGCAGTCACCCCCAGTGGACCAGGTCACCCGCCCCGGGGCAGCACCAGGCTGCACACACGCTGCTGCTCCTCCCCTCCTCCCAGGCCGCCCGCCTGCTCCTCCTGCTCAGAACCCGCGAGGTCAGCCAGTGAGGTGGTGCAGGAGAGGTTTTTGGAGCTACAGGAGGGGAGGCCAGGGAGCCGGCAGGCTGTGCTGGGCAGGACAGGGTCCGTTTGGAGCTCTGGCTCCTCCGATAAAATAACACAGGTAAGCAGTCGGGGCCCGCGCCCCCCAGGAAGCACAGCACACAGCAGCATCTTAAGTCCAAACGTCTGTCACCGTACTCGGAGTGTGGACGTGCTGCCTCTGCCCCAGTGCTGTGGGCTCTCAAGGGCAGTTATCACCGCCCTAATAGAAGGCTGTGCAGGAGAAACAGCCCCTAAGATGCTACGTCCTCCCCAAAACCTATGTGTCACCTCACAGAGCAAAAGGCTCCTGAGACGGCATCCCCGCTGGAATGCCCGGGTGACCGTGTCGCCACAGGGCCCTTCTGGGGCGCAGGAGGCTTAGAGAAGATGTGGGAGAAGCTGCCTGCAGGCTATGAGTGAGAAGGGCTCCAGCAGCGGGAAGCTCTGAGACGAGCAGCGCCGCCCACACCTGGTCCGCAGCCCTGGACGCCCAGCCGGCAGCACCAGCCAGTGAGACCCTGAGGCTTCACTCAGCCACCAGCTTCCGGGACACTTGCTGTGGTTCGAGCAGGACACTCATCTGGATGCTACACTGTGCAGGGTGCAAGGAGCTTCCACAACCAGGATCACTGACAACTCTGCCCAGAGGCAGAAACGCCCCGGGAGATGGAGGCCAAGGCCCAGGAGGCCCACGGCAGCCCTGGGCACTGGGCTGGCCTGGCACAGTGAGGCCTCACCTGCAGACCAGTGTACACGGCTCCTGGCTCCCGCACAGATGTTCCCGGCTCAGTGCTGTCTGAGGATAGGCAGAGGGAAGGAGACGGCTGAGCGGGCCGATGATGCCGCATCAGACCCCGGGGAGGCCCCAACCAGACTAAACCATCACCTTACACACCCAGAAGCGACCATCAGCACAGACTGAGGCACCCAGTACGGCGCTGGGCACAGGCCACCTGGAAACGCGAGGGCCGCTATGCCGGCAAGGACGCCCGTGATGGTCACAGCAAGTAGGACGGGAGGCTCGCAGGCATGAGCCAGCACAGGGTCCCCACCAGAGAGCCCTTTCCCGCGGCCCCGAGCTGTCAGGAGAGACGAGGTCACTCCCACAGGGGCTCCGTGGGCCCTGGGAAGCAAACCTAAGTCTGAGGAGCAAGACACGCGGCGTCACAGTCAGCAGGCGCTGTGCGCAGCCTGCCTGACTGCTCGGACTGCTGAGACCGGCGCCGTGAAGAAGGGCCTGTGCGCCCCGTGGACCCGGAAGAGACAGGCGGTAACGCAAGGCGGGAGGAACCCGATTCTTCGCCCAGCGAAGTGAAGCAGAGATGGGAGGGCACCAACTGAGAAGTCCACTGGACGCTGGGGCCTGGGGTGCGATCTACCACCTGCCCGACGGAGCCCAGCACCATGCCCTAGACTCACTGGGCACTGTTCACACACCCAACAGGCTCACACTTGCCACCAGCCCGACCGCCAGGCCAAAACCGGCTCCCAATCACACAGACCAGGGTCAAGGTCGGTGTGAACTCATCTTTAGAGGCAGCAGGCAAACAGATAGACGCGTGTGCACGAATGTGGACACGCCCACTCGCTCTACAGACGTGTGTGCATGCCCACTCTACAGATGTGTGTGCACGAGTACATGCACGCCCACTCTACAGACGTGTGTGCACGAGTGTGTGCACGCCCACTCTACAGACGTGTGTGCACGAGTGTGCACGCCCACTCTACAGACGTGTGTGCACGTGAGTGTGGCACGCCCACTCTACAGACGTGTGTGCACGTGAGTGTGGCACGCCCACTCTACAGACGTGTGTGCATGAGTGTGGGCACACGCACTCTACAGACGTGTGTGCACGAGTATGTGCACGCCCACTCTACAGACGTGTGTGCACGCCCACTCTACAGACGTGTGTGCATGTGTGTGCACGCCCACTCTACAGATGTCTGTGCACACGAGTGTGGGCATACCCATTCTACAGACGTGTGTGCACGTGTGTGCACGCCCACTCTACAGACGTGTGTGCACGTGAGTGTGGCACGCCCACTCTACAGACGTGTGTGCACATGAGTGTGGCACGCCCACTCTACAGACGTGTGTGCATGAGTGTGGGCACACCCACTCTACAGACGTGTGTGCACGAGTATGTGCACGCCCACTCTACAGACGTGTGTGCACGAGTGTGGGCACGCCCACTCTACAGACGTGTGTGCATGTGTGTGCACGCCCACTCTACAGATGTCTGTGCACATGAGTGTGGGCATACCCATTCTACAGACGTGTGTGCACATGAGTGTGGCACGCCCACTCTACAGACGTGTGTGCCCGTGTGGGCACGCCCACTCTACAGACGCGTGTGCCCGTGTGGGCACGCGCACTCGCCCTCAGCTCTGCCCCCTGGGAGTGACCGCTGTGGGGTAGCCCTGGGCCGAGGGCCTGCACCGCCTCTGCTGCAGGAGCCAGCACCGCTGGGCGCTCCGCCAGCCCTGGCCCCTGGGAGTGACCGCTGTGGGGCAGCCCTGGCCGGGCGAGGACCCGGTGGGCCTCTGTGCTTCCAGCCGAGACAGCAACCATCACTGCTGGCGGCCAGCGGAGCAACACAGGAGCCTATGAGGCCACACGGACAGACAGGCAAGGAAGGGGCACCCTTTCTCACAGAACGTGAGCTGGTAAATGGAAGGCAGGCTGGCAGCAAGGGTCGCCACCCAAGGACAACCGCAGGGACGCTGACTCGGGAAGCCTCGGTGGGGGTCAGCGGGGGGGCGACTTCACCGAGGAAGCGAAGGTGCACGAGGTCTCCACACACTCAGCAGCCCCGAGGAGGGCAGGGTCCTCAGGAAGAAAGCCCTGTGCGTCCCCAACGGCATGACGGGTGACACCCAGGCAAGGGCCCCTATGCAGGGGCGCCCCTACCAAAGCCTGAGCCCCACGGGGGGCCCGGCCTCCAGCTCTGCCCACACGGCCCCCCACGCCAGTCAGGTGCGTGACCAGCCATGCTTGCAAGCAGCCAACGCCCGCTGTCGCCCCACCTCGGCCAGGACCCGGGGGCCTGCGCGGGAAGCCCGTGCCCACCTCCTCGAGGCCGTCGTCGCTCCTGCTGCCTCTGCATCGGCCGCCGCGTCTACGGGTGCGCTGCGCTCACGCCTCGTCTGCTGCGCCCTCCGTGCTCTGGCTCCTCACGTCTGCGCCTTCCTTGCGTCTCTCGCGGTGTTTCCATTTTCTAGCACAGAAATGGCACCTGCTGTTCAAGGTCACGTCACTTGTGTGACATACACAGCCCTGCAGTTACGTTTCTTGTAGAAGCTATGAAGAACCCCATGTAGCAGACAGTGAAATGGAGCTGATCAGAAAGACTAATCAGAAAAAACTGGAATACATGTCAGTAACTGTGTTCGAACCTGCTCTGGAGCCATCAGAGATGAAATTTTAAAGGAGCTACAAGGCACTGACTTTTTCTACGGCTACAACAGAGTAAGTGGAAAACAAAGTGTAATTCGAGGTAAGCTTAATCCACTCACATGCACTGCGTTACCTGTACACAGAGCCAGTCTTCTGCTACATTTTGAAGCCCGTGGAGACACAGGGACGGGGTGTCACCCACGCGCGCCGTTCCACGGAGCCCGCCCTCGCACAGGCAGCTTCAGCTGCTCAGGTCCACAGGTCTCTTCCTTTACCTACTCGGAACAAAAAGAAAAGCAAGCTTGGTTGACGGTGAAGCACCCGCAGGAGCCATGGCGACGGGCAGCCCCGACAGGAGCCTGGTGGCTCGAGGCCCGGGGGCTGGTGGTGGTGGGGAGGCTGAGGACAGCTGCGGCTGCCCCACATGCCCGGGGGCCCAGAGAAGCTCCCGGGGAGGCGGTGGGCTTTGGGTGACCTGGCAGGAGGCTGAGAGAGCAGCCATGTGACTCCTGGACTGCTTTCGCAGTTCCTGCCCTGGAAGGTGTCCCCAGGGCAGCTCACCCAGGGAAGCCACACGAGGACTCCTGCAGGCTCCGTGCGGGTTCTGGGCCACCGCAGGGGACAGACATGCCAACGGGCACGTGTGTGCGCGGATGGCGGCGCCAGGCCTGTGGCCAGCGAGCACAGTGCAGGGCTGGGGCAAGCGGCAGCAGAGAAGCAGGCAACCAGGCCCCTGCAGGACTCAGCCACCGTCAGGGAGACGTTCCCAGAGCTCCGGGGGGAGGCGGGGAGGGGGCCTGCACTCAGCGTCGCTGGGACCTGGCCAGTGACACAGGCACAGACGCTGCACGTGCGACCTCAGAGGTCAGGGAGCAGGGGACACAGATCCCCAGAGCCAACGTTCTCAAAGAGAAGATGGACAGGAAGTGATAAACGCCATGAGCAGGCATGCCGTTCAGACACCGCAGGTGACAGGACAAACCAGAGCAGCAGAGGAGGTCGGGAGAACAGGGGGCCCAGAACACCTCCCTAAAGTCACATGTGAGCAACATTAGAATGTCAGGAATAACTTCATGCCAACAGAGCTGAAAACTCCTAAGGAATTTGACAAACTGCTTGAAAACAGCTCACAAGAAGTGAGGTGAATGGAAACAGAATCGAGAGTTCTGGACCCCTAAGGACACTAAGCCAGGCGGGTTCTGCCAAACCTGCGTGTGGCAGCCTGCCCCAGACAGACACGTCCGAGCACACAGTGGGTGGTGTTCCCGACTGTGGGCGAGGCTGCACAGCACAGGCCAGGAGGCCCGGGGGACGCAGACCAGCAGCAGCTGCAGCACCGCCTGCAGAGCGTGCAGGAGGCACCCTGGAACCTGAGGGGCTGCGCCTAAGAAACGAATGCCGTCTACGACAAAAGCTAAAAGGGCAGAGAGGCTAAGATCTCCCCAGAGACACACACTCTCAGCAAGTTAAGAGCAGAAGGAACTTCCCCACCGGAACAAAGCTCTGCATCTAAGAGACACTAACACTTCCATCCCCTGGAAGGTTCACGCCTGACTGCAGAGCTCTCTTCCCAGCAGCCGCCTGCAGGGAGCAGCTGCAGCTGTGTGTCTCCTGGACGCAGAGGCAACCAGAGGTCAGCGCCAGCGGGACGCATGACCGGACAGGTGCTCCGAGACAGCAACTGCTCCATGACGCTGGGCACTTCCGCGCGTGTAAACACCACCACCCTAAACAGCGTACTTCACCAAAAAACCCACCGAACACGAGCATCACTCTAGTGGGGAGAATTCTCCCTTATCCCAGGCATCTCCTGACAAGCATCCCCGAACAGCTGATTCCAGGCAGATGGAGACCAGATGTGTGAGGCACGACGCGAGCTGGGGAGGACACACGCACCCTGCTTGGCCGTCACCAGCCCTGCGGTCCTGTCGGGCAGCTCCGCTGCGGGGCACGGCCCCTGCCCTGACCCCATCTTGCTGACACCTCCTGAGTCTGATGTGTCAGGGTGTCCTGAGTGGCAGATACAATGCCATATATGTGTACACAAGATCTTTAATTTTAAAAAATGAAACCAAACAATAATGCAACACTTCAGACAGTCGGTTGCCCCTCCTTGCGCCAGAGGCCTGGGGGCACCATCCTTTGGCCCCACAACCCTCGACACCAGCGCCGTCCACTAGGCCGTCCCACGCGGAGGCAGCATGGCCGAGCACTGACCCCTACTGCTACCAGGCTGATGGCTGAGACTTGGCGGAGAGGCCAGTGGGGATGGCCGTGGCTGGTGCCTGGGAACCTGGCTGGTGACAGTTTCCACCGGTGACTTAAAGCTTCCCTGAAAGCTCAGCGGGGTACTCGGGAGCTGAGGGCCTGCCAGGCAGGAGCCTCCGTGAGAGCCCCGTGGGCCCTGGTCTCTGGGGCAACAGCCCTTCCTGTCGCTGAGCGCATCCATCCTGACTCCTTGGGGAGAGGGCTCTGGACGCGGTGCCGGGTCCCCTAAGGCTTGTCCCATCTGCCGCCTCCTTCACAGATTCTGCTGTGACCTTTGACTGAAATAACCCACAGGCCTGCGCATGAGGAGTCCATCCGTGCACCTGCGCACCTGGGGCACACCCCTCAGCCTCTCGACGCCCCGGGCCTGCCGGGCCTCTACATGTCTGCCCAGACAAGCCCGTCTGGGCCAGAGACGGTGACTGAGGCCTGGCTGCCCTGGGGGCCCTGACCCTGCTGCGGCCTCGTCCCCTCTGCTGCTCCCCCAGGGCACCGTGGCACCTCTACCCCCTTCCCTGGGCTCCAGGCTGATCCAGGCCCCACCCTCCTGCTCCTGCTTCTCAAGGGCTCTGACGGCCCAGCAAGCTCTTCTCATCTGGAACCTTCCACACCTCCCTCCTGACACAGCCTGCCTCCACAGGACACCCCACCCCACGACTCAGTCACCCCCCGCCCAGTCTTCTGTCTTCTACTCCACAAAGTCCCGGTGACAAGGACATCATCAGCCCCCCAAGATATAAGGCCACTGCCCACCTGCAGCCCCGCTGACCCCTCCCGCCACCGGGGGGTGCAGCAGGGGCCAAACACTGGCCTCAGCCCCGGACGCTGCAGAAGGGCCAGGCCGCACGCCGCACGCCGCACGCCTCTCAGGGTCACTCCAGAACTCAGCGGCATTCACTCCTGCATGAAGAGGCCCTTCTTCTGTCCATGCATCTCGGACCACTGCCCTGTCCAGAACCCTGTCCACCTGTGTGCAACACCCTGGACGCCACAGCCCCACGTGACACACTTGTGTGACACACACACCCCCTTTCCTCCTCCAGGAAAACACACCAGGCTTGTGCTGCATAAAAGTAGTAGACACAGTCACTAACCACAGCTGGAATTCCTCACTGAACGCAGCTAAGGAGAAAGCCTTCTCAGTGTTAACCTGCGACACTCACTGCTGCTCCCTGCGTGCCGCGCACGTGCACTGGCCTCACTTCCACCGACACTGCAAACACACACAGCCTCGTTCACACTCACAGGCATCCTCACACTCACAGGCATCCTCAGACCCTCAGCTGCTGTGAGGACGCCTCCCCACACCAGTGCCGAGAACCAGGCACAGTCCGGGCTCTCTGCCTGTGGCTGTGGCCAGGTGTGACCAGGGGGCCCCATGGCTCCAGCCAGTGGCTCCAGCTCCATGGTCCACAGCCAGTCCCCGCTCCCTGCCCTCAGGAACCCTGAGAAAGAACTACCTCCCCACACAAGCCCACCCTGGTCATGCTTCCTTCTATCGACGTATCTTAGGAGAACCTTACTGTTTTTGATTTATTTTGCAGTTAGTGCTGCTAAACTTTATTTTCCTAGGAAACCGGTCATCAAATTTATTGTCACAGAATTGCTCAGAGTAGCCTGAAAACGTATTAAACAGCTTCACTGGGGAACATCTGACAAGTGACACATACTTTAAAGGGCCCCTTGGGCCCTGGTTCTGGATGCTGTGTAGACAGGGCCAGGCAGCCTCCTGAGACTCACCGAGCGGCCACGTGGATGGGCAGCTCACCCCTTCTGTTCTGAGTGGTCCCCACCCTGACTCTCAGCCCCCTTGCCCACAGACAGACACCTGCCTCTGTCCCTCAGGGTTGCGGGAACGAGGGTGCCGTGAGGAGCGGTGGCCACAGCACTGTGTGGATGGCCCGCTGGGGAAACGCCCACTGAGGACATCACCTGTGCCCGCCCGCCCCGTGTGAGCCTCCGCTGCCCTGGGGGCCAGCCTTCCGCCCCTTCACTTCATCCTCGCCCCAACACCAGAGCCCCCACCAGCCTCTGTGCCCACAGGCCTTCCCTGGACATCACCGTGGCTCCCAAATGGATGGCAGAGCCACCAGGACGCCCCCAACCACGTGTACCACCAATTCTTTCTCCACAGACACTGTGAGCCTGACCACCTCAGAAAAGCAACCCCGATGCCCCCGAGAAACCAATCGCAGGGCCCTGACCGCGGATGAGCCGAGCCCTCCCCACGCTCCCCGTCAGTCTCCCCGTTCACGCCAGCGCCTCCGTCCACGGCGGGGCCCATCCGCGTCCAGCTCCGTCCCCCGTGGCCTCACTCACCTCTCGGCTGTGTACACACCCGGCAATCCATCCTCAAAGGGCCATCAGACAGCAGCGAGACTCTGGACGAGTCACCCGAGCTCGAGTCTGAGCCCATTCGTCGTCTTGTCCCCAGCTGTCAGCTGCCCAGGGTCTGTGCCCTGCGACCCCACAGGGGTCAGCATGCCACGTCCAGCAGGGGGCCCACCCCAGAGCCGGTGTCCAGTCAACCTGAGATACTCCTGACGCCCTCTAAGAACTCCAGGAAACCTATCCGTTTATTTTCACGCAGAGCTGACGAAGTGTGGCCCCTGCTCCCTGCACATGCCCTCTTCTCCTGACCAGCCACGCCAAGCAGAGGTCCACACTCAGCTCCTGCCCCTCCGCCTGGGGGAGCGGGCCAGGCCGCCCGCACCGAGTCCCCAGCAGGTGCCTGGGAAAAGCCCTGCTCTGTTGGGCCCTCCGAGTCCTTCTCCTTGCAGCTGGCCTGTCCACGCCGGGCCCCGGTGACCTCGCTCACACAGCTGTCGTGGGCGTCTGCCCTGTCCTGCTCACCAGGCAAGCGCGTGTCGGGTCATGGGACCCAAACGTTGTCTGGCGGCAGCAAGGTGTCTGCAGGAGTCCCGGAGCACAGCCAGCCTGGGGCTCTGCACTCAGAGCGGCGCTGCTAGCCCAGGTCGTCCATGGTGCCTGCGCCCCGCTCGGCGCAGCTCGGGGGACCTCCACTGTGAAGTCCTGTGAAGCTCAGGGAGCTCCACAGCCCCCGTGGGCCCTGCAGTTCTAGGACATTCTACCTGCAGTCCCACCTGGGGTCCTTGCAGGACTGTACTCTCAGCCGGACTATTCCCGCTCCGGGCCCACTTGCTGGCTCACTCCCAGCAAGTCTTGTCTCGAGCATCCCCTCCCCAGTGAGCTCTTTGAGACCATCCTAAGGTCCACACCCACGTGAATGACTCCGAGCCTTCCCCCTCCAACCCTTAACTGACCACTTTGTTATTACTGGCACCTAGATTACACTGTCAGGCATGTGACCGGGAACGCTGAAAATTCAACAGACAGGCTGTATGATAAAATTGAGAAAATCTGTCCAAAGGCTAGAAAAGACGGGATATAGAAGAAATGCCACATCCAACCAACAGGTGCTCCAGAAAAGGGAAAACAGACAAGAAGCTCTGCCAGACAGTCGAGCCGGGCTGGGAGCACACGCATTGCGCGCACTCATTCACAGGCGACACTTCATGACCTGGAGAAAATGATTTGTGTGTCTCCAGCTGGGAGAGCCAGACGGCAAGGGCCCTGGTGCTGCCCACGTCCACGCAGGTCCCCGAACCTGAAGACATCAAGGGCGCGAGTGAGAGTCCTGAAGGCTCTGGGGCAGGAGGAGCCGGAGGGAGGGATCGCCTGCACCAGCCTCCTCACCTGCAGCGCCCGACTCCAAGGAGTCCAAGGAAAGACACCTGGGACGTAGGATTCTACATCCAGCCAGACGACTGACCCAGACAACTGGCAGAGGCCTCGGGATACGCGCACAGGACACCCTGAGGCACACGAGCCGGGTGGGCGCACAGGGCACCCTGAGGCACGGCACGAGCCAGGTGGGCACACAGGACACCCTGAGGCACACGAGCCGGGTGGGCGCACAGGACACCCTGAGGCACACGAGCCGTGTGGGCGCACAGGACACCCTGAGGCGCACGAGCCGGGTGGGCGCACAGGACACCCTGAGGCGCACGAGCCGGGTGGGCGCACAGGACACCCTGAGGCATGAGCCAGGTGGGTGCACAGGACACCCTGAAGCGCGGCACGAGCTGGGTGGGCGCACAGGACACCCTGAGGCACACGAGCCGGGTGGGCGCACAGGACACCCTGAGGCACACGAGCCAGGTGGGCGCACAGGACACCCTGAGGCACATGAGCCGGGTGGGCGCACAGGACACCCTGAGGCACATGAGCCGGGTGGGCGCACAGGACACCCTGAGGCATGAGCCAGGTGGGCGCACAGGACACCCTGAAGCGCGGCACGAGCTGGGTGGGCGCACAGGACACCCTGAGGCGCACGAGCCGGGTGGGCGCACAGGTGCAGTGAGTGCGGGGCGCTGGCAGGCCGGCCACTCCAGCGGTGACCGAGGAACGACGTGTGGAGAGATGTCCCCACTCCGACCTGGGCGGGGGCTGCCGTGCAGACAGGGGCAGGGGCCCCACAAGCCCAGCATGAGGCCTCCAGCTGGGACCAGGGACGCGGACAGAGGACCAAGGAGGGCACAGGGCGTGGGGGGGCAGCAGGCAAAGTGAGGCAGGAGGGAAGTGCGGCCAGAGAGCAGGCTTGACTCACAGCCTCACCCACTTCCCACTCAGGTCCAAGCTTCGAAGAAGCACAGAAAACACAGCGAAAGGGCTGAGGCCCCAAGACCCCGCTGCAGGCGGCTGCTGTAAACCCTGCCCAGGGGCAGACACACGAGCCCTCCACCAAAGAGACCGACTCAGGCAGAACCAGGGACCCGGCTGGGCTCCCCAAGGGGTCTCAGATCTGTGCCTCAACACTTCTCCTCGTCACCCCCAGCCCACGTCTGAGCTACAACAGCCGGCTGGCCTGGCCGTGGTGCCGGGAAGCCCCAGGGAGAACACCACCTCACTCGGTTCGCAGGTGCCCCTGGGGGGTCACACCAAACAGGGGATTCAGGGGCTGAGACTCCGGGAGCCTTGGAAGGGAGGGGCAAGTGGGTTTCGCGTTTGGGGAGTATGAATCTGGGGGGGCCAGAGGGAAGACGATCAAAGGCAGAATTCTGAGATGGTCGCAAGGCCCTGGGCCCTACCGGACACACACCTCTGCTCTCACCATCCCACCTACTGCTAAAGGGGTTTTTGAAGATGTAATTAAGGTCTTAAATCAGCTGACCTTACAGCAGGGCAAGCATCCAGAAGCCTGACCAAACTGCACCGTCTTTCAGAGCTGTTTTCTCAGCTAGTGGCAGAAGAGCAGGTCACAGCAGAAGGCAACATGCCTCGACGGCCCTCGGCCCCCAGGCAAAGAACCGCAGGGCTTCAGGGCCAGAGCGGGCCCGCTGGTGACTCCCTGACAAGGGCCGCCCCGCACACCGACCTCGGCCTGGAGCCCCGGGCAGTGGAGTCAGCCACGCTGCCGGGCTTCTGACCCACGGAGCTCTGACACGTAAGTGGGCGCCCTTTCAAGCCACTACGTGTGTGGCCATTCGTTTTCCAGCAAAAGAAAATGAGACAACAAGGTCTGGGGAAATGAAAGCTGCTAGCTTCTAGAAGAAAGGGCGAGTTTCCCAAACAAGTCGAAAACAAAGTAGCCACCACCTCTGGAAATGCTCTCATCCGGCCCCCATTCTCACAGCTCCAGAGACAAGAGTCAGGCTAATAAACACGTGGAGGAGGCAAGAACCCCTTGGTATGGACTGAACTGTGCCCCTCAAGCGCACGTGTTCAAGCCCCAATCCCGTCTCCACACACGGGGCCTCTGTGAGGCTGACTCATGCGTCGGGGCTGACGGGTGAGCACCCTGCCGGGAAGGGGCCAGACTGCTACCAGTCTGCCTGTGAGGGCGAGAAGGCCCGTCCAGGCCAGGAACCAAGCCCACTGGCACCCTGAGCTTGGACCTCAGCCTCCCTGAACCGCCCTATCTGTGGGGGTCTCATCCCGGCAGCGGTGCGGAGACCCCGTCTCCCAGTTCCTTCTCGGGGTGGCTGCTGCAAAGCAGGGAAGACAATTGCCTCTCGTAGTTCCCGTCTCCAGGGTACAGAGGAAGTTATTCCACCCAGAGGAAATGCTACTCCACAGCAGAACTCATATTTTCCCTGACAATGTCAAAAACTTTCTACCCACTAAACCTTTTATAAAGTCCGCTAAAAGCAACACAGCTGACCCGAGTGGGACTCGCCTCCGTGCGCCTGTGACGACGAGAAAGCGTCCCCGGACGCCTGTCACACACAGGCGGGGCGGCTGAGGCAGCCCCCGGCGAGAGCGGCGCCGCTCCCAGGGCAGCTCGGCTCCTCGGGCTCCCCGGAGCCTCGGCCCAGCCCACGGCACAGGAGCGAGGGCAGCACTGAGTGCGGGACGCACGGCCTGCCAGCACAGCACGGAGTCCCCACAGCCTCCGCGAGGCGTCTCTCACCCAGGAGGGGCCCAGCACCCCCGTCCTCAGGGTAAACAGGGGACACAGACAAAGGTGGACAGCACCCTGAGTGAAGAATCAGAAAAACTCACAAGTGATGGCTGGCCTGGAAGTTTCTGCTGTGGGGAGCCCGAAAGGGTGGGAGGACCCCAGTGCCACGCGGGGAGCCACCCGCCTCTCAGACGGAAAACGCCCAGGAAGACCTTCCTGAGCCACGCGGGGCGAGCTGAGAGTGGACAGGAAATGAGCCCGTACGTGGCGTAGCGTCCACTTCTCAGTGTGACCACGATGGCGCAGTTGTGTGCAGACTGTCTTCTCACCAGCGTCACGTGCTGTGAATCACCTACGGAACGAGGCAGGCGGTCTGCAGCTACTTCAGATGATTCAACCATAACTGTGTGTTTGGAGAAACCAATAAGCAAATGTGGCAAAACACACACAAGTGCTGAGTCCAGGGTTAGGGCGGCGGGTGCTCATTGTCTCATTCCTGTTTTCTCCACTGTGTTCTTTTTTTTTCCTCAGAAACTTTGGTAAAAAACTAAAAGGGGCTTTGCTGGTGGCTCAGTGGTAAAGAATCTACCTGCCACCGCGGGAGACATGGGTTTGACCCTTGATCTGGGAGGATTCCACACCCTGGAGCAGCTTAGGCTCATGCACCACACCTGCTGGACCTGTGCTCTGGAGACGATGGTCCCCAGCGAGAGGCCCCTGCACTGAGAAGCCCTCATCCCACGACGGGAGAGCAGGCCCCGCGCCCCATGACGGGAGAGCGGTCCTCAGTCTCCATGACAGGAGAGCAGGCCCTGCACCCCACGACGGGAGAGCGGGCCTCAGTCTCCATGACAGGAGAGCAGGCCCCGTGCCCCATGACGGGAGAGCGGGCCTCAGTCTCCATGACAGGAGAGCGGGCCTCAATCTCCACGATGGGAGTGCAGGCCCCGCGGCCCACGACAGGAGAGCGGTCCTCAGTCTCCACGACGGGAGAGCGGGCCTCAATCTCCACGATGGGCGAGCAGGCCCCGCGCCCCACGGCGGGAGAATGGTCCTCAGTCTCCATGACGGGACAGCGGGCCCCGCGCCCCACAGTGGGAGAGCAGTCCTCAATCTCCACGATGGGAGTGCAGGCCCCACGCCCCACGACGGGAGAGCGGTCCTCAGTCTCCACGACGGGAGAGCAGGCCTCAATCTCCACGATGGGCAAGCGGGCCCCGAGCCCCACTGCGGGAGAACGGTCCTCAGTCTCCATGACGGGACAGCGGGCCCCGCGCCCCACAACGGGAGAGCGGGCCCCACTCACAACCAGAGAACAGCCTGCGTAGCAACAAAGACCCAGTACAGCCATACGTAAATAAATAATTTTTTTTAAAGTAAAACTAACTTAAAACAAAAGCAGAAGAGGCTGACCCTTCTCAGCCCCTCATCACCTGTGACTGCGCCCTGCACCTGCGTGTTCTCACCAGGCAGCTGCAGGCGAGCAGGTAGTCCTGGGTGATCCACGGAAGGCATTAATGCACACATCAGCTCCAGAACAGGGCCGCAGAAGGAAGCAGGTCAGCTTTTAGCTAGCTGAGCACCTTCTACGTGCCAGGCCCTGCTGAAAATCAGCAAACATAACAGCTGACAAGACCCCCCGCAACGAAACCTACTGGGCCGCCACGAGACGCACAGAGGACCCACAAGTTGGCCAGGAACTTCAGGGAGAGCTGTGGACACCTTCCTACTCTTTGCTTTCTCGTGTCAAACACCTGGAATTTGCTGTTAGTGTGGGAATGTCCAGCAAATATTGATGTGTTGGCAAAAAAAAATTCACCTAAGCATTAGAAGTTCTCTTCAAAAAAAGAAAATAAGCCTAATACCTAGTTTTTAAAGACAGTCTAGTTACTTTTAAAATAGCTCACTTTTTTACAACAGTGAAAAACTATCAACTTGCAGAACTGAGGAACAGTTCCATTTTTTGAAGCATAATGAATTGTGCAGCATGTTTGCAATAGCAACAGCAAATATCAGAAAGGTAGTAAGAAATTGTCCTCAAACCTCAACATATTGCAATAGAAAAGAAAATTACCTTTCAACTTCAAATTCGATTCTGACCATTAGCCAAATAAAACTATGAAATAACAAATCCTGTCATTCAGTAAATTAAAGAGTAATAGTAAGGCTAACACAAACTTTGCTTATAACCCAAATAAGGAAGTGTAATCACTGGGAAGGACCCTGCTTCACCCAGCAAGGTGGAGACCTAGCAGCTCCAGACAGCAGGGTGGCAGGAGAGGACGCCCCCTACACGTGGGACCCAGTCAAGGGCAGCGGGCCCCACGTGGGTGCCCTTCATAGCCTTCACGGTGCTGCAGCGCTGCCCCGGCACCAGCAAGCCCAGGCACCCAGGAGGGGAGGCGTGGGCTGAGAACCAGGCCCCAGCACACAGGTTCCTGGAGCATTCTTCCCTTCGAGGGTCAAATATGCAAAACATCTTGGATCTCTCACTTCAAAAATGTCTTAGAAACATCAGTTTATAATTCCCAGAGCAAAATAACTGGCAGGAATCAAAGTTTCAGAAACAACTAAAATCACTGCACTTGAAGCTTCAAACAACTCTACATCTCTGACACACATGCCTACAATTTAACTACGTGTGGGGTGGGGGCTTATGGTTTGCTGCAAGTGTTCTAGGCTAACTCCTAAAAATCTTTCCTATTTGTAACTTCTCTCCCATCATGCGCAAGCTCCAGCATCACTGCATCAGCGCAATGGTGACATCAGAGCAACCTCTGTAACTCAAGAGACAGCTGAGATGCTGTACCCTCGGGCTGACCTCACTGCTCCGCACAGCCCTGTTCATTCACCCTGCAGGGCACTTCTCAGGAGCTAACACCTAATGGAGGCCAGGCATTAGGATGGCCGGTGGCCCCCAGCCCCTCCCAGGAGTCACCTGTGGCGCTCCTCCGGTTCAAGCGTGGGCAGGGCCTGGCAACTAAGAAACACAGAACATGGTAACAAAGAACATGGCAAAAGGGATGGGACATTCCAGCCGAGATTAGGTCACACACACTGTGGCCTCCTCCACTCTCCCATTCAGTCACTGGCTCCCTCAAGCTGCTCTATGGATGTCTCCAGCAAGCAGCCTGGAAGCAGATACCCGCAGCTGAGCCTACAGATACCACAGCCCCAGCCAGCACCCTGTCTGCAGCCTTGGGAGACTCTTGAGGCTGGGGACGCAGCTAAGCTGTGCCTAGACTCCTGACCTCAGACAGTGAGATAACTGATGTGGTCTTAAGGCACTACATTTTGGGGTAACTTGCAGGACAGTAATATATAAATAATACAACCATCCAGTGCTTTCACACCTTCAAAAATCCAAAAATGAGAAAATAAAGAGCCTAATCAAACTTGAATGCCCAGTTTCACAAGTCTTTTCCAAAACTTCAAAGAAAATTAAGTTTTTTACAAAGTAAAGTGTATGTTTAAACAAACGAACAAAATCAGAAGCCAGCACTGAGCAAGAAGGTCCCAAGCGTGGTTACGTTTGACAAATAAAACTTTCTAGGCTGGACTATTCATGGACTCCATTTAAGATTAGGTCCTATGAAATGTTACACTGAAAACTCAAAGGGGGTTTCTTCTAAGTAACCGAGAAGAGAAGTTATGGCACAAAATGAAACAGTGACCTGATCATTCAAGCATCTCCCTTGGGTTTTAGAGTCACGCCCCATCCTAACACAGGGCAACCTCTCTGAATGTACTCCTGCCTCTTGTCCATACAGTGAACGCGCTGCATGCTGGCCCCACGCCAGGCAGACAGTGCCCTGCTGGGCAGCCTCATGCAGTGGACACTCTGGAGCCTTCCCTGGCCCAAAGGCAGCAAGTCTCCATCCCTACTTTCAAAGTAAAGGACACCGCAGGCAAGATCTGGGTGAGGTCAGATGGCAAGGTTTTGGAGAAGCAGAGCCCCCAGCCCAGGGTCTCTTCCTGGAGTGGAAAAGGCGCCTGATGGCTCACTTGACACACACTGGACCAATGGCCCCCAAACCCCTCCCGCAACCCACACGGCCATGTGGATCCCATCCCTCCTGGAAGTTCGTGGACACCGAAAACACCTCCAGACCTAGAGAACGGGGCGCTTTTGGTGACACCACCAGAGGGCGGGGAGGGTAGAAGTGACTGAAGATGACCCACACTGACCAGAGTGCAGGCAATGGCAGCCCTGGAGCAGAGACTGGGAGAGCAGGGTGGGGGCAGCTTCCTGGGTCTGGGGAGGGGCACCCTGCTGGCTCGGGGCACGGAGCCAAATGTGGAGTAGGATCTCCATCAGTCTCAACCGAGCCTAACCCCGGGGGCCAGTCCAGGCAGCAACTGCTGAAGGTCAGGTTTGTGGGGCCCAGGCACTCAGGGGCCTCACAGAGAGGGCTGGTTTGCACCTGTGGGCCTTACACACCCAGGATCCCTGATGCTCCAGACCTTTACAGCAGCTGGGGTCCAGCCGAGTGAGCTGAGTGGATTCCAGGCACTCTGGAAACTGCCCCAGGGCCCAGGCCCCTGGGGGTCCAGGCTGGGGTCCCAGCACTCCTCAGAGACCACCCTTGAGGCCTGGGTGCTTCTCAGTGACTCATTCAAGAGTCGCAGCCTTCCTGGGGGCCTGTCTCCAAGTTTCAGCTCTCACCACAGTCCTGGTCCTGTCTGAGAGCCAGCCTTCTCCAGGACTGCCCAGCGTCCAACTCTCCTTCACGACCTACCTGGGTCATCCCTGCAGCCTGTCACAAGACAGAGCCCTCCACATGGCACAGCCCCAGGGTCCTGGCTCCTGGGAAAGACGGGCTGTTCCAGGCTCCCAGAAGTGCTCACAGGACAGTTTTGAAATCCTGGCCCTACTGGAGACCAGTCCTGGGGTCTCAGTCCTCTCTAGCGGGTTTACTCAAGTCCTGATCTTTCTATGGGCCAGTCCTGGGGTCCAGACCGCCCCCAGGTGACCCATCCTAAGGTCCATGGCTCCTCAGTGACTTGTCCTAGTCCTAACTGTTCCTAAGTCCTGGCCATCCTCGGTGACCTGTCTCGGGGTCCTGCTGATTCTTGCTGAGTCTTAAGGTCCAGCCCTCCTCCATGACCCATATCGGGGTTGGGCTCTCTTAGGAGATCTGTCTTGGCATCCAGTATTTCCTAGTCTTTTCTCCGTGGGTCCTAAGGTCCAGTCCTCCCTGATGACCCATCCTGGGGTTAGATACTCTCTGGCCCCGCTGCAGTGGCCCCGTCCAGGGGTCCGGTCCTCCCTGGTGACCCGTCCTGGGGTCTGGTCCTCCCTGGCCCCTCTGCGGTGGCCCGTCCAGGAGTCCGGTCCTCCCCGGTCCCTCCCCGGTGACCTGTCCAAGGGTCTGGTCCCCCCCAGTGGCCGGTCCTGGGATCCAGTCACCCCCGGTCGCTCCCCGAAGACCCGTCCCGAGGTCGGGCCCTGCCCTAGGTCCGGCCCCTGTGGGTCCGGCCCGGGCCTGGGCCTGCCGAGCGGAGTCGGGGAGCTGCAGGCCGGGCCGACGAGGGTGCAGGGGCGCGGGCCGGGGTTCGGAGCCTTCCGGGCCCGGACACGGGCCGAGGCCTCGGCCTGTGGAGCGGGCGCCACGGGCCAGGCCAGGCGGGGCGCGGACTCACTGACCTGCCGTCTCAGCTGCGGGCGAGCTGGGCGCACGCGGGGGCAGAGCGGGCAGGGGGAGGGGGCGCCGCTCCCTCCGGGTCCCCCCCAAGAGCAGGAGAAAAAAACCCGTCCGGAGTTTAAAACAAAGAGGCGGAAATGCCCGAGCGGAGCCGACCGCAGAGTCGGGGGCGCCGCGCCTGGAGCATGCGCGTTGCGCGGCCCGGCTCCCACCCGGCGGCCGGGGCAGGGGCGGGGCCTGGAGGGGGCGGTCCTGGGGGCGTGGCAAGGGCGGGGCCAGAGGGCGCAGGCGCGTCCGGGCTAGGGCGGCTCTGGGGCCTGAAGAGGAGAGGGTTGCCGGCCGCGGAACCCAGGACGGGGGCGTGGTGGGAGGTTGTGGGTGGGGATGGAGGGCGGGGTCAGAGGGAGCCTCGGAGCCGGGCTCCCCGCAGAGACTAAGCTGGGTCGTGAGACGCCTGAGGGGCTGAGGAGGCGGGGCCAGAGATGGGGCGTGGCCTTGCGGGGCGTGGGGCGGGGCCGGGCCGGGGGCCGGGGGCGGGGCGGGGGCCGGACAGGGCCGGGGCGGGGCGGAGGCGCGGCTTGCGGAACTTCGGGTCCTGCAGGCAGCAGGCGTTAGGACCCCGCCCCCAGACCTGGGGTTTCCTCCGAGGGAGGCAGTCTGGTTCTTGCATTCCTGTTTTCCTGGGAATCAGCAACAGGCAGGAACGGGGGCGCCGCGGACAGACAGAAACTTGCCAACCCAACCAACAGGGCTCCCAGACTCTCACATTCGTACATGACTACTGGAAAAACCATAGTTTTGACTACATGGACTTTTGTCGGCAAAGTGATGTCTCTGCTTTTTAATATGCTGTCTAGGTTTGTCATAGCTTTTCTTCCAAGGAACGAGCATCTTTTAATTTCATGGCTGCAGTCACTGTCCATAGTGATTTTGGAGCCCAAGAAAATAAAATCTGCCACTGTTTCCATTTTTTTCCCATCTATTTGCCACGAAGTGATGGGACTGGATGCCATGATCTTAGTTTTTTGAATGGAGCCAGGGGGAGGGGAACAGGAGGGGGTGAAATGGCGATGGAAAATGGAGGCTATGAACCCTTGCCTCTTCCTAGCCAGAGATCAGCAGTGGTGGGCAGAATGTAGTCATCTGACCCCCGCTAGACCCTATGTGGGGTCTACAGAGGACCAGGCTGATATGCCTGGAGGGCATAGTGTTGGGAGGGCAGGGAGGAGCGCTCCTGCATTGGTTTGAAATACCAGCAGGAGTGTTTACAGGGCGGACTTGGAAAGGGCTTATTACCAAGGAGAACCTCACCTGCGCCCTGAAGGGTCGGCCCTGAGGCTGCCCCTCTTCTGCCTTTGGACCGGTCTCCAGGGCCACCTGGTGACCCTCCCTGGTCTCTCTCCAAGGGTGCATCACCCCAGCACCACCTCTAGGCCGCCTAGCAATCCCCAATGTCTCTCCCACCCGCTAGCAAGCTGTGGACAAGCCCACTGGGGTGGACTGCAGGGCGGTTGTGGCGCCCCAGGTCCGCGTGTCCTCAGGCTCTGTCTACAGTCTGTCCACTCTGGGACCTCTTCCTTGCGCCTTCATCCTCTCCACTGGCCCTCATCATCTCTGTGCATGTCAGATTTTGCTGATTAGAAAGTGGAATCAGCACAAGAAATATTTAATAAGGTACTTAATTATTCTGAATTAATGAATGAAATGGATCCCATAACAGAACTTCTGGCCCAACATGGCTTCAGTGCAGGCGGTGATGATCTTACCAAGAGCCCGGAGTCCGGAGGCTATGGGGTTGATTAGTTTATTTGGTCAGCAAGGGCAGGTCTTTGAACCAGCTCCTCTGGGATTCTCCTTATCTCTTTCCTCACAGCATCACGTTGACTGCTACATCTCCTCCCATCACATTCCCCCTACCAGGTCGAAGGAAAACAGTGATGATTGATTTCCACCACCCGCCTTCCTTTAAAGAGATGAGACTTTCCCAAACACCACCTGCCTCCTAAACAGGGCTCCTCTCAGCTCTATTGGGCAGAACTGGGTCATGTGTTCTCCCCACCCCCACCATTCCAGCAGAGGAAAGAGAGGGCCATGCCTGCTTTCCTCCAGTCAAGATTTATCCCCTGGGGATGGGCCTACTTTCTGTGAGCCCATTTCATCAGGAGACCAGGACAGCTGACATTTTATGTATTCGTATTTATTGTATTCGGCATAGAAGAAACAGCTGCTGGGGAAAAGAGCAGCAGTGTTTGCAACGGGAGGCAAGAAATTCAAGCACCAGTAGCCGAAGGACAAAACAGACTGTCCGGTGGAAAATACAGACAGGAGGGTCGCGGTGCCAGCAAGTGGGGCTGACGTCTCCAGGGATGAGTGCGTGACAGAGAAAGGACAAGTGCGTGGTGGGGACAGGCATGGGTGCAGCGGCCAGTACAGCTACCGTTACCAGGCAGCCACTACTGAGAAACTGCCAGGGTGGTGATTAAAGGCCTGTTAGGCCAGCGGTCAGGGGAGTGGTGGTGGTCAGGCAGAGAGGGAGGTAAGAGGCGGACCCCAGCCTTCACCCCGGAGCCCTCCTGCTCACCCGGCCTCAGGCCAGTGGATGGGGGTGGGGGGACAGGCTAGGGGCTCTGTCCTGCTGGGCTCCACAGCCCTTGCCAATGCTGCCCGCTGGCCGGGCCCAGGCCGAGAGGCCGCAGTGAAGGTCTCCCCAGTCCCCACACTGGGACCTAAGGCAGCAGCGGTTTGCCTGGCTGCCGTGGGAGGGACCTGACCCCCTGCTGTTTGGAGGGCCTGAGGAGACTGAGGGCCAGTTGGGTCCTGGGCGCCTAGCTGCCTCCGAGATAACAGCTGGACAGGGTCTGGGGACCTGGCTCCAAGGGCGCCACCAACTGAGATCTGCCTCCTCAGCCCGGCCTGGGTGCTAGTGGGAGGACCCAGACTGGGTGCTGGACAAAGACTCCTGGGCAGGCTGACTGGCCCTAGCAGGGAGCGCCAACCCCGCCCCCCCTCAAGGCCTTAGCCAGGAAGGTGGACCTTGGAGAGTGAAAGTTGAGCCTTGAGACCTTGTCTTTTCTTGTCAGAACAGAGAATGGCATTCATTTAGAGACATTTACAGGAACACTGTTACCTGACCATGACCTGACCTCAAGAACAAAGAATTTGACACCAGGAAGTTTGCAACGACTTACCACGCTTCACCTCACTTTTCCCAGGAAAGGGCTTTGCTGAAACCTTTGGGGAGTTTGGGGTTTTTAAGGTGGGAGCCACGCGTCTCCTCGCATCGTGCAGCAATAAACCTTTCTCTGCTCTAGATTCCGAGGATCCAGTATCGTTTGGCCTCGCTGTGCCAGTGGCACGCAGACTCACCCGCACAGGAGTGCTGGGATCCGTCTAGGGAGCACACACCCGCCTGACCAGATGGGCCGCCCCTTTCCTCTGCTGCCCGGACCCTCTGGTGGGAGCCCCCGCCCCCTTCCCAGCATCTCACCTCCTCTATCCTTCTCCACATCTCCTGCAGCCCATCCCCCTTACACACCACCTCTCCTTCGCTGACCGCCTGTCCTCCATCCGCTATCAGAGGCTATCCGAAGTTGAGACACTAAAGGGAGCCTTTGGAGCCTTAGGATCCAGGCAGGTTTAACGTCACCATGGCAACCCCTGGAGCGCCCTCCCCCGACCAGCTCTCAAGATGCACCGCCCCGCCCCCCAGGGCCTCAGGGACCCCGCGGGGAGGGGGGCGGGGCCAGATTGGAGGAGCCGCGTATAAAGGCCGGGCGCTGCCGCGGTCTCGCAGAAGAGAGCGGAGAGGCGAGATGGCGGCTTTGCCGCGGCTCCTGCCGCTTCTGCTTCTCCTCCTCGCCGCCTCTTCGACCGCTCTTCTGGCGATCAACGCCCATTCTTCCTGCCCCGGGCCTCTGGCCATACCGTGCATTCCACGTTCGTATTCGTGCCACTTTCGCTCCGCTCTGTGGGCCTGCGAGTCCGCGCACCCGCACGCGGCGCCTGGCGCACCCGCTCCCGCGGACGGAGCTGGCCCGACTCCTCGCCTTGGTGTTCCCCTCCCGCAGCGGGGGATCGGGCGCCGGGAACCGGAGCGCAGGGGACCCTCAGGCCTCCGGGGCCGCACACTGGCTGCGCACACTCCAGCGGAACGCCCCCGAAACGCGCCTGGCCTCCAGCTCCCCGCAGAGCCGAGGGCAGCCACAGGCCCTAAGTGTACGTGCCCATCTCCACAGCCCTGCAGACCCTCCCTCCAGGCCTTTCAGCACTGACCCTTCTCCCCCTCAAGGGCAGCGGCCATCCCCCGCACCCCCTCATTCAGGAACCTTCCCACATGCCGGCCGGAAACCCAGCCCAGAGCTTTCCCATGATGACACCTGAGTCCTTGTCTGCCTGTGGCCTCGATGCCTTTGTTCAGCCCAGGGGAGCTGGCTGGAAGGGGCTGCTACCTGGTGGAAGAGAAAAATTTCACTCCTGTCAGTGTGTGCCCCACCTCTGCGTACTTCTCCCAGAAGCAGCGCCCAGAGCCTGCAGAGGGTGAGGAGGTTGGCCTCGGAACCCTCCCAAAGCAGCCAGGCAACCTTGGCCCCAACTGGCTCCCTGACGCCCCGGTGGCTCCCCGACCCCCAGAAAGGGAAGGGCCGGCTCCAGCAGCCCCTCACCCCCAGCAGCAGTTCAATCACTCGGTGAGGCTGGCGGGAGACCGGGAAATGGGGGCGGGAGAGCCACCTGCATCCAAAGAAGCAAGGCGTCCTCACCCAGTGGGGACCAACCCGAGACCCCTGGCCCCGGCGGGCCTCGGCCTTCCATCGCGGGGGCCGGGTAGGGGGCTGTCTCTGCAGGCTTTGGTGGTGGCTGCGTTCCTGGGAGACAGGCTCGGAAACGCCAGCGTCTCGTGGCTGGTGCTTGGAGCCGTGCAGGGTGTGGTCCCCCTGGTGGGTCTCAGTGCTGAGGTACTGATGGGCCGTGGGCCTGGAGACCGCTGGCCTGGGACCAGGTTTAGCTGGCTCTTCCAGTGCTGGGGTGTCTTGGTCTTCTGGAGAGTTCTCTCCAGAGGGCGAGAGGGATGCCCTGCCTTCGGACAGGAGAGGCTGAAAGAGCTGCCAAGTGGAATGGCTGACGTTGAGCAGGGCACCCGTGGCCATGTCCCAGGAGAGCCCCAGGCCCCACGCACAGAGGACTCATTGGCTGAGCTGGAGCTGCTCGGGGACAGGTTGTCCCACCTGGAGGGGGAGGTGGAGGCACCACAAGAAAACGCCGAGCACCTGGGGCGGCAGGAGGCGCGGGTTCAGGAGCTGGAGAGCTTCTTCCTCAACTTCCGGGGCTTCCTGGAAGCCTGACAGGTTCACAGTACGAAGGCCGGTCGTCCGAGTGCCCCCCAACCCCGGGAAGGGGGCCTGGAAGCGGGGGCGGAGCTGGCCTGACCTTCACCATGTGTATGAGTTCTGAATAGTAGTGTCGGAAGACAGTGTCCCCTGATGGTGGCTCCCCCCCTGATGGTGGCTCCGGGATCGAGGACTGCTCCACCCACACGTGTCCTCGCCCTCCAGCCAGCCGAGTCTGAACTGCAGATCGCCCAGGCTAACGGCCAGCGCCGGGTGCCACTCTGACGGGAGGGAAACCAGCAGAGGGCGGCCGCCCATTTCCTCTGCTGCCCCGACCCTCTGATGGGAGCCCCCGCCCCCTTCCCAGTATCTCACCTCCTCTATCCTTCTCCACATCTCCTGCATCCCATCCTCCTGCACACCGCCTCGCTTTCGCGGACCGCCTGTACTCCATCCGCTATCAGACGCTATCGGAGGCTGAGACGCCAAGGGAGCCCTTGGAGCGTTAGGATCCAGGCAGGTTCAATGTCACCATGGCAACCCCTGGAGCGCCCTCCCCAGACCCGTTCTCAGATGCACCGCCCCGCCCCCCCAGGGCCTCAGGGACCCCGCGGGGACCGGGGCGGGGCCAGATTGGAGGGAGATGGAGAGAACCGCCCCGCAATTGGCCCGCGGCGCGCAGCGGTGAAATCCGCCTGGCGACTGGCCGGAGGTGCCCGTGACGTCACAGAGAGGCGGGGTGACGCACGGGGCGCCTATAAAGGCCGGGCGCCGCCGCGGTCTCGCAGAGAGAGGAGAGCTAAGAGAGTAGGTGGTGGTTTTGCCGCGGCTGCTGCCGCTTCTGCTTCTCCTCACCGCCTCTTTGGCTGCCCTTCTGGCAACCAACGCACATTCTTCCTACCCCGGGCCTCTGGCCCATACAGTCCACTCCACGAACATGTTCGCGGCCACTTTCGCTCCGCTCTATGGGCTTGCGAGTCCGCTCACCCGCACGCGGCGCCTGGCGCACCTGCTCCCGCGGACAGAGCTGGCCCGACCCACACTGGCTGCGCACACTCCAGCGGAGCGCCCCCGAAACGCGCCTGGCCTCCAGATCAGCGCTGAGCAAAGGGTGGCCTCCAACCCCACTCGGACGCTCGTCGACCTTGGAGCAGCGCCGTACAACAGGTCCAGGTGTTGTAGCCACGCGTTCCGGGAAACAACTCAACTTAGAAGGACAGTGCAGATGGCGGAGGGCAGATTATTACACTGGCAGGCCCAAGGCAGAGTCTCCTCTTAGCCAAGGACCCCGACCAGTTTTGTGAAAACCTTAGATACCCTAAGTGTACGTGCCCAAACCCACCTCCCCAAATTCCTTGAAACTAGTCTGGACAAGGTAAAAGAGAGATACCATCGAAGTTAAGCCATGATTCATGTGTCATAAGCCTAGATAGTTGAACAGTGGACATTGATCAATAGACCTCTGGTCATACCGCACTAAGCGTAATGGGGTTTACAACTTTGTTCTGTTAGTGATAATTAGCATATTCGTTTAGGCGAGGAACAGTCTAGGTACGAGTCCCGAGGCTCCTTCATCCAGGGGTCTGGTTTTCCATTGGTATGCCATTTCCATGGATACTGGGCATATAGCTCAAAGTCCACAGTCCGACCCACGATGGAGTCCTGCTTTCAAGATAGAGCCCCTTATGTTTCCTCCTTCACAGGGTCCCCACCTGGGGCGTCCTGCTCCACCTAGTACCGCCGCTGACTCATAGGTAGAGTTCCCGGGACTCCTGCCCACAGCCAGCAAACGTCTCAGTGGGCTCCCCGCAGAGCCGAGGGCAGCCACAGACCAGCGGCCACAGGCTCTTCTGTGGTCACCCACCAAGGGACCTTAAAACCAAGGTCCCCTTGGACTCCAGCCCCTTGGAGCTGGCCCCACTCCTCGCCTTGGTGTTCCCCTCCCGCAGCGGGAGATCGGGCACCGAGAATCAGAGCGCAGGGGACCCTCAGGCCTCCTGGATCCCACACTGGCTGCGCACACTCTCAAGATCCCTTGGAGACGGGAATGGCTTCTTACTCCCATATTTTTGTGAATTCCATGGACATAGGAACTTGGTAGGCTGAGTCCATGGAGTCAAGAAGAGTTGGATACAACTCAGCAACTAACACTTTCACTACTTTTCACTTTGAACCAGTTTCAGGAAGACTCTAAGAGCAGATACTTTTGTCATATATGTGTAGAAGGTGCCGCCGCCTCACATTTTTCCGTTTGTACTGTAGAATTTTTCTGCCATTAATGTTTGAAGTATTACAATGGCCTCTTGGCTCATTAGGAATTTAATTTGTCAAGCAAATGTAGACATGACTGGAGTAGCAAGTTTACTATTAATATTTATGTAGCTTGTATTTTCAATTTTTCTCTTTTAAGTCTACCACAGTCCTTTAAAATTAGGTAGATGTTAGACGTGAAAATTAAATCTCAAAGGTTGACTTGACTTAGGTCTTACATGACAGCCAGCACTCAGACCTGTCTTCTGTTTCAAGTTCTTCGCCGATTTTGCTACATCATAGTTGTGTTCTGTGAAAGAAGTGTTCTCTGGGGCGGTATCTCTGAAATGTACTTTAATTGAAGTAGGTTAATAGCAGTTAAAGTCAAAAAGAATTTTATGTCTAAAACTTGGAAGATGGGAAAACTGGGAATTCAGATACAATAATTAGAATATGTATTTCTGTAATGAGATAGTATTGTAGTTGGAAAGTTTTTAATTGTTTGATTAATATTTACAAATTGTTAGCTTTCCCAAAGATGCCCCAATATAGTGGGTTATAATTTTGAAAACTGTACTGACTTAAGAAATTTTTCTAATTTTTATTTCCACATTTTAGGCTTTATCAACATTTAGAAGGAGAGAATAAGAAAAAAGAATTGTTTATAACCCATGGAAACCTGGAAGAAGTAGCTGAAAAAGTAAAACAGGAGGTTTCTTTAGTACAAGAGCAGTTGGCTGTATCTGTTCAAGAACATTCTTTCTTTCTGTCCAAACTAAACAGTGATGTGAACATGCTTTGTGAAGCTTTGTATCAAGGAGGAAATCAGCTTTTGCTTAGTGATCAGGTAGGTGCTTACCCTGGTAATTAAAAATACTTAAAAAAAAATAATGTTCATTGTAAAAGATACTAAAGAAAATGTTAACATGAAGAAAATACTATCCCATTTCCCTGATAGTAACATTTTTATATCTCATTTTTATTCACATATAAATATATTTTTCCAGTAGTTTTGGTCAGTTTTTAAAATTTATTAAATATTTCAGATATGAAAGGATATGTAATGTTTATGGTAAGAATTAAAAAAAAAACAAACACCATCCCTGTATTTTTTTTCACCTATTTTAACACACAGAGGATTGCTCTTATATCTTTAAAATTCTGTGTACCCTTAGTAATAGCAGCTTCTTCTAATAGGCTTCCCTGGTGGCTCAGACGGTAAAGCGTCTGCCTGCAATGCAGGGGACCCAGGTTTGATTCCTGGGTTGTTGGGAAGATCCCCTGGAGAAGGAAATGGCAGTCCACTCCAGCACTCTTGCCTGGAAAATCCCATGGACGGAGGAGCCTGATAGGCTACAGTCCATGGGGTCGCAAAGAGTCGGACATGACCGAGTGACTTCACTTTCACTTTCTAATAGCATTCCCCTCTCTTTTTTCAGGGAGGAACCATGCTAAGATTTGTCATTTGCTTTCTTTTATTTATAATACAGACTGTGTGTTATTTAGTTTTGTATGTTTCTGAACTTTATATGGATTGTATTATATATATTCAGTAACTTGCTTGTTTCTTAATATGATTTTGGGTTTTATCCATGTGGGTATTTGTAAAACTTAGCTCATTTATAGTAGCTCATTTATAGTTTTCTCTTTTGTATAGTTAGTATTCCCTTATGTGAAATTCCACAATTTAATTACCTGTTCTGTTGACAGACATTTAGATTATTTCCAGTTCTTGCTGTTGTAGATTATACTGATGTGGATAGCCTTGCTGCATGTCTTACAGATGCATGTCTCTCTTTCTCTCTCTGTCACCTCACATAGGAGTGGAATTGCTGAATAACAGGTTCTGTTTTACATAATACATCAAACTGATTTTAGAAGTGGTTGTACCATATTGTACAAGCAGTGTTTAAGAGATGCTCTTTTACCATGTTTTTTTCATCACATAGTGCTGTTTGCATTTATAGTTTTCTCACTCTGCATAGATATAAAATAGCGTCCCGTTGAGGTTACGATTTGCATTTCTCTGGTGATCATGGCGGTTGAGCCCCCTTCGGGTGGGAGTTCCTTCTCGGATTTCAGACGCCAGCCATTTGTCAGTGATGTGTGCTGCATGTGTTTGCTCCCTATTTGTGTCTCGTTTTTTTCTTTTTTATTGTTACCTGTTAGTTTTTGACTTTTTTTTTAAGATTTCAATTTTGATGTAATTTATCACTCTTATAGTTTGCCCTTTTTTATATCTTGTGAAAGTTTGCCCTTAACATAGTAATGACAGTCCCTTTTACTTTATCTTAAAAGTGTATGCTGTTCTAGTTCAGTTCTTTAATCCATCAGGAGTTTATGACATGAGAAATAGTTCTAATTTTACTGTTATTTTTTCCCCATGAATAACCAGATTGTCCCATTACCACTTATTGAGGCATCCAAATTTAAAATCAGTATCTTTCTGGTGAAAGGACCCTCATACATTAAAATACATAAAAGACCCTCCTTAAATGTCTTTTGCCTTCGTGTATGCTCGCTTAGATATTAAGAGCACTGCCCGTTCTGAACCATAAGCTGGGTTCAAAGTCTGTTTTGGAGGACAAGATGGTTGGATGGCATCACCGACTCAATGGACATGAGTTTGAGTAAGCTCTGGGAGAAATGGTGAAGGACAGGGAAGCCTGGCATGCTACAGTCCCTTGGGTTGCAAGGAATTTGACACGACTGAGTGACTGAACAACAACAGATGATTCCTGTCTGGACTGTGATTCTAACCAAGGGCTCTTCCTGCTCCGGCCATCCTGATCTCAAGATTGTTGGTGTCCTTAGTTTATTACAAAGACAGTCTCCTGTTTGACTTCCTACCTTCTATGGACCTTGGACTTCACCACTCCTCTTGTCAGTGTCAGGAATCAATGGATTCTGTTTTTTCAAGATTAGCGATTGAGTAAAGCAGCTTCTGGGGTCTCTTACCAGTCTGCATTGCTTTATGGATTTGTAGTCTTTTAAAGTCTTGTTCTCTCTTTGTTGGTTTTAGGAAGCTTTGGGGTTTTGTTTTTTGTTGTTGTTGCTGCGCTGGGTCTTCTGTTGTGGTGCGTGGGCTTTCCCTCGTTGCGGTAAACAGAGGCTCTTTAGTTGTGGCATGGACTCTCTAGTTGCCCCGTGGCATGTGGGATCTTAGTTCCCTGACCTGGCATCGAATCTGTGTCCCCTGCATTGTAAGGTGGATTTTTAATCACTGGACCACCAGGGAAGTCCTAGAAGATTTTGCTTTGTTTGACTCTTTAAATACTTCATTTCACTTTTTACATTTTTTCCTATGGAAGAATTGATCTGAATAACTACCTTATCTTTTCTTGAAATAAGACAGCTTATGATTAGTTTTTAAAATAATTTTTTATTATAAAATATACAAATGTAAAATTTACAGTTTTAACTATTTTAATGTGTGCAATTATGATGACGTTAACATTTGCAGTGTCATGCAGCCATGTCACCATTTACTTCCAGAACTTTTCTCATCCCACATGGGCTAAACTCTGTGCCTGTTAAATATTAATTCTCCATTCCTTCTTTTCCCCATCCCTGGTAATCTCTATTCCATTTTCTGTCTCTATAAATTTGCCTACTATAGTTATCTTATAAAAGTAGAATCATAAAATAATATTTGTCCTTTTGTCTTTGGCTTATCTCAGCATAATATCCTTAAGTATCATCCATATTGCATCAGGTGTGAGAATTTCATTCCTTTTTGGTGCTGAGTATTCTGTTGTGTGTATATACCACATTTTATCCGTTCATCTGTGTTTTATCATCGCATTTTATCTGTTTAACTGTTCATCTGTTCATAGACACTTGAGTTGTTTACACCTTTTATCTGTTGTATATAATGCTGCTGTGAACGTTGTACACGAATTTGAGTCCCTGTTTTCATTCCTTTTGCGTATATGCCTACGAGTGAATGCTGAATCATGGTAAGCCTGTGTTTAGCTTTTTGAGTATCTGTCTGACATTACCCAGCAGCTGTACCAGGGTTCTAGTTTCTACATGTCCTCACCTACAGTTGTTATTTTCCCTTTTAAAAAAGTATGTAATAGTCATCCTCATGGATATGAAGTGATACTTGTGATTAGTTTTTTAAAGTCTCCTATTACTGATTCTATCTTCTTGATCTTTTAAATAATTATGTAAAAATCCTATGATGGTGGATTTGAAAATTTCTCATTGTAGTTCTATCAGTTTTTTATTTATATTTGAGTCTATTTTATAAGTTACATCCAAGTTTAAAATTGCAGTGAATTATTATCCTGGTAGATTTAAATTGCAGTGATTTAACTGTTTAGCATTATATAATGACCCTGTATTGTGCTTTTTGTCTTAATTTTCTCTTGTCCAATATTAATATTCCTATGCTATTTTTCTTTTGGTTAGTATTTGCAAAGTAGATGCTTTTTTCCTTTACTTATGTATTTTTTATATTTTCCTTTTTATTTAGCATTTTGAAATAAACATTTCCATGCTACATAATTTTAATTTTTAATGTTTATAATACTCTATTGATTTAATTACTGTGTCATAATTTCTGTAACCAGTCCACCATTTGGATGAACTCTTAGAGATAGTATAGAATTATGAGGTTTCTTGGGTTATACACATTATTTTTTAGCTTTTGATACTGCCATATTGCTTTTCAAAGGAGTTTACCTACTTAACATGTCACCAGCTATTTGAATGTCTAATAGACACCATTTATCATATGATACACCATAATTTCACGAGTTTCTAAGAAAGAAAACTGACACAGTACTTTCTTATTTAGAATTTTTATTTCATACCTATTAGAAGATATCTTTTAGGTGTGATAGACATAGGTTTTTATCATATGCCTTAGGCTGCTACTGCTGCTAAGTCGCTTCAGTCGTGTCCGACTCTGTGAGACCCCATAGACGGCAGCTTACTAGGCTCCCCCGTCCCTGGGATTCTCCAGGCAAAACACTGGAGTGGGTTGCCATTTCCTTCTCCAATGCATGAAAGTGAAAAATGAAAGTGAAGTCGCTCAGTCGTGCCCAACTCTTAGCGACCCCATGGACTGCAGCCTACCAGGCTTCTCCATCCATGGGATTTTCCAGGCAAGAGTACTGGAGTGGGGTGCCATTGCCTTCTCCATGCCTTAGGAATATACATTAAAAGGAAAAAGCCAATTAAAATGATTAAGGTATTTCTGAAACTTCACATTCAGTGTCCATTTCTATGTTATTTCTTGACTCAAAGTATTTTTTGTGTTTTTCCACACTGTACATAGACAATGTTGGTGATAGCAAAAAACTTATTGTTCAGTTGGTAAGTCGTTTCTGACTCTGCAACCCCATGGACTACGGCACACCAGACTCCTCTGCCCTCAGCTGTCTCCAGGAATTTGCTCAAATTCATGTCCATTGAGTCAGTGATGCTATCCAGCCATCTCATTCTCTGTCTCCCACTTCTCCTGCCCTCAGTCTTTCCAGCATCAGGGTCTTTTCCAGTGAGTCGGCTCTTCACATCAAGTGGCCAGAGTATAGGAGCTATAGTTTCAGCATCAATCCTTCCAGTGAATAGTCACAGATGATTTTCTTCAGGGTGGACTGGTTTGATCTCCTTGCTGACCAAGGACTCTCAAGAGTCTTCTCCAGCACCACAATTCGAAAGCATCAATTCTTCGGCGCTCAGCTTTCTTTATGGTCCAACTCTCACATCTGTGCATGACTACTGGAAAAACCATAGCTTTGACTATATGGACTTTGATCGGCCAAGTGATGTCTCTGCTTTTTAATATGCTCTCTAGGTTTGTCATAGCTTTCCTTCCAAGGAGCAAGGGTCTTTTCATTTCTTGGCTGTGGTCACCATCTGCAGTGATTTTGGAGCCCAAGAAAATAAAATCTGCCAATTTCCTTTTTTTCCTCTTCTATTTGCCATGAAGTGATGGGGGCTTATGCCATGATCTTAGTTTTTTGAATGTTGAATTTTAAGCCAGCTTTTTCATTCTCTTCTTTCACCCTCCTCAAGAGGCTCTTTAGTTCCTCTTTACTTTGACTGATAAAATGTGGTCCACGTGAAATGGGAATGGCAGACCACTCCAGTATTCTTGCCTCAAGAACCCCATGAACAGTATGAAAAGGCAAAAAACTAAATGACCTAATTTTAAAATGGGCTAAGGACTTGAATAGACATTTATCTAAAGAAGATATATAAATGGCCAACAGGTTTATGAGTAGTTGCTCGACATCACTAATTATCAGAGAAATGCAAAGGAAAACCACAGTTGAGATATCACCTTACAATTTATGACTGTTATCAAAAAACCGAAAGAGTAGTGTTAGTGAGGGTGTGGGGACATTGGAGCCCTGGTACATTATCGGTGGGAGTGCAAAACGGTGAAGCTGCTGTGGAAAACGGTATGGAATTTCCTCAAAAAAATTAAAATAGAACTACTGTATGATCCTGTAATCCTCCTTCTGGGTATTCATCCCGAGGAAATAAAAATAGGATATTAAAGAAATGTCTCCACTCACATGTTCATCGCAGCCCTACTTGTAATAGCTAAGCTGTAGAAAAAACCTAAACGTCCATCTATGGAGGAATGGAAAGAGAAAATACAGTAGTATATACATACAGCGAAATATTATTCAGCCTTAAAAAAACCTCAAAATACCACAACAGGAATGAACCTTGAGGAGATTATGCTATAAGTGAAAATAAGCTAGTCCCAAGAAACAGCGCATGATTCCACTTACTGTGGGCTATCTGAAATAGACTCATTAGAAGCACCGAGTACAGTGGCGGTTGCCGGTGACGGAGAGTTGTTAACCAGTGGGCATCAAGTCTCACTTCAGGCAAAGGGAACACGTCCTAGCATCTGCTATGCAACATTGTGCTAACAGCTAACAGTGCAGTGCTGCGCCCTTGGGTTCGTTAGGAGGGGACACCTCGTGCTGTGTGTTCTTAACCACAGTAAGAATTTTCAAAAACGGTGCTGGAATCCCCCGGCGTGGCAGTGGTTAGGACTCCACGCTTCCAGTGCAGGGGCATGGCTTTGATCCCTGGTTGGGGAACTAAGACCCTGCAAGTCTTGCAGTGAAGTGAAGTGAAGTCGCTCAGTCGTGTCCGACTCTTTGCGACCCCATGAACAATAACCTACTGGGCTCCGCGGTCCATGGGATTTTCCAGGCAAGAATACTGGAGTGGGCTGCCATTTCCTTCTCCTGGGAATCTTCCCAACCCAGGGATTGAACCCGGGTCTCCTGCATTGCAGACAGACACTTTACCATCTGAGCCACTAGGGAAGCAGTGTGGGGTGTTATATATATGATAAAGTGCTTCTTATGACTGTCTGGTCAATAACAGTTACATGATGCTCTTAATTATACAGTGCATATTGATTTCAGTTATATTAAAGTGTGAAAGAATCCATTCTAAAATCACTGAAGTATGGTGATTTTACTATAATGTCATTGGGTATCATTATTTTATGTTTTTTCCTAGCCCAGTGAGATATAAAATGTCATCCATATGAATTTTAACTTGCATTTTTATTAATGAAGTTGAATATTTTTCAGTATTTGTAGTATTATTTTAGTAACTATTAAGATCTTTAGTATTGGAGTTAAAGGTGAGATATTTCTCACTGTTTTCCAGTTTACAGGGTTTTTCCTCAGAGGCCACTTACTGTAGATACCACTTGATTTTCTTTCTTTTTTTTTTTTTACTGTAGTTTAAGAAGTACTGCTCTTTGGAGCTGGCATTTATGACATGTGTGAAGCTAGTACTCTTGAACTTGTACATTAAAATCACCAGGGAGCCTGTTGAAATGTGGCTTCTGGCTTTGTTGCAGAGTGATTTAGTGTGGAGTGAGGTATAGGAATCTATTCACAGCAAGCATCAGGTGATTACCATACTGTGGATCATTCTGAGAAGTGGTCGAAGGTTGAGGTGTAGTTATAGCTACAGATTGTCTGAGAACCTCTTTGATACTACTGGCTGATGGTTAGAAAACCTAAGCTGCTTTTAATGTTAAGAAGTGAGGAATTTCAGTTATTAAATGTGGGGGGGTCCAGAATGTTTAGGTTTTTGAGAAGAATTACATGGTAAATCAGGATTGTTGAATGTTACATGTAATTCCATCTTCTGTAACAGTGTGAAAAAAGAAAAATCCAGATTAAGACAATTACTTTATATTGGTAATTGCTTCATTTCAAGGTTTTATCAGTACCTCTGATGTCTGGAGTAAACAGGTTAGGCTAAAACAAGGTTTGATTACTTTGGCAGAGTGTTAAGTTCCATGAAGGAAATGGTGTTCTTTTTTTTTTTTTTTTTTTGGTGTTCATTTTTATAGTTGTAGACTCTAAAACAGTGCATGGTATGAGGTAGGCATTCAGAATACTTGTTGAACGTATAAATATGCAGAACAGTTTGCCTATCAAATACTCTTCAGGGAGTAGGAGTTTGCTTTGAATCACTTAAACTTGCCTGCAGAAGTTGTTTCAATGGACCTTACATAGACTTTTTGTTAATCCTGCTATGGATTTTTAATTGAGGTCTTTTATTGTTGAGGTTGTGGGAATAATCATTATATCATTTAGATTCTTCCTATGTAAATTACATTTAAGATTTATGATTGATATTATGAGTAGAGATTTTGAATTAAAAAGCATTATTATTTTCCTTTTAGGAGTTAACGGAGCAGTTTCATCAAGTTGAATCTCAGCTAAATAAACTAAATCATCTTCTTAATGTTATTTTTGCTGATGTGAAGGTTCATCCACTTCAGTAGAACTGGCTCAAATGCATTCCTTTTTATGGCTGAGTACTATTCCATTGACTTCCCTGGTGGCTCAGATGGTAAAGCATCTGCCTACAATGCGGGAGACCAGGGTTTGATCCCTGGGTCAGGAAGATCCCCTGAAGAAGGAAATGGCAACCCACTCCAGGACTCTTGCCTGGAGAATCCCATGGATGGAGGAGCCTGGTGGACTAAAGTCCATGGGGTCTCGAAGAATCGACTGAGTGACTTCATGTTGACTATTGCATTGTGTATATGTACTGCGGCTTCTTTATCCATTCATCTGTCGGTGGATATCTAGGTTGCCTCCGTGTTCTGGCTGTTGTAAATAGTGCTGCAGTGAACAATGGAATACATGTGTCTTTTCAATTTTGGTTTCCTAGGGTATATGCCTAGGAGTGGGATTGCTGGAACATATGGTGGTTTTATTTCTGTTTTTTTATGGACCCTCCACACCGTCTTCCTTAGTGGCTGTATCAATTTCCATACCCACCAGCAGTGCAAGAGTGTTCCTTTTCTCCACACCCTCTCCAGCATTTATTGTTTGTAGACTTTTTGTTGGTGGCCATTCTGACTGGTGTGAGGTGATATCTCATTGTGCTTTTGATTTGCATTTCTTTAATAATGAGAGATGTTGAGCTCTCTTCATGTGTGTGTTAGCCATCTGTATGTCTTCTTTGGAGAAATGTGTTTTTAGGTCTTTTCCCACTTTTTGATTGGTTGGTTGTTTTTCTTGTATTGAGTTGTATGAGCTACTTGTATATTTTGGAAATTAATCCTTTGTCAGTTGTTTCATTGGCTATTTTCTCCCATTCTGAGGGTTGTCTTTTTGCCTTGCTTATAGTTTCCTTTGCAGTGCAAAAGGCTTTTAAGTTTAATCAGGTCCCACTTGTTTGCTTTAGTTTTTATTTCCATTATTCTAGGAGGTGGGTCATAGAGGATCTTGCTTTGATTTATGTCATCGAGTGTTCTGCCTACATTTTCATCTAAGAGTTTTATAGTATCTGGTCTTACATTTAGATCTTTAATCCATTTTGAGTTGATCCTTGTGTATGGTGTTACTAAGTGTTCTAATTTCATTCTTTCACATGTAACTGTCTAGTTTTCCCAGCACCATTTATTGAAGAGGCTGTCTTTGCCCCATTGTATATTCTTGCCTCCTTTGTCAAAAATAAGGTATCCATAGGTGTATGGGTTTATTTCTGGGCTTTCTGTCTTGTTCCATTGGTCTATATGTCTGTTGGTGTCCCAGTACCGTACTGTCTTGATCACTGTAGCTTTGTAGTATAATCCGAAGTCAGGAAGGTTGCTTCCTCCACCTCCATTCTTCTTTTTCAAGACTGCTTTGGCTGTTTGGGGTCTTTTGTGTTTCCATGTGAATTGTGAAATTTTTTGTTCTAGGTCTGTGAAAAATGCCATTGGTAATTTGATAGGGATCGCATTGAATCTGTAGATTGCGTTTAGTAGTATAGTCATTTTCACAATATTGATTCTTCCTACCCAGGAACATGGAATATCTCTCCATCTGTTTATGTCATCTTGGATTTCTTTCATCAGTGTCTTATAATTTTCTGTGTACAGTTCTTTTGTCTTCTTAGGTAAGTTTATTCCTAGGTATTTTATTCTTTTTGTTGTAATGGTGAATGGGATTGATTTCTTAATTTCCCTTTCTGGTTTTTCATTGTTAGTGTATGGAAATGCGAGTGATTTCTGTGTATTGATTTTGTATCCTGTGACTGCTAAATTCACTGATTAGCTCTAGGAAATTTCTGATAGTATCCTTAGGGTTTTCTATGTACAGTATCATGTCATCTGCAAACAGAGCTTTACTTCTTTTCTGATCTGGATTCCTTTTATTTCTTTTTCTTCTCTGATTGCTGTAGCTAGGACTTCCAGAACTATGTTAAATAATAGTGGTGAGAGTGGACACCCTCGTCTTCCTCCTGATCTTAGGGGGAATACTTTCAGCTTTTCACCATTGAGAAGAATGTTTGCTATAGGCTTATCATATATGGCCTTTACTATGTTGAGGTAGGTTCCTTCTGTGCCCATTTTTTGAAGAGTTTTAATCATAAATGGGTGCTGAGTTTTGTCAAAGGCTTTTTGTGCATCTATTAAGATTATCATATGGTTTTCATCTTTCAGTTTGTTAATATGGTGTATCACATTGATTGATTTGCACATATTGAAGAATCCTTGCATCCCTGGAGTAAATCCAACTTGATCATGGTGTATGAGCTTTTTAATGTGTTGTTGAATTCTGTTTGCTAAAGTTTTGTTGAGGATTTTTGCATCTATGTTCATCAGTGATATTGGCCTGTAGTTTTTTTGTGTGTTGTCTTTGTCTGATTTTGGTATCAGGGTGATGGTGGTCTTGTAGAATGAGTTTAGAAGTACTCCTTCTGCTGCAATTTTTTGGAATAAATTTAGAAGGATAGGCATCAGCTCTTCTCTAAATGTTTGACAGAATTCTCCTGTGAAGCCATCTGCTCCTGGGCTTTTGTTTTTTTTTGGGGGGGGGGAGATTTTGGATCACAGCTTCAATTTCAGTGCTTGTAATTGGGTTGTTCATAATTTCTATTTCTTCCTGGTTCAGTCTCGGAAGATTGAACTTTTCTAAGAATCTGTCCATTTTATTGCCATGTAGTTGTTCATAATAGTCTCTTATAATCCTTTGTATTTTTCCATTGTCTATTGTAACCTCTCCTTTATCATTTCTAATTTTGTTGACTTGATTCTTTTTTTTCCTTGACGAGCCTGGCTAAAGGTTTGTCAATTTTATCTTTTCAAAGAAGCAGCTTTTAGTTTTATTAATCTTTACTATTGTTTCTTTCATTTCATTTATTTCTGCTCTCATCTTCATGATTTCTTTCTTTCTGCTAATTTTGGAGTTTTTTTTGTTGTTGTTGTTCTTTTCCCAATTGTTTTAGGTGTAAATTTAGGTTGTCTGTTTGAGGTTTTTCTTGTTTCTTGAGGGAGGATTGTATTGCTATAAACTTCCTTCTTGGAACTGCTTTTGCTGCATCCCATAGGTTTTGATTTGTCGTGTTTTCATTGTCATTTCTTTCTAGAAAGTTTTTGATTTCCCTTTAGATTCCTTCAGTAACCTGTTGGTTACTTGGAAATCTATTGTTTCATCTGCATGTGTTTGTTTTTTTTACAGTTTTTTTCTTGTAATTGATACCTAGTCTCATAGCGTTGTGGCTGGAAAAGATGCCTGATACGATTTCAGTTTTCTTAAATTTACTGAGGTTTGATTTGTGACTCCAGATGTGGTCTGTCTTGGAGAATGTTCCATGTGCACTTGAGAAGAAGGTGTATTCTTCTGCGTTTGGATGGAACGTCCTGAAGATTTCGGTGAGATCCATCTCATCTAATATATATCATTTAGGACTTGTGTTTCCTTATTAACTTTCTGTTTTGATGATCTGTCCATTGGTGTGAGTCGGGTGTTAGAGTCTCCTACCATTATTCGGGTTACTGTCAACTTCTCCTTTTATGTCTTATTAGTGTTTGTCTTATGTATTGAGGTACTCCTATGTTGGGTGCATAGATATTTACAATTGTTATGTCTTCCTTTTGGATTGATCCCTTGATCATTATGTAGTGTCCTTGTCTCTTATAATATTTTTATTTTAAGGTCTGTTTTGCCTGATATGAGGATTGCTTCTCCAGCTTTCTTTTGCTTTCCATTTGCATGGTGTGTTTCTCCTTGCATTTATCCTGTGTGGGACTCTTTGCACCTCTTGGACTTGATTGACTATTTCCTTTTCCCTATTGGGAAAATTTTCTACTATAATCTCTTCAAAATTTTTCTCATACCCTTTCTTTTTCTCTTCTTCTTCTGGGATCCCTATAACTCAAATGTTGGCACATTTAATTTTGTTCCAGAGGTCTCTGAGACTAGCCTCAGTTCTTTTCATTCTTTTTACTGTATTCTGCTCTTCAGCAGTTATTTCCACCATTTTATCTTCCAGCTCACTGATCTGTTCTTTGCTTCAGATATCCTGCTATGGATTCCTTCTAGAGTATGTTTAATTTTAGTAATTGTATGTTTGTCTCTGTACGTTTATTCTTTAGTTCTTCTAGGTCTTTGTTAATCAATTCTTGTGTTTTCTTCATTCTGTTTGCAAGGTTTTTGATCATCTTTACTATCATGCTTGTGAATTCTTTTTCAGGTGGTTCGCCTATTTCCCCTTCATTTATTTGGACTTCTGTGTTTCTAGTTTTTTCCTTCATTTGTTCAATATTTCTCTGCCTGTTCATTATTATTATTTTTAAAACTTATTGTGTTTGAAGTCTCCTTTTCCCAGGCTTTAAGATTGAAATCTTTCTTCCTTCTGGTTTCTGCCCTCATAAGGTTGGTCCAGTGGCTTGTGTAAGCTTCGCACGGGGTGAGATTTGTGCTGAGTTTCTTTGCTTTTCCTCTGATGGGCAGGGCTGAGTGAGGTGGTAATCCTGTCTGCTGATGATCAGGTGTGTATTTTTGTCTTATTTGTTGTTTGGATGAGGTGTCCTGCACAGGGTACTGCTGGTAGCTGTGTGATGCCGGGTCTTGTATTGAAGTGGTTTGCTTGGTGGGAGTGCTCACTATTTAATATTCCCTAGGGTTAGGAGTTCTCTGGTAGTCTCGGGTCCTGGAGTCAGTGTTCCCAGTCCAAAGGCTCACGGCTTGATCTCCGGTCTCCTGTTGCTAGCGGCTCCACATTTCATCTGGAAAGAACATAAATCTGGCAGCCTCACTTCAGGCCTAGGCCATCCACCCAGTGTCCAGCATTCCGATGTGCTTCTCTGTAAAAGCAGTGGAATCAGTCTTCTCCTGGGGTCCCTTTGAAGAGCCATGGTTCCGGCCAAGATTAAGGCCGTAATCCTGGAAGACCGTCCTGGTGCTGGAATAGGGAACCCGCAGCCACGGGGCTTGTGGACAGCCAGCCAGAGCCAGGGGTGAGCACAGGGTGAGGATGGAGAGCCAGCAGGTGGAGTAAGGGGCCACACAACTGTCGTTTTTCCCCTGGTGTCAGACACATCTGTCTGAGAAGCTGATGCTTTTGAACTGTGGTGTTGGAGAAGACACTTGGGAGTCCCCTGGACTCCAAGGAGATCAAACCAGTCAATCCTAAAGGAAATCAGTCCTGAATATTCACTGGAAGGACTGATGCTGAAGCTGAAGCTCCAAAACTTTGGCCACCTGATCCGAAGAACTGACTCATTAGAAAAGACCCTGAATCTGGGAAAGATTGAAGGCAGGATGAGGTGATTGGATAGCATCACCGACTCAGTGGACATGACTTTGAGCAAGCTCCGGGAGTTGGTGATAGACAAGGAAGCATGGTGTGCTGCAGTCCATGGGGTCGCAAAGAGTCAGACACAACTGAACAACTGAACCGAACTGATAAGGAACCCTGTGTCCATTTAGCAGGCACTCCACATTTCCCTCTCCTCTCAGACTCTGACAGCTTCAGATTAATCTGCAGGTTAATATCTCCATGAATTTGCCTATATTAATGATGTTGTTCACTCAATTGTGTCTGACCCCATGGACCCCATGGACTTTGTGACCCCATGGACTGCAACATACCAGGCTTCCGGTCCTTCACCATCTCCCAGAACTTGTTTAAACTCATGTCCATCGAGTTGGTGATGCCATCCAGCCATCTCATCCTCTGTCGTCCCCTTATCCTCCTGCCTTCCATCTTTCCCAGCATCACGGTCTTTTCTAGTGAGCTGGCTCTTTGCATCAGGTGGCCAAAGTATTGGAGCTTCAGCTTCAGCATCAGTCCTTCCAGTGAATAATCAGGACTGGTCTCCTTTAGAATGGACTGGTTGGATCTCCTTGCAGTCCAAGGGACTGTCAAGAGTCTTCTCCAACACCACAGTTCAAAAGCATCAATTCTTCGGCGCTCAGCCTTCTTTATGGCCCAATAACCTAATATAGGCCGTACGGCTTTCATGGCCTATTTAATAACGTATCTAAATGCAGTCATGCAATGCATAGCTCTTTGTGTCTATTTTTTTCACTTAGCATAATGTGTTCAACGTCCATCCATCCTGCAGCATATGTCAGTGCATCATTCCTTTTTTGGCTGGATAAAATTCCACTGTATAGATACACATTTTGTTATCTTCCTCAGTTGATAGACATTTGAGTGGTCTCCACTTTTTTGGCGTATTTTATTAGAGAATTCAGTACACTTATGTTTAGTGTAATTACTGATAAACAAGGACTTCCTTCCACCGACTTTGCTGCTTGTTTTCTATTTGTCTTAAGTATTTTTGTTCTGGGGAGGAGGGAATATATACATATATTTTTTATTATCTTATTGGTTGTTCTGTGTATTACAAGTAACAATTTATAATAATCTAGTCTGAATTAATATGCACAGTTTCAATAGCTTACAAAACTTTGCTCCCACTTAGTCCCATCCCCACCCCCGTATGTTGTTTTTGTCACAGATCACAAGTGTGTGGACCACGGGGTCCTCCCAGGGCCAGGGTCAGGGTGCGGAAGGGGAGGAGGGGCCTCTCTGATGCACTTCCTTCATCATCTGACGTCAAATCTCAACCCCACACAGGGTCACGCATGTCCATGGCAAACAGCCCAGCGCCAGAAAGAAGGCAGGACGAGGCCAGAGCTGTCAGCCCCCGGGACCGAAAGCCCTATTGGTTGCTTGCTTCTTCCCTCCGGTGCCCAAGAGTGAAGACCTGGTTGTGATAAGGAGGCATTTATCGGGGGTTGGTTGGGGTGTGCAGCCCAGATCCAAGCACTGGACCTGTGAGCTGCAGCCTACAAGGTGCGGGCTTAGAGAGGCAGCACGTGGCTTGCTGACAGAAAATGCTTCCCAAGGATCCAGATCGGAGCTGGAAGAAGCTAAGTGAGTATGGGTGGGGGACTTTGAAGCTGCAAGGTTGCAGGTGGCCGCTGCTCACAGGTGTTGTTTTGAACAGGGCCGGTGATGTCCTTGAGTTTGATGCAGTTAGAGAACTGCAAGCTCTCAGCGATGCAGGAAGTGTCTGAACCACATCCACACTGGACTCCTGGCTGTGCTGTGGGTGCCTGGACCCTGTGTGTGCTTGTGCTCAGTCGCTTCAGTCTTGTCTGACCCTTTGTGACCCCATGGGCTTCAGCCCTCCAGGTTCCTCTGTCTATGGGATTCTCCAGGCAAGAATACTGCAGCGGGTTGCCATTTCCTCCTCCAACCTGGATCATAGCTACTCCGTTTTTATTTTTTACAAAAATCATGCTAAATATGTCCCCTCCTCCCACCCCTCCTCCCCCTCTGCCTCCCGTCTTCCTGCCTCCCTTCTGCTCTCCCTCCCTCTGTGACAGGAGTTTGGGGTGTATGAGCGCCCCAGCACTGCGGCTCTGAAGACAGTTGACTCGTGGACGATCCTGCCTGCAGGGCGGAGGAGCGAGCACAGTCCCCACAGCAACAGCTGTGCCTCCTCTGGCACGGCTCATCCAAAGGGAAGGAAAGTGCGTTTCCTAGTGAGGTGGTGTTTGCAGAGAACTGGGCGGTGGCAGCCGAAGCAGGGGCCTCCTCAGAGCCCAGCCGACCCGAGTCACCAGGGCCTCGGCTCAGCGAGCAAAGCTCCTCTCCCAGCACAGGTGCCCCAGGAACCCCCAGACCCACCAGGGGCGGGAAGCTTGTTCTCCCCAGGGCCGCAGGGAGGCCCTGCAGGCCTGGATCAGCTCAGGATCTCCAGGCCCAGGAGTCATCAGGAGCAGACTGTGGTGCAAACCCTCAGGCACAGAACCAAAGGCAGAGAGCTGCCACGCGGCGGGGGGCGGCGCAGGCACAGGCAAATGAGAAAGAGCGCAGACCGCAGGAGGGGGTGGGGGTGACGGGGCTCGGGGTGCGGGTTCCAGGCAGTGTGGAAGGCGCTGGCTCACACCAGAAACTCGCTCTGAGAGGGACCCAGAATGACTGGTGCGCGTGGACCTGCGTCCTGCCCAAAGGCGTGTTCTACCTAATGCCATCTGGCGGGTGCAACCTGCTTTGGAAGCGGGAGTCTCTGCAGATGTCAAGTTAAAACGAGGTCCTTAGGTGGGCTTGAGCCAAGCTGACAGACGTCCTTATGAGCAGAAGGAAACGTGGACACAGACACAGAGCAGCCACATGGCGAGGGAGGCGGAGACAGGAAGGCCATGTCTGCAAGCCCAGCATTGCCTCAGGCTGCCAGGCACCTGGAAGCCAAAGGACAGGAAGGGCCTGCCCCGGAGCCACTGGGGGCTGTGACCTCTGGGCTCGGGGCTGAATGAGCACCCCTGCTGTGTGGCTTTGCTGAGGGAAGCTGGCCGAGAGCTTACCCCCTGTTGCCTTTCATCATCTTTATTCTTAATTTGGAGGGGCTTTGGGGAAACAAGTATCTCTTGTAGTAGAAAACCCACGTCTGCCTTTCACCAGTCTGTTCCATTCTCTCTGCTTTTTTTCTTCTGTTACTTTGATGGAAAACGAAAATGAATGCTATGAAACTAGCACCTGCCTTGCCACAGCCTTGTGATGGAGTCACTTCTGTTTTTATCTGCCCCCTTCATCCTCCTGTTTCCTCAGCATTACTCGCCCCCTGAACATGGGCTCTCAATTCAATTCAGCTCAGTCGCTCAGTCGTGTCTGACTCTTTGCGACCCCATGAATCGCAGCACGCCAGGCCTCCCTGTCCATCACCAACTCTTGGAGTTCACTCAAACTCACGTCCATTGAGTCGGTGATGCCATCCAGCCATCTCATCCTCTGTCGTCCCCGTCTCCTCCTGCCCCCAATCCCACCCAGCATCAGAGTCTTTTCCAATGAGTCAACTCTTTGCATGAAATGGCCAAAGTATTGGAGTTTCAGCTTTAGCATCAGCCCTTCCAGTGAACACCCAGGACTGGCCTTCTTTAGGATGGACTGGTTGGATCTCCTTGCAGTCCAAGGGGCTCTCAAAAGTCTTCTCCAACAGTTCAAAAGCATCAATTCTTCGGCGCTCAGCTTTCTTCACAGTCCAACTCTCACATCCATACATGACCACTGGAAAAACCATAGCCTTGACTAGACGGACCTGTGTTGGCAAAGTAATGTCTCTGCTTTTCAATATGCTATCTAGGTTGGTCATAACTTTCCTTCCAAGGAGTAAGCATCTTTTAATTTCATGGCTGCAATCACTCACCATCTGCTGTGATTTGGAGCCCCCTAAAATAAAGTCTGACACTGTTTTTCCACTGTTTCCCCATCTGTTTCCCAGGAAGTGATGGGACCAGATGCCATGATCTTAGTTTTCTGAATGTTGAGCTTTAAGCAACATTTCCACTCTTCCCTTTCACTTTCATCAAGAGGCTTTTTAGTTCCTCTTCACTTTCTGCCATAAGGGTGGTGTCATCTTGATTCCAGCCTGGGCTTCATCCAGCCCAGCGTTTCCCATGATGTCCTCTGCATAGAAGTTAAATAAGCAGGGTGACAATATACAGCCTTGACGTACTCCTTTCCCAATTTGGAACCAGTCCATCGTTCCATGTCTGGATCACAACACACTGTGGAAAATTCTTAAAGAAATGGGAGTACTAGACCACCTTACCTGCCTCCTGAGAAACGTATGAAATTCAGGAAGCAACAGTTAGAACTGGATGGATGATACCACTCTAATGGCAGAAAGTGAGGAGGAACTAAAGAGCCTCTTGATGAGGGTGAAAGAGGAGAGTGAAAAAGCTTGTTTAAAACTCAACATTCAAAGAACCAAGATCATGGCATCTGGTCCTATTGCTTCATGGCAAATAGATGGAAGAAAAAGTGGAAACAGTAACAGAGTTTATGTTCGTGAACTCCAAAACAGACAGTGATTGGAGGCACAAAATTAAAGGATGCTTGCTCCTTGGAAGAAGAGCTATGACAAACCTAGGCAGCATATTAAAAATCAGAGACATCACTGTGCCGACAAAGATCCATACAGTCAAAGCTATGGTTTTTCCAGTAGTCACGTATAGATGTGAGAGCTGGACCGTAAAGAAGGCTGAGCACCAAAGAATTGATGCGTTTGAACTGTGGTGTTGGAGAAGACTCTTGAGAGTCCCTTGGACTGCCAGGTGATCAAACTAGTCAATCCTAAAGGAAATCAGTCCTGAATATTCATTGGAAGGACTGATGCTGAAGCTGAAGCACCAATACTTTGGTCACATTATGTGAATAACTGACTCATTGGAAAAAACCCTGATGCTGGAAAAGATTGAGGACGGGAGGAGAAGGGGACGACAGAGGATGAGATGGTTGAACGGCATCATTGATTCAATGGACATGAGTTTGAGCAAACTCCAGGAGATAATAAAGGACAGGGAAGCCTGGCGTGCTGCAGTCTAGGGGGTCACAAAGAGTCTGACATGACTTAGTGATTGAGCAGCAACAGCAGCGGTAATGCCAGCCTAGAAGAGAGATGGCCAGACACCCGTGCCTCCCGATCAAAGGCAGTGCCGCCTAAAAACCCAAGCTCAATCCAACTGCAGCAGGTGCTCTGTGCCTCACCCCACGCCCATGTGTCCACTGCTGACCACCCCCGTGAGCACTCTCAAGTGGGCAGCAGAGTCTGTCCAGTCTCTGTCCCAGGTCGTCTCCAGCAAGGGGGAAGAGGAGCCCGCATGAGCCCCTGAGAGGGAGCCGGGCCCCCAGTGGTGGGGCCTCAGTGGGTCTATACCTCTGGGAGCCAAGGTTTGAAGTGGGCAGAAGACCTGAACAAACACCTCACCAAGTGACTTACCGATGGCAAACAAGCACGAGAAAAGAGAGACCACGTCATACGTCACCAGGGAAGTGCGAACCAAAGCAGCATTCTGGTAGCACTGCATACCCAACAGAACGGCCCAAACCCAGAACGCTGATGCCATCAATCGCGGGTGAGTACACGGACTGCCAGGAGCTCTCATCATTGCTGGTGGGAATGCAAAACGGTGCAGTCATGTTGGAAGACAGTGTGGCAATTTCTTAGAAAATAAAGATTTTCTTACCATTAGATTCAATAGTCGTGCTCCTTGGTATTTACCCAAAGGAGTTGAAAATTGCGCAGAAATATTTATAGCAGTTTTAATGATAGTTGCCCAAACTGGAAGCAAGCAAAATGTCCTCAGTAAATGGATAAAGTGTGGTCCATCCAGACAATGGAATATTACTCAGCATTAAAAAGAAATGAGTTATCAAGCCATAAAAAGACATGCAGATTCTTTACCCTCTGAGCCACCCTGAAAAGACATGGAGAAACCTTAAATGTGTATTTCTAAGTAAAAGATGCCAGTGGGAAAGGCCACGTACTATATGATTACAACTTTATGACATTCTGGAAAAGGCAAAACTGTGGAGATGAAGAATGAGTGGTCGCCAGGGGTCTGGGTGGGGAGGGGCGAGCAGGTGGAGCACAGATGGCCTTCAGGGCAGTGAGACAGCTCTGTGTGAGGCTATGATGGTGGACACACATCATCACACATTTGTCACACCCACAGAATGTAAGCTGTGTCAACTACGAACTTTGTGTAGTATCAGTACATACCAATGTATTGATATTGGTTCAGCAATTATAACAAACATACCGATGTTAATAATAGGGGACGTAATGTGTAGGGGCTGGAAGACACGGGACATGTGAGAACTCTGTATTTTGTGACCAATTTTTCTGTAAACCTAAGTCTGCTCTAAAAAGTATAGTGTGTTAATTAAAAAACAAATTACTAATCAATGTAATGAAAGAGTATGATACTTACATTCCGAAAGCTAGGAAACATTTTTGAAGGAAATTGAAGACGACCTGAAGGAATGGGGAGACATCCATGTTCAGGGATCAGAGACAAAGTTGTTAAGATGTGAATGTTCTCACAGCTAATCTACAACCCATATCAAAACCCAGATGGCTTCCTCACAGATACTGATAATGTGACCCTAAAATGTGTGTGGAAAATCACAAGACCCAGAATAGCCAAAACAATCTTGAAAAAGAACAAGGTTGGAATACTCCCATTTCCTGATTTCAAAATTTACTACAAAGCTACAGTAATCAAGACAGTACTGGAGTAAGGACAGAAATCCAGATCAATGGACTAGAACTGAGAGTCCAAAAATGAGCCCTCACATTTATGATCAACTGGTTTTCAAAAAGGATGCCAAGACAAGTCAATGGAGAAAGCATAGTCTTTTTAAGAAATGGCGCTGGGAAAACTGAATATTCACATGCAAAAGAATGAAATTGGACTGCTATCGCATATGTATATAAAAAATTAACTCAAAGGCACCAAAGGCCTAAATGTGAGAGCTCAAACTTTTAAACTCTTAGAAAAAGCATGGGTATAAATCCTGGATTAGGCAATGGTGCCTTAGACAGGATACAGGCACAAACCACACAGGAAGAATGGATAAGTTGAACATCGTCAAAGTGAAAGACACATGCATTTCAGAGGACACCATCAGGAAGACAAAGAGAAACTCAAATTTTTGCAAATCATAATCTGATAAGAGATCTGTACCTAGAACACATAAACGATATGTAAGAGGACTTCCCTGGTGGTACAGTGGATAGGAATCTGCCTGCCAATGCAGGGTACGCAGGTAGGTACCTGGTCTGGGACGATCCCACACGCCGGAGGGAACTCATCCTGTATTTGCACAACCACCAGGCCGACCTGCGCAACTACTGAAGCCCAGTAGCGCGTATGTTTCCTTCCTGTGCTCTGCAACAGGAAAAGCCCCCACGATGAGAAGCCCCTGTACCGCGAGGAAGAGTGGGCCCTGCTCCCTGCAACTACAGAAAGCCTGCACACAGCAACCAAGACCCAGCATGACCAAAAATAAACAAAGAAATAACCAAAAATCTTCCTCGAGAAAAGAATATATAAGAATACAAGCAATGCATAAACACTTATAACTCAACAATAAAAAGACAAACAATTAAAAAAGTGAAAAATTATCTGAATAGATATTTGTCTAAAGATACACAATTGGCCAATAAGCCATTTCCCTATAGCTTTACATCATTAGCCTATAGGGAAATGCAAACCAAAACCACAGATACCACTTCTCACCCGCCAGAATAGCTAGAGTCAGAGGTAAAGATGCTCAACATGATTAGCCTATAGGGAAATGCAAACCAAAACCACAGATACCACTTCTCACCTACTAGAATGGCTAGAGTCAGAGGGACAGGCAAGGGACTAACCTGGTGGTCTGGTGGTTAAGACTCCATGCTTCCACTGTAGGAAGGGAAGGGGTTCAATCCCTAGTCAGGGAACTAAGATCCCACATGCTGCGTGGTGAGGCCAAAAAGAGAAAGGCAAAAACAAGTGTTGCCAAGGATGTAAAGAAATTGGAATCCTCAGGCACTGTTGATGGGAATGTAAAATGGTGCAGCCACTTTGGAAAACAGTCTGGCAGTTACTCAAAAAAATTAAATGTGAAGTTAGCATATGACCCAGCAGTTCCACACCTAGGTACAGACCCAAGAGAAATGAAAACAAATGTCCGCCCAAAATTGACATATAAGTGTCTATTCTTGATAAAAGTCTCAAGGTGGAAACAGTCCAATTCCATCAGCTGATGACTGGATAATGTGGTAAATCCATATAATGAATGAAATATCATTTGACAATAGAAAGGCAGAGCTAACGTGCAGAAACATAGATGAACCTTGAAGACGTTGCTCTCAGTGAAGAGGGCAGTCACAAGAGACGCTCGTTGCTGTTGCTCAGTCCTGTCCAACTCTTGGGACCCCATGGACTGCAACACACTAGGCTTCCCTGTCCTCCACCATCTGGAGTTCACTCAAACTCATGTCGGTTGAGTTGACGATTCTATCTAACCATCTCTTCCTCTGTTGTCCCCTTCTCCTGCCCTCAATCTTTTCCAGCATCAGGGTCTTTGCCAATGAGTCAGTTCTTCGCATCAGGTGGCCAAAGTATTGGAGCTTTGGCTTCAGCATCAGTCCTTCCAATGAGTACTCAGGGTTGATTTCCTTTAGGATGGGCTGGTTGGATCTCCTTACAGTCCAAGAGATTTTTTAAGAGTCTTCTCAGCACTACAGTTCAAAAGCATCAATTCTTGGGCACTCAGCTTTCTTTATGGTCCAGCTCTTACATCCATACATGGCTACTGGAAAAAAATAGCTTTGACTATATGGCCCTTTGTCAGCAAAGTTTTGTCGCTGCTCTTTAATATGCTGTCTAGGTTGGTCATAGCTTTCCTTCCAAGAAGCAAGCATCCTTTAGTTTTGTGGCTGCAATCACCATCCACAGTCATTTTTTGAGCCAAAGAAAATAAAATCTATCACTGTCTCCACTTTTCCTGCATCTGTTTGCCATGAAGCAATGGGACCAGATGCCATGATCTTCGTTCTTTGAATGTTGAGTTATAAGTCAGCGTTTTCACTCCCCTCTCTCACCCTCATCAAAAGGCTCTTCAGTTCCTCCTCACTTTCTGCCATTAGGGTGGTATCATCTGTATATCTGAAGTTGTTGACATTTCTCCTGGCAATCTGGATTCCAGTTTGTGATTCATCCAGCCTGGGGTATTTTGCATGATGTACTCTGCATGTAACTTAAATAAGCAGGGTGACAATATACAGCCTTGTCATACTTCTTTCCGATTTTGAACCAGTCAGTTGTTCCAAGTCTGGTTCTAACTGTTGCTTCTTGACCTGCATACAGGTTTCTCAGAAGGTGGGTAAGGTGGTCTGGTACTCCTATCTCGTTAAGAATTTTCTACAGTTTGTTGTGATCCACACAGTCAAAAGCTTTAGCACAATCAATGAAGCAGAAATAGATGTTTTTCTGGAATTCCCTTGCTTTCTCTATCATCCAGCAAATGTTGGCAATTTGATTTCTGGTTCCTCTGCCTTTTCTAAATCCAGCTTGTATATCTGGAAGTTCTTGATTCAAGTACTGCTGAAGCCTAGCTTGAGAGATTGGGGCATAACCTTGCTAGCATGTGAAATAAGCACAATTGGGCAGTAGTTTGAACATCTTTGGCATTAACCTCCTTTGGGATTATAATGAAAACTGACCTTTTCCAGTCCTGTGGCCACTGCTGAGTTCTGAAAATTTGTTGACATACGGAATGCAGCACTTTAACAGCATCATCTTTTAGAATTTGAAACAACTCAGCCAGAATTTCATTGCATCCTCTAGCTTTGCTTGTAGTAATGCTTGCTAAGGCTCACTTGTCTTCATATTACAGGATGTCTGGCTCTAGATGAGTGACCACAGCATTGTGGTTATCCAGGTCATTAAGACTTTTCTTGTATAGTTCTTCTGTGTACTCTTGCCACCTCTTCTTAATCTTTACTGCTTCTTTTAGGTCCTTACCATTTCTGTCCTTTATTGTGCCCATCCTTGCTTGGAATGTTCCCTTGATATCTCCAATTTTCTTGAATAGCTCTCTAGTCTTTCCCATTCTATTATTTTCCTCTCTTTCTTTGCATTGTTCATTTAAGAAGGCCTTCTTATGTCTCCTTGCTGTTTTCTGGAACTCTGCATTCAGTTGGGTGTATCTTTCCCTTTCCCCCTTACCTTTCACTTCTCTTCTTTCCTCAACTATTTGTCAAACCTCCTCAGACAACCACTTTGTCTTCTTGCCTTCTTTCTCTTTGCGATGGTTTTGTTCACTGCCTCCTGTACAATGTTAACAAACCTCCATCCATACTTCTTCCAGCACTTTGTCTGCTAGATCTAATCCCTTGAATGTATTCATCACCTCCACCATATAATCATAAAGGATTTGATTTAGGTCATACCTGAATGGCCTAGTGGTTCTCCCTACTTTCTTCAATTTAAGTCTGAGTTTTGCAATAAGGAGTTCATGATCTGAGCCACAGTCAGCTCCAGGTCTTGTTTCTGCTGACTGTATAGAGCCTCTCCAACTTCAGCTGCAAAAAATATAATATAATCAGTCTGATTTCAGTGTTGACCATCTGGTGATGTCTGTATGAGGCTTGTCTCTTGTGTTGTTGGAAGGTGTTTGCTGTGAGCAGTGCGTTCTCTTGACAAAACTCTGTTAACCTTTGCCCTGCTTTGTTTTGTACTCCAAGGATAAACTTGCCTGTTACTCCAGGTATCTCTTGACTTCCTACTATTTGCATTCCAATCCCTTATGATGAAAAGGACATCTTTTTTTTGGTGTTAATTCTAGAAGGTGTTGTAGAGCTTCATAGAAGTGGTCAACTTCAGCTTCTTGGGCATTAGTGATTGGGGTGTAGACTTGGATTACTGTAATGTTGAATGGTTTGCCTTGGAAATGAATTGAGATCATTCTGTCGTTTTTGATGTTGTACCAACTACTGCATTTCAGATTCTTTTGTTTACTATGAAGTGAAGAAGAACTAAAGAGCCTCTTCATGAAAGTGAAAGAAGAGAGTCAAAAAGTTGGCTTAAAGCTCAACATTCAGAAAACTAAGATCATGGCATCCGGTCCCATCACTTAATGGCAAATAGATGGGGAAACAGTGGAAACAGTGGCTGACTTTATTTTTCTGGCCTCCAAAATCACTGCAGATGGTGATTGCAGCCATGAAATTAAAAAATGCTTACTCCTTGGAAGGAAAGTTATGACCAACCTAGACAGCATATTAAAAAGCAGAGACATTACTTTGCCAACACAGGTCCGTCTACTCAAGGCTATGGTTTTTCTAGTGGTCATGTATGGATGTGAGAGTTGGACTGTGAAGAAAGCTGAGCGCCGAAGAATTGATGCTTTTGAATTGTTGGAGAAGACTTTTGAGAGCCCCTTGGACTGCAAGGAGATCCAACCAGTCCATTCTGAAGGAGATCAGCCCTGGGATTTCTTTGGAAGAAATGATGCTAAAGCTGAAATTCCAGTACTTTGGCCACCTGATAGGAAGAGTTGACTCATTGGAAAAGACTCTGATGCTGGGAGGGATTGGGGGCAGGAGGAGAAGGGGACGACAGAGGATGAAATGGTTGGATGGCATCACCGACTCAATGGACATGATTTTGGGTAAACTCTGGGAGTTGGTGATGGATAGGGAGGCCTGGCGTGCTGCAGTTCATGGGGTCACAAAGAGTCAGACATAACTGAGCGACTGAACTGAACTGAACTGTTGACTATGAGGGCTACTCCATTTCTTCTAAGGGATACTTGCCCACAGTAGTAGATATAATGGTCATCCGAATTAAATTAGCCTATTCCCATCAGTTTTAATTAACTGATTCCTAAGATGTCGGTGTTCACTTTTGCCTTTTCCTGGTTGACCACGTCCAATTTACCTTATTTGATGGACCTAACATTCCAGGTTCCTATGCAATATTGTTCTTTACAGCACTGGACTGTACTTTCACCACCAGACACATACACAACTGAGCCTCATTTCCACTTTGGCCCAGCTTCTTCATTCTTTCTGAAGCTATTGGTGGTTGCCCTCCGCTTTTCTCCAGTAGCGTACTGGACAGCCTTCTGCCCTGGGCTGGTCATCTTCTCGTGTCGTATCCTTTTGCCTTTCCATGCGCTTCTTGGGTTTCTTGCGGCAAGAATACTGGGGCAGTCTGTCATTCCCTCCTCCAGGGGACCGTGTTTTGTCAGAACTCTCCACCATGACCTGTCTGTCGCCGGTGGCCCTAGACAACATGGCTCAGAGCTTCATTCAGTTACACAAGCCCCCTCACCATGACAAGGCTGTGACAGGAGTATTGACATGGGGATATCTCATGTCAACATGGGGATATATCATGTCAAAAAAATATCTCAATACAGCTGTTATTTTAAAAAATAGGATTACAAAAGAAAGTATTAAATACTTAGAACTGATAGAAATTAAAGTGCTACATGTTTATCTCCATGGTAAAAATATGAAATTAGATAACACGCCACAAATACACACACAGATTTACATAAATGACCATCTCACATGATACACAAAACAGTTATATATCCATCTCAGAAACACATATGAAAGGTTAGATACCCTGTCCCACCATATGTATAAAAAATGAGATCTTTATTTCATGTGAGTGTGTTAGTCACTCAGTTGTGTCTGACTCTTTGCGACCCCATGGACTGTAGCCTGCCAGGCTCCTCTGACCATGGGCTTGCCCAGGCAAGAATTCTAGAGTGGGTTGCCAGTTCGTTCTCCATCTTTATTTCATATCATACAAAATATTAAATATTCAATTACAGCACACACTCAAAAAGATACCGTTTCCAATGTATCAGAAAATTTGATAACTGTCTCATCCCATACACAAAACATCATGCCATACAATGGACAGAAATATGAGTATGAATTTCAGTCATATAGAGAAAAAAGTTAGACATCCATCTCACACTTTAAGCAAATAAATTAGTCACACACACACACACACACCCACCCCATACTTTTCCAACTCAGAACACCATGCTAAAATATTCATCACGCTATATCAACAGTAAGAAAATTAGATATCCATCTATAAGTATTAAAAAAAAAAATAGATCCCAGCAGCTCTCCATGAAAATCTCATGTTTCTGTTTCTGTGTGGTCCAGGCACTCCGAGCAAGGCTATTTACAGCCAAGTCAGGAAGGTCTATCTCAGAGACATTCCAGGGTAGACAGGAATGTCCCCTCCAGGGGAAGATCTGCTTACATTCCAGAGTAAATGAACATTTCTCTCTGTCTGGAAGGCAGGATGAGAGGTCCCCAAGCCATCCCATATGAGATTAGTCTTCCTAATTTCAAGGTCCTTCTGAAACACACACCTCTGCATGCCGGTGGGGAGGAGCTGGAGGAGCTGGTCTGGGCGTTACCGCTGCTGCAAGGAAATAACACTCTTTGCCTCTGACCCGGGTGTTGCTCCCAGAGATGGGAGACCATGCTGGGCCACCTGTTAGCTGCAGGGAGAGCTGTCTCAGACCCTTCACCGTTCCTGATCTAGTTGCTCATTTTACATCAAAGAATGAGATGCCCATTTTTCCCATTCAGGCAGAAAAATTAAGTGACCCTTTTACGTACTATATACACACAAAAGACAAAACCCATCTCACACCTTGCATACCTTAGTAGCTGCTCTCCATGCAGCCTTACATAATACACCGTGCGCACACACACTGGATACCATCTCAGACCAGACGCACGGAATAGATGGACATCCGGCCACGCATGGCATCACTTACCTACTTCCCTCTCTCCCTCTTCCTCTGCCCACTCCAACACGATATGACCTCACACCATGCATACACAAAAAGTTGCCCATCTTGTACAGACACATACAAAAGTGAGAAAACCAGCTGTCATTTCTTCAACAGGCTGAATGGTTCTGAGAAGCACAGGTGGGGGGCCCCAGGGTCCTCTGTGGTAAGAGCTGGCAAGCTGGGTCCCAGATACTTTTGCCAGGACTTTGGGGTGTATGTGACCCTGTGCTGACCTCCCCCAGCTACACTGGAGAGAGAGGGGGGTAGATGGGGGGTGGCCCCTGAGGGCTTCTTTCTGGGCAGTCAGAGCCTTTCTGCATTTAAGTAAATAAGCCCATGTTCCAGGGCAGTTTTGTAATAAGTTCTCAGCAGACAGACCCCTGCTCGGCCTCCCACACGGAAGTCACTGTCCTTTTGAGGAGCTGGAGAATCCGGATTCTGATTTGCTTACTCAGTCCCTGCCAGGGTGGTACATAGGCGTGTGGTATTAGGGTGTGTGTGCAGCAGGGGCTCAGACTCCAGGAGAGGGGATGCTGTGTTTCAGGACCAGATGGTCTGGCAGGTGCTGCCCCATCGGTGAGCTTGTGGGCCCCCTTGGAGAACCTGCCAGGCAGGCTAGGGCCTGGAGACTCAGGGGCTGCCGGTGGGGGACACAGGGAGAAAATGCACCGCCCCTCAGGGTTCTCAGTCCCAGCCGCCTGCTGGCCCCATCCCCTCCAGGGCTTTGGGTGTGGACAGACTGGTTCTCACCCTCATATAGCTGGCAGTCTCCTGAGGGGAGAAGATAAAAACCAAGTAAACGCCCAACAAACAAGAAGGGGCAGCTCCTCGTGTGACGCGAGGCCTCTTCCCCGACTGATTACGCTGCCTTTGCTCCAGGCTGGCAGAGACCCCCTTCAGTTGCCTAATTATGAGCAAGAGACAGTTTAAGAAAGACACGCTGGCCTGGAGAAGCTTCAGTGAATGGCTGTGTGGGATGCTGATAGGAGTCTGTCTTTGATTCAGAAAAAAAGAAATAGAAACTCAGTTTTGGTTATAATCCTGTGTGTTGAATGTTATTTTAAATAAGCATTTCTACGTAATTTTCAGAAGCAGCATGCAAGGTGGGTTTGTGTGGAGATCAAAGGGTGTGTGTTTCCAAGGTGTGATGGCTCCAGCCCTGTGCACCGGGATTCCAGGCACAGAGAGACACGTGTGTGCACGCTGGTGCAGCGTGAGTCAAACCTGAACAGCGGAAGTACTTACCCTAAGAAACTTGTCCAGAATTTAAACAAACTCTCTCATTAAATGTGAGTAGAAAAAGTCATTGTTTCCAAATGAATGTACTTTCCACATTATGTAAGTTTTAAAAGCTAAGCTTCTTATTTTGAGGTATAGGTTCAAATGCAGTTGTGAGAAATAATACCAAGATTCCTTGTACACTTTGCCCAGTTTCCCCCCAATCTAACTTCTTGCAAAACACGGATGTCCACAATTACAGCCATAACACAGACATGCATGCAATCCGTGATCTTTGCTTCCAGTCTCACTCGCATTCACTATGAGTGTGTGCCTGACACAAGGGTGTCCAGCCACAGCCAAGACGCACGTGTCCTTTTGTGTCTTCTGTCCATATTCTAACTACACTTTTTTTTCTGTTGAGTTTTGAAGCCTCTTTATATATTCTAGATACCAGTCCTTTGTTGGGTACATGGCTTGCAAATATTTTCTCTCTGTCTATGTCTACAAAAATACCTTGGATGGGAATTGCATTAAGCCTACAGATCACTCTGAAAATATTTGACATATTTACTATGCTGAGTCCTCTGATCCACGAACATAGTATATGCTCCATTTTTCCAGGACTTCACTGGTTTCTTTCCTCACTGTTGCATCATGTGTTTAGTGCACAGATTCTCTGTACACTCTGCCAAGCTTACACCCAAGTATCTACTTTTCTTTGATGTAACTGCGGTGAGCAGCGGCTGCGTGGTGCTGGAGCGGCGAGCGGCTGAGAGGAGATACCCCACATCCAAGGTCAGGAGCAGTGGCTGTGAGGAGCTACCCCACGTCCAAGGTCAGGAGCGGCGGCTGTGAGGAGATACCCCACATCCAAGGTCAGGAGCAGTGGCTGTGAGGAGCTACCCCACGTCCAAGGTCAGGAGCGGCGGCTGTGAGGAGATACCCCACGTCCAAGGTCAGGAACAGTGGCTGCGCTTTGCTGGAGGAGCCGTGAAGAGATACCCCATGTCCAAGGTAAGAGACACCCCAGTAAGACAGTAGGCGCTGAGAGAGAGCATCAGAGGGCAGACAGACTGAAACCACAATCACAGAGAACTAGCCAATCTGATCACATGGACCACAGCCTTGTCTAACTCAATGAAACTAAGCCATGTGTGTAGGGCCACCCAAGACTGGTCATGGAGAGTTCTGACAAAGCATGGTCCACTGGAGAAGGGAATGGCAAACCACTTCAGCATTCTTGCCTTGAGAACCCTATGAACAGTATGAAAAGGCAAAAAGATAGGACACTGAAAGATGACCTCCCCAGGTCGGTAGGTGCCCAATATGCTACTGGAGATCAGTGGAGAAGTAACTCCAGAAAGAATGAAGGGATGGAGCCAAAGCAAAAACAACACCCAGTTGTGGATGAGACTGGTGATAGAAGCAAGGTCCGATGCTGTAAAGAGCAATATTGCATAGGAACCTGGAATGTTAGGTCCATGAATCAAGGACCTAACGTCAAGGAATCTTAGGTCCAGTGAACTAAAATGGACTGGAATGGGTGAATTTATCTCAGATGACCATTACATATACTACTCTGGGCAAGAATCCCTTAGAAGAAATGGAGTAACCATCATAGTCAACAAAAGAATCTGAAATGCAGTACTTGGATGCAATCTCATAAACGACAGAATGATCTCTGTTCGTTTCCAAGGCAAACCATTCAATATCAGGGTAATCCAAGTCTATGCCCCGACCAGTAACGCTGAAGAAGCTGAAGTTGAAAGGTTCTACAAAGACCTACAAGACCTTTTAGAACTAACACCCCAAAAAGATGTGCTTTTCATTACAGGGGACTGGAATGCAAAAGTAGGAAGTCAAGAAACACCTGGAGTAACAGGCAAATTTGGCCTTGGAATACGGAATGAAGCAGGGCAAAGGCTAATAGAGTTTTGCCAACAGAATGCACTGGTCATAGCAAACACCCTCTTCCAACAACAGGAGAAGACTCTATACATGGACACCACCAGACAGTAGACACCGAAATCAGATTGATTATATTCTTTGCAGCCAAAGATGGAGAAGCTCTATACAGTCAGCAAAAACAAGACCAGGAGCTGACTGGCTGGCTCAGATAATGAACTCCTTATTGCCAAATTCAGATTTAAATTGAAGAAAGGGGGAAAACCACTAGACCATTCAGGTATGACCTATATCAGATCCCTTATGATTATACAGTGGAAGTGAGAAATAGACTTAAAGGGCTAGATCTGATAGAGTGCCTGATGAACTATGGATGGAGGTTTGTGACATTGTACAGGAGGCAGGGATCAAGGCCATCCCCAAGAAAAAGAAATGCAAAAAAGCAAAATGGCTGTCTGAGGAGGCCTTGCTGTGAAAAGAAGAGAAGCTAAAAGCAAAGAAGAAAAGGAAAGATATACCAATTTGAATGCAGAGTTCCAAAGAATAGCAGGGAGAGATAAGAAAGCCTTCCTCAGTGATTACAAAGAAATAGAGGAAAATAATAGAATGGGAAAGACTAGAGATCTCTTCAAGAAAATTAGAAATACCAAGGGAACATATCATGCAAAGATGGGCTCAATAAAGGACAGAAATGGCATGGATCTAACAGAAGCAGAAGATATTAAGAAGAGGTGGCAAGAATACACAGAAGAACTGTAAAAAAAATCTTCATGACCCAGATAATCACGATGGTGTGATGGCTCACCTCGAGCCAGACATCCTGGAATGTGAAGGCAAGTGGGCCTTAGACAGCATCACTACGAACAAAGCTAGTGGAGGTGATGGAATTCCAGTTGAGCTATTTCAATTTCTAAAAGATGATGCTGTGAAAGTGCTGCACTCAATATGCCAGCAAATTTGGAACACTCGGCAGTGGCCATGGGACTGGAAAAAGTCAGTTTTCATTCTAATCCCAAAGAAAGGCAATGCCAAAAAATGCTCAAACTACCACACAATTGCACTTATCTCACACGCTAGTAAAGTAATGCTCAAAATTCTCCAAGCCAGGCTTCAGCAATACATGAACCGTGAACTTCCAGATGTTCAAGCTGGTTTTAGAAAAGGCAGAGGAACCAGAGATCAAATTGCCAACATCTGCTGGATCATCAAAAAAACAAGAGTTCCAGAAAAACATCTATTTCTGCTTTATTGACTATGCCAAAGCCTTTGACTGTGTGGATCACAATAAACTGTGGAAAATTCTTCAAAGATGGGAATACTAGACTACCTGACCTGCCTCTTGAGAAGCCTATATGCAGGTCAGGAAGCAACAGTTAGAACTGGACATGGAACAACAGACTGGTTCCAAATAGGAAAAGGAGTACGACAAGGCTGTATATTGTCACCCTGCTTATTTAACTTATATGCAGAGTACATTATGCAAAATGCTGGGCTGGATGAAGCACAAGCTGGAATCAAGATTGCTGGGAGAAATATCAATAACTTAGATATGAAGATGACACCACCCTTATGGCAGAAAGTGAAGAAGAACTAAAGAGCCACCTGATGAAAGTGAAAGAGGAAGAGTAAAAAGGTTGGTTTAAAGCTCAACGTTCAGAAAACTAAGATCATGGCATCCGGTCCCATCACTTCATGGTAAATAGATGGGAAAACAGTGGAAACAGTGGCTGACTTTTATATTTTTGGGGCTCCAAAATCACTGGAGATGGTGACTGCAGCCATGAAATTAAAAGATGCTTACTCCTTGGAAGGAAAGTTATGACCAACCTAGATAGCATATTAAAAAGCAGAGACATTACTTTGCCAGCAAAGGTCTGTCTAGTCAAGGCTATGGTTTTTGCAGTGGTCATGTATGGATGTGAGAGTTGAACCATAAAGAAGGCTGAGTGCTGAAAAATTGAAGCTTTCAGACTGTGGTGTTGGAGGAGATCTTGAGAGCCCCTTGGACTTCAAGGAGATCCAACCAGTCCATCCTAAAGGTGATCAACGAGAGTGTTCATTGGAAGGACTGATGTTGAAGCTGAAACTCCAATAGTTTGGCCACCTGATTTGATGAGCTGACTTACTGGAAAAGACTCTGATGCTGGGAAAGTTGAGGGCAGGTGGAGAAGGGGATGACAGAGGATCAGATGGTTGGATGGCATCATGGACTCAATGAACACGAGTTTGAGCAAACTCTGGGAGTTGGTGATAGACAGGGAGGCCTGGCGTGCTGCAGTCCATGGTGTCACAAAGAGCTGGACACGATCGAATGACTAAATTGAACTGATGTAACTGTAAAGCATGAGTCTTCAGTTTTGGTTTCCACATGTTTGAAGTTGATGTATAGAAAGGTGATTGATGATTCTGTGCTGCCTACTCCACCAGAGCCCTCTGGAGAGGGAGGAAAGCCCTGCGGCAGTGCAGGGGGTGGAGAGGAGGAGAGGAGGGAGAGCACAAGCCAGCCTCCTGCCTGCAGGGGCCCTCAGGAGGAGGACTGCAGGGAATCAGGAGAGGTGTGGCCCTCAGGGGAGGAAGGAAGCTGGACAGGAGACTGCCCGCTCACAGGAGAGCTCTTGTGGGAGAGAGGAGGTGGCCCTTCTCTCCTTCCGGCCTTCAGTTCAGTTCAGTTGCTCAGTTGTGTCTGACTCTTTGCGACCCCATGGGTTGCAGCACGCCAGGCCTCCCTGTCCATCACCAACTGCCGGACCTTGCTCAAACTCATGTCCATTGAGTTGGTGATGCCATTCAACCATCTCATCCTCTGTTGTCCCCTTCTCTTCCTGCCCTCAATCTTTCCCAGCATCAGGGTCTTTTCAAATGAGTCAGCTCTTCACATCAGGTGGCCCAAGTATTAGCACTTCAGCTTCAGCACCAGTCCTTGCAATGATTATTCAGGGCTGATTTCCTTTAAGATTGACTTGTTTTATCTCTTTGCAGTCCAAAGGACTCTCAAGAGTCTCCTCCAACACCACAGTTCAAAAGCTTCAATTTTTCAGCACTCAGCCTTCTTTATGATCCAACTCTCACATCCATACATGGACTACTGGAAAAACCATAGCCTTGACTAGACAGGCATTTGTCAGCAAAGTGATGACTCTTGTCTAGGTGGGTCATAGCTTTTCTTCCAAGGAGCAGTTGTCTTTAAATTTCATGGCAGTCACCATCTGCAGTGATTTTGGAGTCCAAGAAAATAAAATCTGTCACTGTTTCCATTGTTTCACCATCTATTTGTCATGAAGTAAGGGGACTGGATGCCATGATCTTAGTTTCTTGAGGGTTGAGTTTTAAGCCAGATTTTCACTCTCCTCTTTCACTTTCATCAAGAGGCTCTTTAGCTCTTCACTTTTTCCCATTAGGGTGGTGTCATATGCATATCTGAGGTTATTGATATTTCTCCCAGCAATCTTGATTCCAGCTTGTGTTTCATCTAGCCTGGCATTTTATATGATGTACTCTGCATGGAAGTTAAATAAGCAGGGTGACCGTATACAGCCCTGACGTAGCCCTTTCCCAATTTTGAACAATCAGTTGTTCCATGTCCAGTTTGATCTGAATACATGTTTCTCAGAAGGCAGGTAAAGTGGTGTGGTATTCCCATCTCTTTAAGAATTTTCTACAGTTTGTTTTTCTACAGTTTGATCCACACAGTCAAAGGCTTTAGCGCATTCAATGAAGCAGAAGTAGATGTTTTCCTGGAATTCCCTTGCTTTTTCTATGATCCAACAGATGTTGGCAATTCGATCTCTGGTTTCTCTACCGTTTCTAAATCCAGCTTGAACATCTGGAAGTTCATGGTTCACATACTGCTGAAGCCCGTGTTGAAGGATTTTGAGCATTACCTTGCTAGCATGTGAGATGAGTGCAATTGTTCAGTACTTTCAACATTCTTTGGCATTGCCTTTCTTTGGGATGGAATGAAAACTGACCTTTTCCAGTCCTGTGTCCACTGTTGAGTTTTCCAAATTTGCTGGCATACTGAGTGCAGCACTTTAACAGCATCATCTTTTAGGATTTGAAGTAGCTCAGCTGGAATTCCATTACCTCCACTAGCTTTGTTCATAGTAATGCTTCCTAAGGCGCACTTGACTTCACACTCCAGGATGTTTGGCTCTTAGGTGAGTGATGACACCATCATGTATATACAGATCATTAAGACATTTTCAGTAGTTCCTCTGTGTATATCTGCCACTTCTCTGCATCTGCTAGGTTCTTACGTTTTTGTCCTTTATTTGTTCTTTGCTCGAATTGTTCCCTTGGGATCCCTGTGTTGAAACCCATAGAAATCTATATCTCGTGTTTTCTCAGCTGCAAACTTCAGATTTCCAGGTAGGGGGCGGTCACCTGCTCCTCCCTGGCCCACGGTCCCGTGCTCTGGCACAGCCCTTTCCCTGGGCGTGAGGACAGGCTAGTCTCCACCTCCCCCTCTGCCCGTCCTCCCTCAGTCCTGCTTCTCTGCAGGGCTGACTCGAGTGGAGTCAAGAGCATCTAGTGGAGTCTAGAGCATTGATTGGAGGCGCTTTGCAAACTGACTCCAGCCTCCTCCTCCAGGTCGGCCTCCAGCCTCCAGCTGTTACTTGTTTGGACCTCAGGAAATTGGTGGGTGGGGGTGGCGGCGGGGTTCTTTCCACACCCCTTTCAGGAAGTGCGGCCTTTCCGCGAGGCAGTGACTTCCCGGAGCCGCTCCTGACCCACGTGCGTGAGCGCATCCATCGCGGGGCCTCGCGAGGGCATTTTGGTCCCCTTTCAGCCTGACCAGTGGTAACCCCTGCCTGTGGGGCGGGTTCTGACCCGACCCCACCTCCGAGGGCGGTCCTGGCCTATCAGCGCGGTTCCAAAAGTCGGCGGCCCGGGTGCAGCGGCAATGGCGGGGCCAGCGGGGGACTGGCCAGAGGCCGCCGCGGCGACCTCGGTCCGGAGCGCGCTGGGGGGCTACCGCGCCTACGCCCGTCGATGGGTCTTCCTGCTGGTGATCAGTCTGCTCAGCTGCTCCAACGCCACGGTAGGGGCTGGGCCGGGGACGGGCGGCGGGGCAGGGCTGCGGGACAGGGCGGGACCTTGCCGAGCCCGGCCCGTCGACCTCCGGTGCGCGCCGAGCGCCGCTTCCCGTGGGAGAATCGGCCGCTGAGAACTCGCTCGGCCAGTCCCGGGACGCAGCCCTCCTGTCGCGCGACGGCGGAACCGCGGGGGAGGGCCGCCCGCGAGCTCAGCGCAGGACGGGGGCGGAGAGCCCCTTCCTTGGCCGAGGCTGCGCAGGTAGAGCGGGTGACCTGTCTGTCCTCGGGGGCCTGAGACCCGCGGTGGTTTCGACAGGATGCCGCTCCTGCCTCCGAAAGAGTCACTGTCCACGGCCACGGAGGGATCCTCCCGCAGTCTCCCTTCTCTGCCAAGTGCGCACCCACTGCAGCCTGGGCACCCTCTGCGCCCCTACCTGCCTCTCTTCCCTGGGCCCTGACCGCCCTCCCAGGGTTTATGGCTCACTTCCAAGGTCCCTCACCAGAGGCCTTTCTTGCCTGCCCACTCAGTCCCTTTCTTCACAGCCACCCAGCTGGGGTCAGCAGAGACACTTCAGCTGTTCTAGAACTGACCCCACTGCTGGCAGGGACAATGCTCATCATCACAGCCCCTGAGACCAGAGAAGCCCCCGCGAGAACCAGGTCTGCCGGTTCCAGGGCCCCAACTCTCCCAACCTGCTGCTACCCGAGACTCGCCCCTTGAGGGCTGAGGCCCTCTGCCGACCCAGCACGTGCCACGGCTCAGCCAGCAGACCTTTCTCTGCTCCTCCAGCTCCGGGCTGTGCCATCCTGCGTGCCCTGGACTGCATGCTCTTCCCGACCTGAGGCTAGTGGCTGCCTATCGAGCGGTCAGGCTGCAGAGCTATGGGGCCCCCGGGTCTCCTCCTGTAGGCTGCCTGAAAGAACACCGTTCAGCCTCACACTGGACCTCAGGGAGTTGGGCAGTGAGGGGTGGCCACAATCATGAAACGCAAAGTGCCCGGGGAGGGGGGCAGTGGGGCCCGACGCTCAGGGAAGCCCCGAGTGGCAGAGGGAGGTCAGATGAAGAGACTGTGATAAGGAGGGGCTGGCAGGTGAGGGCAGCCCTGAAAGGTACCACCTTGGAGAGGTTCTTGGGCGACAGCCCCTCTTGGACGCTACTGCAAACTCTTTGGGACCTCTTTCCTCCTCTGCTTGCTGGCCAGCCCTGTGCTGGGACAAGTGGCATGCCCAGCCTGGGACTTCAGAGACGTTTTTCTCTGCAGCAGTCGGTGGTCTGCGTCTGAACACTGTGAAGCCAGGATGGGTTTGGGTGCAGTGGTTTGAGAACGCAGAACGGGGGTCTCTCTCAGCCCCCTCCAGCTGCTTCAGTGTCTGGGGGTGGATGTTGGAGGCCGAGGCTGTTTCTGCACTTGTCTCGTCCACAAGTTGTCATGGAGCAGACAGGAATCACACCAGGACTTGTCACGGTCCCCACGGGGGTCGCGGCAGGGAGCTTGGGTAAAGAGGTGCACCCTCGCTTACTCCTCCCGTGGCCAAATGCGCAGGGCCCTCAGTCCCGGGCGGGGTGGGCAGCATGAAGGGCACGTGGGTGGTGGTTGCAATGAAGCCTCAGTGGCCCTGGAGTGGTCTGGGTGAGGGACAGCGTGGGGGACAGCCACCTACGTTTTCAAAGCACACACAGGGCCTCCCGGCAGGCTGGGAACACATGGAGCAAGTCCGCGTCCTGGGCACACAGTTCCCCCCACGTTGCTGTGTGTGTTTCAGACCTGTCTCTGCCCCGCTGGCCACCGGTTCTGGGGAGGACCGAGGAGCGAGGCTGGCAAAGGTGGGCTGCGCTCAGAAGGCGTGGCAGCCAGAGCCAGGGTTTCTCACCACTGGATCAGCTGGGCGGGAAGCAGGTGGCCTGCACCAAGCTCTTCCTGAACCTAGAAGCTCTGTCCTGAGAAAAGGGAAGAAAAGGCAGCTGTTGCCCAAGGTCGCTGTCATGTGGGGCTCTGTGGTCAGAGCTCTGTTCGGGTTAGGAAGGCTGGATCCTGCGGCCTCTGCCGTGGGGGCAGGGTGTGAGGCCTGGGTGAGCTCCCGCCTTGCTGTGCCCTCTCAGAGGTGGAGTCCGTGGGCTTTGATTTGTGACACCTTCATTTCTGGACCAGGCCAGGAAGCTTCCCCACTCCCTCCTGCAGTAAGCCCTGGTGCACTGGCGTGTCCTCCACGGGCACCAAGTGTCCACGGAGTGGCCCCCACAATGTGCTCCTCGGCCTGTCCCATCCAGGCAAACTACACGCCCACGTGACAGGGAGCCGGGGGACCCTCTCCCACCTCCCGGCACTCCAGCTTTGGCCAGCACCCAGTCTAGGTGCCCCCCACCCCAGCATGGTGGCCATCTCTCTTCTGCCATTAGCCCCAGGCCTTCTCCTCGGAGGGTCAGTCCTGGGGGCCTCGCTGTCCTGCAGGGTCCAGCCAGGTTGTCTGCCTCTGTCTGCCCCGGGACCATGTCTGCAAGGATGGTTCCGGTCCTCTGCCCCGACATGCTGTCTGAGACCCCAGCTGGTGCCTCCCCTCTGGCCTGACCAAGTGAAGATCCCAGCCCTGACGGGACCCCTGGACCCTTTCTCTCCCTCAGACCAGCCGGCCATGCCCAGGGCAGCCAGCAGCCGCAGTGTCTGCGGTGCCTGCCCTGGGCTGATGCCAGCCTGTGTCTCACAGCTGTGGCTCAGCTTCGCGCCCGTGGCTGACACGATCGCCCGGCACTTCCTCCTCTCCACGGAGCAGATCAACTGGCTGTCACTGGTCTACCTCGTGGTGTCCATCCCATCCGGTGTGGTGGCCATCTGGGTTCTGGACTCCGTTGGACTCTGCAGGGCGGTGAGTCAGACCACACACCAGGGCCTGCTCTGGGACAGGCGGGTCCCCAAGCATGGGATCGAGAGCCACCCCCTCCTCCCAAGATCCGAGTCCTCAGGCAGAGCCACTGGGTGGCGAGTGGAGGCTGGGGCGGTGGGGGGCATCCTGGCTGCTGGGCAGCTCTTCTGACCCCACCCTTGCAGACCACCCTCGGCGCGTTCCTGAACTTCTGGGGGAGCGTGATCCGCTCCATGCCTTGCATGGCCCTTGGCATCCAGGACCCGTTTGTCTTCCTCCTGGGTGGGCAGAGCTTCTGCGCCCTGGCCCAGACCCTGGTCATCTTCTCTCCAGCCAAGCTGGCTGCCTTGTGGTTCCCTGAGCACCAGCGAGCCACAGCCAACATGATCGGCACCATGTGTGAGTCTCGGTGAGGCCGGCGTCCCCTCTGGCTCAGCGTGTGGCCGGGCGCCTCTGTGCGCTCCCCGCTCTGGGGGGTGAGGGCTCCTCCGTGGATGGGGGCCCAGCCTGCCTTCCTGAGCTGACGCACATCCCTGTCCATCTAGCAAATCCCCTGGGTATTCTGGTGGCCAACCTGCTGTCTCCCACTCTGGTGAAGACGGAGGAGGACATCCCCTTGATGGTGAGGGAGCTCACAGGTGCGCGCGTGTGTGCACCTCTGTGTATGACGTAGAGTGTGTGGTTGTGCTTGAGTGGCTGTGTGTGTGCATGTGTGTGCATGTTCCTGGGCTGTGTGTGCTGGTGCACGTGTGCGGGGCTGGTGGGCTCCTGCACCCACGCTGCCCGTGCGAGTGTGCACCTGCATCTTCTGTGGACACGGCTGAGTGCACCCCGTGTACATGGGGCTTCCTCCGTTGCAAGTACTGGGCACCTTCCGAGCGTCAGGCACAGCCCCAGACTGCCGGGTGTTTTCCTTGGAGGGGAGAGAGCACCAGGGCGGCGAGAGGCTGGCTGCGGCAGGATGCGGCGCTGTGGGGGTGGGGAGGAGGATGCGGGACCAGAGAGAAAGGCGCTGAGGTGGAGGTGAGACTGAGGGGTGCGGCTGCAGCCAGAAGTGTGTGTCTGCTGAGCAAGGGGAGGGCGGAGGGAAGCGTCAATCTAGGTGGCATGCTGTTGGCTTGATGTGATGGACACCCTGGGGGGATCTGAAGGGAGAGTGATTCCATCTGGTCCAGAACAGCTCAGGGAACGAAAGGTGTGCCCGGAATGTCCAGGGAGAGCCTGGGCTGTGACTCAGCTGGGGAGTGGGGTGCACTGATGAGCGAGTGGCTTCTAGCTGGGGGATGCTTGGGGTCACTCGCAGAGGTGGGAGAGGGGGTCCAGGTGACAGTTGGATAGAGCTCCCAGAGATGGTCCAGCTGAGGCCATCATTGTTGGTCACCCTTGGGTGAAATTTTGAAAGCCAGGTTTCTGAATGCAGCAAAGCAGAGGAGGCCCCGAACGGGCCCTGCCTGGGCTTGCTGGTGTCCACCTGGAACGACAGGCGAGGCGGGCAGTGAAGAGGCAGCAGCTCATCTGGAGCCTAGGGAGCAGACTTTAGGTGCCTGTGTGTGTGTGCGTGCATCCACGGGGACCTGTGCACGTGCAGTCATGCCCGTGTGCGTGTATCCACAAGGACCTGTGTGTGTGTGTGCAGTCACGCCTGTGTGCGTGTATCCACGGGGACCTGTGTGTGTGTGTGCAGTCACGCCCATGTGCGTGTATCCACAAGGACCTGTGTGTGCGTGCACTGCCCATGTGCATGTGGGTGCATCCAAGGCCACCTGTGTGAGTGCAATCACGCCCGTGTGCATGTGTGTGCATCCACAGGGACCTGTGCATGTGCACTCACGCCTGTGTGCGTGTATCCATGGGGACCTGTGTGAGTGCAATCACGCCAGTGTGCATGTATCCATGGGGACCTGTGTGTGTGTGCACTCACGCCTGTGTGCGTGTATCCATGGGGACCTGTGTGAGTGCAATCACGCCAGTGTGCGTGTATCCATGGGGACTTGTGTGTGTGTGTGCACTCATGCCTGTGTGCATGTATCCATGGGGACCTGTGTGTGTGTGCACTCACGCCTGTGTGCGTGTATCCACGGGGACCTGTGTGTGTGCACTCACGCCTGTGTGCATGTATCCACGGGGACCTGTGTGTGTGTGCACTCACGCCTGTGTGCATGTATCCACGGGGACCTGTGTGTGTGCACTCACGCCTGTGTGCATGTATCCACGGGGACCTGTGTGTGTGTGTGCACTCATGCCTGTGTGCGTGTATCCACAGGGACCTGTGTGTGTGTGCACTCACGCCTGTGTGCATGTATCCACGGGGACCTGTATGAGTGCAGTCATGCCTGTGTGCGTGCATCCACGGGGACCTGTGTGCGTGTACTCATGCACACTCTCCCCACAGCTAGGCACCTACATCATCCCTGCCGGCCTCACATTCCTGCTGGCCACTGCGTGCCTCTGGGAGAGTGTGCCCCCCACCCCGCCCTCTGTGGGGGCTGCCCAGTCCACCTCGCTGTCATTCCTAGCTGGGCTGAAGCTGGTTAGTGCTGCACGTGCTGTGGGCCCGGGGGGTGGGGGCGAGGAGGGGGAGGGGCAGGCCACCCCTGGAGCCCCCGCCTGTGCTTCGAGGCTCTGGACTGAGTGGCCCCTCCCCTTTAGCTCACAAGGAACAAGGCCTACATGGTCCTGGCTGTGTGCTTTGGGGGCGGCATTGGCATCTTCTCCAGCTTCTCAGCCCTCCTGGAGCAGGTCCTCTGTGTGAACGGCTACTCCAGCGTGAGTGCTGGCCCCGACCTGGGGGCTCCCCACCCGGACACAGCCTTGGGGGCCTGTTGACCTGCTGGTGGCTGTGGAGTGGCCCACGAACTTCCCAAGTGCTGTCTCCACACCTGGTTGGGGTGACCTCCTGTTAGGGTGCTCCTGAGATGCTGTATGAGTCTGGGTCTGCAGACAGTGGGTGGCAGCCATGGGCTGGGGTGCTGGCAGAGCCCGCCTGCTCCCACAGCCCTCCGCCAGCCCTGTGGGTCCGTCTGGTATTGGACTCACAGCATCTCGGCTGTGCCCGCTGTGGTCTGGCTTCAGCACTGGGTGTGGGGTTCAGGCCCCGAGTGTTCCCAGTTTCTCAGAGGTGACAGGCATCGAGGGCGTCTGCAGAAGCCAGGCCCTTTCTCTAGGACTTGTCCAGTTCCTGGGTGGAGGTGAGACAAGGACGTGGCACACCCAGGGAGGACACCTCCCACCCCTGAGCCTTCCACGTGGTCCTCCTTGGGCCTCGGGTGCTGCTCGGTGACCCTGCCGTGGGTTCCCTGGTGGTGGGGTACACCTGGGAACAGATGGGCTCAGATAATGGACAAGGTGCCCCCTACCCTCCAGGAATTTGCGGGCCTCTGCGGGGCTCTCTTCATTGTGTTTGGAGTCTTGGGGGCAGTGGCTCTGGGCCTGTATGTGGACAGGACCAAGCACTTCACTGAGGCCATCAAGATCGGCCTCTGTCTGACGTCTCTGGCCTGCGTGGCCTTTGCTGTGGTAAGAGTCCTCTTGAGCTGAGACCACCTTGCAGAGGGTGAGAGTGGGGTGCCCCAGGGGTGGGGCAGCTGGCAGGTTGGCCATAACAGACACCCAGACCCACTCAGATCCAGGTGCCCCCGCCGGGGTGTCCCTGGAGTGGTGTGGGCGCCGTGGCCTCTCCAGCTCTGGCACTGCCCTGCCCCCGACAGGGCTCGGCGGGGCCTGGGGTCCAGGCTGGGGCACTTCTGACCCCTGCCCTGCCGGTCTGTGCGGCTTGCTGCCCAGGTGTCTCAGCTGCAGGGACAGACCGTCATGCTGGCCGCCATCTGCTCGCTGCTGGGGTTCTTTGGCTTCTCGGTGGCGCCCGTTGCCATGGAGCTGGCGGTCGAGTGCTCCTTCCCCGTGGGTGAGGGCGCAGCCGCGGGCCTGGTCTTTGTGCTGGGGTAAGTGCCCATTCCCATGGCTTTCCAGGGACCCAGGGACCCTCCCCTTGCCCCCACCCCCAGGACACACCACGGACGACCTGAATGCCTACTGCGTGCTGCCCTTGGGGTCCCCGGGACAGCACTGAGGCAGGGCTGAGGGCTTCGTGGCTGTGCAGGCAGGCCGAGGGTGTTCTCATCATGGTGCTGCTGACTTCCCTGACCGTGCGCCACGCGGAGCCGTCTGTCTCCACCTGCCAGGATGGCCAGGGCCCACTGGACTGGAAGGGTGAGGCCCAGGCCAGGAGGCTGACCCCACCCAGCCCTGGAGTCTCCCTTCCACTGGCCTCTTTCTCTTGGCAACCTCCACTGTCCTGGCGGGTGGGTGCAGGGCGCCCACTGAGGGGTGAGGTGGGTTGGGGCGGACCGAGGGCAGCAGGCAGAACCTGGAGCGCAGCCTGGTGGGAGCAGCCCTCAAGGGAGCCCACCTGTGACCCCACGTGAGCGGTTTTGAAGTGAGATCACAGACAGGAGAGAGAGTAAGAGACGCAGAGAAAGACAGAGATGGAGACAGAAAGCCAGAGAGACAGGAGTGTGGTCGTGCTGCACACCCACGTCCTCAGACCTGGTGGGTGACCCTGGGGCTCACGGCCCCTGGGTCTGCAAACCTGCCTCTTGGGGCCGGGCAGGGATCTGTGCCCAAGGCTGCTGTGGGGTCCCTTGCGCCTGGGCGAGTGCCCAGCCGCTTGGGGCGCCTCAGGCAGTGCTGGGCCATGTCTCCCCAGCGCCCATGCTGCTGATGGCCGGCCTCTGCGTCCTCTTCAGCTGCCTCTTTGTGCTCCTTTTCCACACACCGTACCGGCGCCTGCAGGCTGAGGCCGAGGCCAGCCCCTCCATTCAGGAGGATGAACGCCCAGCAACCGCAGCAGCCCTGGACCTGGACCACGCGCCCTACCTGGCAGCCATGCCCTGAGGCTCCACTGTAGCACCCTGGTCCCCAGCAGCCCCTTCCTGGAACTGGTGCTCCTGGCCCTGGCTCCTTCCTCCTGGGAGCCCTCCAAGACATCTCAGGGGCCCTGTAGAGGGCCAGAGGCTGGAGAGCAGTTGGCATGAGAAAAAGAGGACCTGGGGATGCGAAGGGGAGGCAGGGACGTGGGCTCTGGTCTCTTTGGCTGGACCTGTTACGACTGAGGCTAGGACGACGTTGGCATCCTGGGGGGACCCAGGGTTGTGGCAGGGGGGCCCAGGGGATTCTCTGTGGCCGTAGCAAGAAGAGCTGCTGCTGTGCAGACAAGAGGCCACTGACCAGGGGTACCCCAGTGGCCACACCAGGCCCAGGGTGGCTACTGCAGGGGCTGGCCTGGCACCGGGGGGCCAGGGTGAGGGGGAACTGAGTGGGTGTGGGATTCCGAAGGCCCCAGCATGGCTGAGTGTGGGGTGGACAGGTGTGAGGCAGGCCTTCCTTGAAGGAGCCCGTCCTGGGGCCACCTGTGTCCCACCTCTGCTGACCACTCAATGACCAGCCCTCCAGCCTGCTGCCAGCATAGATGGGCAGAGCAGGTGGGGCCAGGCTGGGCAGGAGGTGGAGGCTGGGCCCCAGGCAGACGCTGCTATTCCCTGAAGACCCGCCTGCCCCCAGGGGGTTACCCCTACCCCAGACCTCCTCCACCCCACGGACACTCCCACCCCCAGGAGGACACCTCCGCCCAACAGAGACACTGTTTGTGGGCAGGAAGGTTGGTGGGTTCACATTTATTCAACTGGCCACAGCCCCGTGGGGTGGGGTGCCTCTCACTCCTCTTCCCATGGGCAAACACGTGGCCCAGCACCTTGTAGCCCAGGCTATGTACAGTATTGCTGGTGGAGAACTGGAACATCTGGTCGACCTGCAAGTTTGGTGTGGGGGGTGTCAGGCCCAGGATGGCATGGAGGGAGTGGAGGGTCCCCAAGGCTGCAGCCAGCAGGTGAATTACAGGAACTGGACTCCAGGCTCTGTCTTGTTTCTGTGCATGGCGGGAAGGAAGCTGGGGGAGACCCTGCAGGGAAAGGGGTGGGGCTGGGGCTGGCGTCCCCCTTCCTGGACACTGGGCGTCCCACCCTCCTGATGCTGCAGCTTCTAGGGGCTGAGGCACATCCCCCCGGAGCCCCGAGGGCCATGCTTGGGCCTCACAGAGGGCCTTGGGGAATGACGTAGGGCGCCAGGGGCCAAGCCTCTTCAGCAGTCATGTTGTTGGCCTGGGACGCGAGCTGCCGCCTGCTGCTGAGGACAGCAGGGAGGGGCCAGGTTAGGCTGTTCTGGGGAAGGACTGGCCCTGAGCTGGAGCGCTGGCCCCAGGGGAGCCCTCTGATGGGTCCTCATGGGAGCAGGTCTGCCCCCTTCAATCCCACCTGCTCACAGGGCAGGTACCTCTTGAGAGCCTGTCCCTGGGTGAGTCCTGGGCACTAGGGGGGACCACAGGGAGCCATCCCTGACTCCCACATCCCTGGAGCAACCTGTTCATGAGGCTGAAGTAGCCCCCAGAGGGGCTAAAAACCCAGTGATGGTCTGAATGGCAGTGACTGCTGGCCCCACGAGGGTATGGGTGATCCTGCCCTGGGTTTCCCTGAGGGACTCAGGATCCTGGGCAGGCTGATCAAGACCTGAAAGCTGGGGCAGGTGGGGTGGGCCTGGCTTCCTCCCGCCCTGGTGCCCATGATCATGCTCACTAGTCCTTGTTGGCGCTGCCCTTGCCATCGGGGTCCAGCATCTTCAATGTGCTGAGGAGAGTCTCCTCGGGGTCCGTGCCTGCCCACAGGAAGCCTCGAGCCTTGGGCGTCTCAGGTGCTAGTCCTGCCCCTCACCACCCAGGGCTCCATGTCCTTGCCCACTTGATGCTCTCAGTGGCCTTCCCACTCCGAGCGCCTGAGAGACCCTCAGCTCCCACCCCAGGGTACTGTTCTTGGAGTCCCCTTGGTCCTGCCAGGCCCAGAGGTGAGCGATTTCTCAGTGAGGGACAGAGGCCCCACCAGCCGGTGGAGGAGAGGTGGGCCTGGGCTGGGGGCCGACAGGGCCCCCCAGATGTGGGTCCCGGAATGCCAGGTCCTAGAGACTTTGAAGAGGTCTGCAGATTTGGGTTTTATGTGAGATGTGCAGACATGAGGTGTTGAGTAAGTGCACACAGTGCCGGCAGGCCTGCAGCTGGCCTGGTGCTCACCCTCAGCTGCTCCCCAGCACGTTCAGGAACACGGTGAAGTCGTGGGCCCCGAGGCCTCCTTGAACGTGGCATCCAGCTTGTCATCCTTGACTTTGATCTTGCCTGTTGCGGGAATGGGGGGTGGGGGTGGGGGGTCACGGGGCAGGAGTATCAGCTGCCCTGGTGGCCTTGTGGTTGGTACAGGCACCCCGGGGCTGCCCCGCTCTGTCATTCTACAGGTGTCCCCAACCCCCGTTGCCATGGGAACTGTGTGTAAGCACAGCAGGTTCAGTTGGGAGACTGGCCACCACTGCCCACCTCTGCGCAGCCTCTCTGCACACCTGGGCTGGGTCAGCTGTGTCTTCCCTTGCGCTGACCACAGAGCTGGGGGACAGAATACCCCACCAGCGTGATCCCTGCTTCTCATTTCCTCCCAGAAACGAGGGTGAGGGCCTCTCTGACGTGGACCTTGAAACTTGGGGCTGCAAAGTCCTGAGGGCTGGAGTCGGGATACCGAGGGAGCAGACTCTGCTAGGCCGGCCTTCTCGGGAGGACCTGTGCCCCTTTCTGCCGGGGAGGCTCCAGGGATGAGGAAACTCTAGCTCTGCGGGGGGCTGGGAATGGGGCCGGTGGTGGGCAGAGGGGCACCCACGGCCGTGCCGCCCCAGGAAGGGGCTCGGGCCACACGGTAGACCTGGCCTGTGAGTCCAGAGGAGCCGGACATGGCCATCCCCTCCGCTGGGAGCCAGCCTGCACTCAGGCTACACTTTGTACCCGGACCCCGGATTCCCTGCCCAAGCCTCGAGCCCCTTCCCGGGCCGTCCCCAGGGCTGGTCTGGGGGGACCGCGGCCCGGACAGGCCTGGGTGTGGCTGCGGCCGCACTGGAGCCGCGGGCGGGGCGGGACAGGCAGGAGAGAGCTCGGTTTTTCACTTTGTACAGTGGACTCACACTTTTCAAATATTTGTACCCAAGGTGTGCGGGCCTCGATTTGTGCTCAACCTAGTTCGAAAATGTCAGGGGACAGGAGGGTCGCACTTGCTGCACAGAACGCGAACTCGCTGCCCGGCCACTGCCCATGCGGAAGCCGCCGCGCGCCGCGCCTGATGACGTCACCCGGGCGTGCGCGCGGGCCGTTCGCCCTCCGGCCGCCAGGGGTCGGCACTCGGCGTCCTCGCACTGTGGGCGGCGCATGCGCACGCCCGGCCGCGCCTCTGCGTCTGCGTCCCCGCGGTGTTCAGGGCCTTGCGGCATCCTCTTCGGTCCGAATTGTGCTTCCGGCGCGAGGGTCACGGACAATATGGTTCCGCCGGTGCAGGTCTCTCCGCTCATCAAGGTGAACCAGGCTCCGCAGCCGCCGCCGCTGATCCGCTCTGCGTGGGCAAAGCGCGTGAGCGCCTTGGCGGGGCTCAAGGCCCCGGCCCGGCGCCCCCGACTCTCAGCACCCCCTGCCCTGACCCGGAGGCTGCGACCCCCCATCGGGCCGCGACGCCGCGGGTGTGACCCCCGCTCCCCCTACCCCGCTCCGCGCCCCGGACCCCGACCCTGTGGGCTGAGAACGTCGCCCCGCGCCCCCCCCCGCCCCCAGCCCAATCGGGCCCCGACGCCGCGGGCGTGACCTCCACCCCGTCCCCTCTCTCAGCGCCCCGGACCCCGACCCTGTGGGCTGAGACCCCCCAGGCGCTGTCCCCCCTGCCGACCCTGACCGCTTTTCCCCGCAGCTCGGCCGTTACTCCGCCCTGTTTCTCGGCATGGCCTACGGCGCCAAGCGCTACAGTGAGTGTTCGCGGGCGTCTGCGGCCCCCCGGCCGGGGCGAGAGAGGGGCGGCGTGGGAGGCCCCTGACCTGAGACCCGAAAGGGCCGGACCCCCGCGCGCGGCCGGTTGGAGGTTGGCCGGGCAGCACCTTGCCGCAGAGGACTGAGTGCGGGGCGGCTGGGTGCCTGGGGTGGCCGCGGGCATCCTGTAGCTGCCCTCCGGGTCGGGTTCTCCGTCAGGAGGTGGGTATCAGGCCTTTACCTACATCCAGGTAAAGGAGAGTGGGAATCGGGCGCCCCTGGCACTCAGTGTACCTGAGGATGGCTTTGCCTGTGAACTGAATTCCTTCAGTGGGAGCGTTCACTGGACGCCCCCGCCCCGCCTTCCCTTTGACAGATTACCTGAAACCTCGGGCAGAGGAGGAGAGGAGGCTTGCAGCCGAGGAGAAGAAGAAGCGGGACGAGCAGAAGCGCATCGAGCGGGAGCTGGCGGAAGGTGCTCATGCGTTTGCCTCTCCTAGATTTGTCCCCAGCCCCGCGGGGTTTTCAGAAACAGCTGCTGCTTCATACGGAGCAGCAAGTGGAGAGGAAAGGCTGCCTTCTCCATTTCCACTGGCCCCTGGGCCATCCTCTGCTGAGTGGGGTTGGGGTGGGGAAGGAGAGCCGTTGCTGGGGGCGGGTGCTAACCTGCCTTTAGTGAGGCTCAGCCCCTGGACCTTAGAGGTGGACTGTCTCAGCCTTAGAGGCCACGCCACCAGAGCCAGGCTCCACCCTCCCTGACTGCGGGCGACAGGTCCCGGTGAGGGAGGACCCGCAGGTCAAGGAAGGCAGAGGACATGGTGGAAACAGAGCATAGCCAGGCTCCATGAGACGAGACGCTGGATGGTTTAACCCCCAAAATCTAAGGTGGCCCTTTGGGGTGGCGGGCCTGTGTAATGGTGTGTTTTCCTTCTAACTTTCCAGCCCAAGAGGATACCATATTGAAGTGAGCCTGCCCTTCTCCAGAGCAGTGTGGCTGAATAAAGTTTTCTGTGCTCTGTGAGTCTCTGACTTGACTTTATTGTCCCCAGTAGTTTGGTTTCTGGACTCAGACTCAGCTGTATGCCATCCTTCTCAGATTATGTGCAGTGTGAGTGGAGAGGGATTCCAGAAAAACTAATCAGTGATTCAGTGATGGGTGCATAAACATGGTGGAACAGAGAGAAACTTGATCACTTGCTCTGGGGGCTGGGGGTGGGAATGAGGATGGGAGCCCCTAAGGATGCAGTTTGCAGCAGAGGCGCAGCTTGCCCAAGCATCATGGGTGCTGCTGAGCTTCTCCGCTCATCCCTGGCTCAGACCCTTGGACAGGCAGGAAAGGGGGCAGGCTTCGCCATGTGGGAGGAGTGGGGGTGTCCTGATGCCCTTTAAGGTAGAACTTGGATTTCTTTTCTCCTTTTGCACATCTTCCTCCTGCCCCCAGGTAGGGGATGTGGCCTCCTGAGGACTTTGCTGGGGTGCAGCTAGCTCTTCAGTGGGCTTGGGCCTTTGTGCCTGAGAGGGCAGCAGACTCTGCCCCTGCCAGCTGTGCCTCTTCAAGCCCAGTGCGTGCATGCCAAGTTGCTCCAGTCATGTCCAACTCTGTGACACTATGGACTGCAGCCTGCCAGGCTCCTCTGTCCATGGGATTCTCCAGGAAAAGAACACCAGAGTGGGTTGCTGTGCCCTCCCCCTCCCCAAGGGATCTTCCCGACCCAGGGAATGAACCCTTGTCTCTTAGATCTTCTGTGTTGGCAGGAGAGTTCTTTACCACTGACGCCACTTGGAAAGCCCACAAATGTTATATATATAATAAGCGCGCATGAGGCCTGGTGTCAAAAGTCGCTATTCCAGCTTTGTGCCTGGAGTGGACTTCCTAGGCTTCGAGCCCCAGTTCATTTGTTTTCCCTGTTTTCAGTAAAGGTGAGGCTGGAGTGCACACCCCCTAGGAGATCCTGAGGTTGGTGGGTGGCTGGCACTGGGTCTCCCTGGGAACTGGGGGGGACCCCAGTCCCACGCTCTTGTCCCCAGGTGTCGCTGTGAGCTGAAGGTTGTGTGGGGCCTGTGGGTCCCCTGCCCGCTGCTGCCGGGAGCGCTGGAAGAAGGCGGCATCTGAACCAGCTTTCACCCACGTGACCTTGCAGCACCGTTCGTGGCTGTAGCCAAGGGGAATTTCCAGTGTCTGGAAACAATTGCTTTGAAACTAACATTACAAGTTAAAGTCCTTTATTTCTATCAGATATTTAGCACCCATTTCAAGTGTGAGTTGTGTTTTCTGTCTGGGTCTGACTTGGCTTTTCTTCCCGGCTAAGCACCATTTGGTTCTTAGAGGCGTGTGGTTGCTTCCATGAAGGAAACCTCAGGGGTGCAGGAGGACTTGGGCAGGCCACAGGTGCGGGTCCCTCAGCAAGGTTCAGACCAGCTCCCCGGGCAGCATTTATTAACAGATTATTTCTGCACAGATCACTGAGCTCTGATCAGTGGTCTCACAACCTGGACCTTTCTGGCAGGATTTCTGGTTGGTCACAAATGAATGTCCTCTGCCACATAAAAAAGAGCAGCATGTTTTCTTTTGATTTTATTCTAAATTTCTATTCATATATTTGTTCCTAAACCAGATGAGAATTGGTGTCCATGTATCCATTTCTCCCCCTGTATACACATAAATACATGTGCAGTTGTGAACATATTCACCCAGTGCTCTCGGACACACAGCTCACAGATCTCTGGTGGTGTGATTATGTATCCAAAAGTTGGATGAGGGTAGGGTAGGCTACACTGATCAGATCATTCGTCATTGGCTGTAGTTCATAAAAACACAAGCCTTAAAAAAGCTCAAAGGATCCAAAATGGTCTTCAGTCATTTTCTCAGGCTCCCTAACCTCTTGTACCAGTGGTTAGAGGCGGGGTCCCAGGGTGGGGGTGGGGTGTGGGGCAGGGGGCCCGCGGACCGCCTCAGAGGATGCGGCAAGTAGAAGACTGGGGTGCCGGGCCGCCATTGCAGATTTCTGTGCCCGCTGCAAGAGAAGACAAGACGGTGAGCGAGCACCACGAGTGGCCCGGCGCCTCCACTCGCCCTGCAGGGGGAAGGGCAGGGCAGGGGCTGGTCTGCCTAAGCCGATTAGCCCTGCGATCCTCATATAGTTCCTGGTGGTGCTGAGGCAGTGGCCTCGCAGCCGGCTGGTTTCTGTTGGTTCTCTCTCCTGCGGACGTTTCAGAGTGGTGGGGACACTGCAGAGCACGCAAGGCTCGAGGACGCGGGCGTGGGGCGCCGGCTGCAGCCAGGGCGGCCGTGCGCCCGCCGTGCTGCGGGTGGGGTGGGGAGGTGGACAAGCCATGCGTGCTGCCCCTAGCCTGCTTCTTAGGTTCCATGGGTCTGCTGCTTCAGCTCTGAGGCTGGCGTGGGAGCGTAGATAGAGTTTATGACCTACTTAAGAGGGAACTGCCGATTGATGATGGGAACAGAGGACCTGAGTTGGCTTTCCTCCCCTTTATAAAGGTGACTTCCCTCCAGAATCCCTTGACTTGGACCCCGAGCAGGCCCTTTCAGACTGGGCTCATCAGCCACCCTGAGTCAACCAGCCTGTTCCTAGGGGATGGGCCTCCCTCTGGAAGGGTGGCCATCTGTGCAACCCGGAGTCCAGGCACCCTGACCACAGGGCCACCCGAAGCCTGCCTTGTCCAGATGAGTGTTGCCTCACACCCGCCCCCTGCAGGCCAGGGCCAGGCTGCGTGGCCTTGGTTGAGGCTGGAGTGGAGCCCAGACCTTTCTTGGCCGTCGTCTCTTTCTTCTGGTCCTCCTCCAGGGCCTTCACCTTGGCTTCGTACTCATCGGCCAAGGCCTTCCACTCCTTCCTGTTGTTCTGCAGCCGGTCAAACATGGGCAGGATCTCCTCGTGGAAGCGGGAGAACTCCTGGAAAGGAAACAGAAGTCAGACCACATCCCTAGTGGCTCCTGGGTGGGCTGGGCCAGAGGTGGGGTGGTTAGAGATGCCACATCCCCAGCAAAGACCTAAAAAGGGAGAAGGCCTTGTGGTTTGTGTCCTTGAGGTTGGAACAGGAGCTACGGGGTGAGGTCCTGAAGAACAGAAAACATCCAAGCAGAAAGGACATTCCCTAGCAAGGGGGCTGAGAAAGCTGGGCAGATGTGCGGGTCCTGGGGCTCCTTCACCCTCTCAGACATCGCATGTCACACAGAGCACATGCTCACACATGCACATGTGTGGACACACAAGCTGTGCGGGTAGATGGAGGCGGGGAAGGCGCAGTGGGGCAGTGCCTGGTGGGCCCCGGCAGTGAACCTGAGGACCAGCACGTGCGTCCTGGTCCCGCCTTCCTCCCAGCACTCACAGACTCCAGCCCCCTGGTGGAGGCAGAAAAGGGAGCTGGTGCTTCAGTAAAGGGAAGCACAAGGCCTTGGGGGCTGAGGTGGGGAGTGGGACAAGGTAGTCAGAACCCAACACCCTTCTTGGAGTATGGGGCTGCCCCTGAGACTGCAGCCAACAGTCATGGCGGCTGACCTTTGGGAGGGCTCTGCACCCACCCCTTGGCCAGTCCCCAGAGCCGAGGTCCAGCACCTGCCCCAGGTCCCTGGCTCGCATCCCACTGCCCCTGGCTCTGCTCAGCTGTTTGCGGGGCCGGGCGCACCCAGCTGGAGGCTGGACCACCCCCATCTTCCTGGGGCTCAGAGCCTGAATGGATGCACCGCACATACCCTGCAGTCGGTGCCTTGACCACACTGTGCAGGCCCTGCATGGGGGTGCCTTTAGATGGGGTTCGGGAAGGGATGTTTGGGGTGTGACATCAGGGTGTGCAGGAGGACGTTCTGGGAGGGAGAGATTGGGGTGGGAAATTTCATGATCCTTCTGAGGAACTGACAGGGAGGGGACCCCCTTGGGGTGAGACTGACGGTTTTGAGTTTCAGTGCAGATTTGAGCGGGGAGGAGCCCCACAGCAGCCCCCGCCTCACCCCTCCCCTGCAAACCCAGCCAGGCCCTGGGCTGCCCTACTCACCTTGTACACAAACGTGCACACGAAGTCGATGAAGCCGACCTGCAGCTTGGGGAGCTCAGCCGCCTTGTTCCGGTCCATCATTGGCTTAAGTGGGAGCAGGGACACCGTGAGGCCTCCGACACCTCCCTGAGCCTCAGGACTCAGCTCCACCCCCCACCTGATGAGCCTGTCCATGTAGGGCTCACCTTGGAAGGGAAACCCAGGAGCCCCCACTCCCCTCCAAGACACTGTGCCATTCTGGGGAGCTGCCCTAGGTGGTGCTGGGCCCCTGCCACGCCAGCCCTGGTGTGGAGCTTGGAGCCAAGTTCCTCCAGCTCCCCCATGAGCTATCCATGGTCCTGACCCGAGACCTGGTCCCCAACTCCTAAGGGGCAAAGCCCAGATTCTCTGAAGGAGCTGATTTAGTGTCCAGCCTCTGGACTGCCCCCCTGAGCTGCCTCCTGGTGGTCTCTTCCTCACAGCTGCCCGTTGTCTGGAGCTCAGCGTGCTGGAGTGAGTCATGCAGGACCCCAGCAGCCTAGCCCGGAGAGAGAGGCTGCCTGTCCTCCCGTCAAGATGCGGGGTTGGTCAGAGCACCCTTTTTCCTGCAGTCTGCACCTGGCCCCCGGTCTGCACAGGCCCATGCTCAGAGAGCTCTTCAGAGGCTGGAGTTGGCCTGTGAGACCAAACCTCCCTCCGTCTCTTCTGGTCATTGTTGGGCAGTGCTCGTGTCCTTATCCCCATGCAGGTACCAGTTTGGTCTAGCAACAGATTCCTGACCCCCACATTGCTGACCCAAAGATCCTGGCATCCTGTGGGCCTGTGGGCAGATGGAGCTCCAGGTACACCAAGACTGCCTCCCTCTCTCACCTCCACTCCTGTGAGGCCTGGTGACTGCGGACACGGGTCCAAGCCCCCGTGTCCTTCCAGTAGTGGGCAGTCCTGCTCTTCATACCACCCCAGCCCTGCTGCACACTCCCCACCTTGGCTACTCTCTCCATGGCCACAGCCATGTCCAGGTGAGCCCTGGACTCTGGCCACCACTCCCCCTCCCAGCACTCTTCCCATGGGCCAGGCCTGCCACACCCTGAGCCTCCCTGGAGCAGCTCGCAGCCACACAGGGGCTCACCCCAGAGCTGCCTGGGCCCATGGGGGCTTTCGGCCAGGAGCTGCAGCCTGGCTCTGCAGCTTTGGCAACAGCTTTCCACCTCTGCGGGGGATCACATCTTTATCCAATCCCTGTATTTCCACAACTTTACCCAGATCCAGGCTCACGTCACATGACCCCACAAAGTGAGAGTTAGGCTCCAGGATTCCAGAACCCCCGGGGGCCCCCAGTCTGGGCCCAGCCAGGCCTGAGCTCCCAAGGGCCGGGACAGGTGTGGAGGATATTGGAGGCGACACTCACGATGGGCTGCTGATCCAGAACCGTCCTCTCCAAGTCCCCTTGCTCCCAGAACTCAGCTGCCACCAGCAGAGCGACCTGAAAGGCACACAGAAGGCAAGCGCCGGTGGGCTCAGCGCTTGCTCAGATACTGTCCTGAGATCCTGCCAGGATGGCCGGGGCCCTCAGCCTTCTGTGTCCCAGACTCTGGTGGCCCAACTCCTGAGGCTACACTGCTGTGGTGCCCAGCAGCGCAGCAGCCTCCTCCAGGGTGGCGGCTCTAGCTGGGCCCCAGAGCTGGGCAGCTGCCCTCGCCTCACCTTGCAGACAAGTGGGGCTGCTTCCCTATCCCAGGCCCCACTTAGATGCAACCCCATGGGGACTGGCAAGACGTCTGGGGACCCACATGACTCTGACCTTGCTTTGGACTTCCCAGGGCTTGGTGATGGCAGACAGGTCACACGCCGTCATCATCATGGCCCTGTGGGCAGATGGAGCTCCAGGTGTGCCCAGCCTGGCCTCCCTCCCTGCCCCACCCCTGCAAGGCCTGGTGTCTCTGGGGGCACAGAGCCAAGCGCCAGTGTCTGCAGTAGTGGGCGTCCCACCCTGTGCACCACTCCAGCCCTCCCCTGTCACCCCAGGCCGCCAGGGATGAGTCAGCAAGTGTTTCCTGGGGGCCCGTGATTTACACATAGCTCCTCATTGGGCCCTGAGAAGGCGAAGGCACCCCACTCCAGTACTCTTGCCTGGAAAATCCCATGGACGGAGGAGCCTGGTGGGCTGCAGTCCATGGGGTCACTGAGAGTCGGACACCACTGAGCGACTTCACTTTCACTTTTCAGTTTCATGTATTGGAGAAGGAAATGGCAACCCACTCCAGTACTCTCGCCTGGAGAATCCCAGGGACGGGGGAGCCTGGTGGGCTGCCGTCTATGGGGTCGCACAGAGTCGGACACGACTGAAGTGACTTAGCAGCAGCAGCAGCGGCCACACTGGGCCACTGGGACAGGCCTGGGGCTGGACTAGTTCTGAATCTCCACTTTGCAGATGAAAGAGTGGAGGCTCATAACGTGAGCAAATTATTTAACTGTGGACTCGGGCTGTCTGGTCCCAAATCCTGCAGCCTCCCCCGAAAGGAGAGCGGCTGGGGTGGGGGCATGGGCGCTGTCCGGAAGTGAGCTGCCCAGCTCTGGGCTCCCAGTCCCGCCCGCTGAGCTTTGCAGGAGGCGCTGCAATCGAGGGGCAGAGCCGCGTGCCTGCTCACATTACAATCTCCTTCCTCGTGGTCTCCAGGGACAGGTACTCCACCCAGCTCTTCCTGTCCTCGTAGTTCTTGGACTCATCCACAATCTTCTGGAACATCGTCCTCTTTCTGAACCCAAAGGACAAAGGGAGGGAGTCAACCCCTACCCCCCACCCACGCAGGACCCCGCCAACGTGTCCTCCTTGGTCTGAGCCCCACCCACCCTCCAAGAGAGGATCCGTCCAGGCCTGGGGCCCCGGGGCGGGGCACTTCTGTCTGGGGCCCCAGGTACCCCTCTACCGGCTCCTTCCCAGCAGGGCCCTGGGGCACCAGCGGGGCGGCGGGCGGCACCCACTTGAAGTAGAGCGCCAGGTCTGTGGCGATGATGGCGATGTCCATGAGATGGATCACGTGCTCGTGCTGCCGCCGGTTCAGGTTCTGGTAGATGTTCAGGGTCTGCGGGGGTGCGGGGGGTGCTCCCGTCACAGCCGCGCCCCCTTCTGTGCCTGTCCCCCACTCCCTCCTGGAGGCCATCCATCTGTCCCTCCCCATGTCGCTGGCCATCTTCTACCCAAGGGTCATGGGCCCCAGACACCGATGGCCCCGTATTGCACTGGGGGGCATCTAACGCCCACCTCCCCTCAACACCCGGAATATGAGCCCCCGTCCTCAGGGGGCATTTCCAAACTGGAACCACCAGGGGTGCCATCGCCCCCATCGCTTCAGAGCCTGCCTCCCTTCTCCAGCCCAGAGCGATGTGGTGTGGTTGCTGGCGGTGGAGGTTCAGGGGAGTGGGCGCAGGTCAGCTGGCCAGGGCCTACGGGAGAGTGAGGGGAGGACACGGACCTCCTCGGAGAGCAGGAACTTCCCGAACTCCAGGTGGTGTCGCTCCAAAATCGAGGAGCCGTGGAGCTTGGCTAAAGGGTTCTGGGACCTGTCACAGAGGTTTGGCTAAGAACAAGCAGCGGGCAGAGGCCCCAGGGCAGCCTGTGTGCCCAGCACTCCAGGGAAGGGGCGGCACCCTCAGAGGGCCCAGGACGTGCGCCTACTTCATCTGGTACAGGTTGTTGGTGCCCCGATGGTCAATGTCGTGGCACAGGCCGGCGGTCACCATGGCGAAGGCCTCCAGGTCCGTGTAGTAGCTCTTCAGCTTGCCTGTCTGCAGAGACAGGTGCCCAGATTCCTGCCCTGCCTGGCCCCCGCGGAGCTCAGCGGAGCCCGCCGCCCCTCCCCAGCTCGAGTGCCTGCCACCCGCTTCCGGGCCCTTGAAGGCCCCACCTCCAGGCTCCTCCCAGCCCCGTCAGACAGGGTGCCCTCTCCCCACCCCTGCCCCGGCCACGCACCATGAGCAGCGTGAACATGGTCTGGGCCACGTTGAAGCCGTGGCGCCAGTTGTGGTAGGTGATTCTCCTGTAGCCCTTGCTCACGGAGAACAGGAACCGCACCAGGACCTGCGGGAGGTGAGACACGGGGTCCAGGCACCGCAGTGCCCGGTCCCAGCGACGCATTTCCAGCTGACGGCAGTGCGAAAGGCTCACGTCCCTGCCCATCCCGCGGCCCTCCTGTCCACTGGCCTCCAGCTGCCTTCCTGGGTGGCACCTTGGGGTGGACGGGGCGGGGGGTGGAGGAGGGGTGGAAGGGGTGTGGACGGGGGGCACGGAAGAGGGGCGGGCAGGGGGTGGAGGAGGGGCGCATGGGGGGGCGGGCCGGGGGGCGGGGGGGACGACGGTGGACTCAGGGCGAAAGAGGGGCGGACGAGGGGCGGACGGAAGTGGACGCGGGGCGGACGCGGGGCGGCAGGGAGCCGGAGGAGTGGAGCTGAGGCCGAGAACACCTCCAACGTCCACAGGATGCCTGGGGCCTCCATCCTGTTGCCAAACCTCAAGTCGGGAAAGGACCCCAGGCGAGGGGCCTGGGATACTTTAGAAGAAAATGTCCATTTCAGCCGTGGGCGTCTGAGTGGGGCAGGATGTGTGGGCACCCGGGCACACAGTGGTGGAGAAAAAGGTGGTTGCTGAAGGTCCAGAGGCTGAGGGGCAGCAGGAGGGTGAGCCTTCTTCTGATGGGCAGTTGAGTTTGGATGATAGAACACGGGCTCAACCACTGCTTCCACAGCCGTTTTTAGGGCCAGAAATTATTTGGAATTCTTGCATTCTGTTAGTATTTTCTACAATGTGGTTTTTTGTGTGTTTTCCCTTAGTTTTTACCCCTGCTGCTGCCCCGTGGTGTGTGTGATCAGACTGCCTGCAGCCCCTGGTATCACGCTCTCCGTCCGTCCGTCTGTCCAGCCACGTAGGCTCCACACACTTGCCGTGTGTGTTCTGCCAGCCCACAGTGTCCATTCTGTGCGGACATGGCTTGCCCCCAGACTTCTTGCAGGAACTGGGATCCCGATCATCTCTCTCTGACCTCCTGGGAAAGCTGGGACCCTGGATCACAAATGAGCCCTCACCTCCTGGGGGATCTGGAACTTTCGAACCACACCCAGCTCATAGTACATCTGGATACCGCATTTGACCAGCTCCAGTTCCGTGCACTCCAGGTCCGAGAAGTGGAACTCATAGATGTCGAACTTGGTGGGCCCCGGCAGCACTTCCTTCTGTGGGAGGGACGGTGGGGCTGAGGGGCAGGCCCGCCGGAGCCCCGCCTGCTCCTCAGCTCCTCTTGGGATCCTCTGTCCAGCCTCAGACACGCCAGGTGTCTCTTAACTTTGGCTGCAGCCTGAGGCGCTCTCAGTCCCTCCTGGTTCAACCCTTTTCTCTCCCCTTCTCCCGCCAGTGGCCCAGCAGCAAGAATTTGCCCGCTGGGCAAATGAAGTTGTGAGGGAAACACAGATACACACATGCGTGGGCACACGCCGATATCGGCAAGGACCTGTGAATACACAGGCAGGTGGAAGGATACACGGACGCACACGGTCACAGGGATGGGCGGGCGTATTCAGCACAGACACCGCAGGACCTCCCTCTGCCACCTGGGGTGGCACCTCCCCTCGCTCAGGACTCCTCCGGCCCCCGGGGCGGGGCCCGACTCTGACCAGGATTTTCCCCAGCTCGTCCTCCTCGCAGTCGGCGGGCTCCTTCCCGAGGCGTTCTCTGGTTGGCTGGGAGAGAAGACGTGCTATGAGACGGTGATGGTGTCAACTGCACCCTGCGTGGCTGTGGGACTGAGTGATCCCTCGGGGAGCCCCAGCCGGAGCCTCTGGCCTCAGAAACGGTGGCGGTGGCCTCGGGCCGGCTCTTGTTCCCTCCACACCAGTCCACGCCCCCTGCCTGGATGGCGATGGTGGAGCCCTCACGCAGCACTACCAGAGGGGCTGGGGCCACTGCTAGGGGCCTGTGGCCAGGCAGGGAGCCCCGGATGGTGCAGCGTGTGCAGGTCTAGGCCACACCCCTGCTCCCCGTGGGAGTGCCGCACGCACCAGGATCAGCTGGATCTCCTCTCTGTCACATCTCACGTGGTACAGGACCACGTCTTGGGCGATGTCCTTGCGGTTCTCCAGCTTGTTCATCTTGTCGTAGGTGTCAGTGTTCAGCACCGACCAGCCCAGGAACTGTGTGAGAGACTGCAGGCGCACGTCACCCCCATGGGTGCCCCCGGGGCGGCTCCCAGGCCTGGGTCCCACACCCCCCGGGGTCGCCTCCGGAACCCCGCCTGTGACAGGTGTTACCTCCATCAGGACTTCATCCTGCTCATCGAAGGGCTTCCCGTCCTTCCTGTTGTAAAATGTCGCGACCCCCACGATCTCCTCCTTCTTGTTGACGATGGGCATGGAGAGGACGTTCTTGACGATCCACCCAGAGTCGTCCAGAGGCCCCTCCTGCCGGGAGAGTTGTTCAGAGCTGACCGCTGCCCTGGGTCTGACCCTGGCCTGGGCCTGCTCGTCACCCAGGGAGCGTGAACCTCACTTCTTCTGCCCTCAAAGGGCAGAGGCTGGGCCCCTGCTCCCGTCTGGCGGCCCACCATGCCCGCGAGCCGGCGGTGACCTCTTCCTGGACGAGGGAAGACGTCCGCCGAGGCGCCTCACCGTGCGAGCGCTGTGGGCACATCGGTTCCCGCTCTTGGAGGCCCCCCCACTCCCCGCCTGTCCCCGCGCTTGACTGGATGCTCTGCTGCTAAGTTCCCAATAATTGCCGAACGAGGGGCCTGGCGCTCCCCCGGGCCCCACAGACGGCGTGGTGGGTCCCCGCTCACATTCCACTCATGGTTGGCCAGTGAAATGTGGACCCAGGCCAGTTCCTGGAGGGGGCCCTGAAAGATAAAGTGCAGGTCCACCCGTCCACGTGGCCTGGACCTCCTTTGGAAAAGAGCCCACCCTGGTAGTGTGTCCCCAGAGGGAGCAGATGTGAACCCTCGCCGGGTGCAGCCGCAACCACCCAAGCAGCAGACCTGTGTGCACGGAACATGCTGTGCTGCCGTTAGCCTGTGAGGTCTGAGGTGGTTTCTTAAGCAGCAAAAACGAATTCAGTCATCATTTCTGAACCACAACATTTTTTTTCCTAAAGTAAAGTACACATTCCATTAATGAATAGACAGATACCTGAAAATTGAACATTTCATCGGCAGGGGCATTCATAATATTACAGATCTGAAAAAGGATCAGAAACACAATTTCACTTGAAGCGGCCAAATATAGAGTATGATTCTAAAATAGACTGTCCAGTCTGATGAGCTTCTACGTAGGCAAAGCTGGGTCACACAGGCCTCTGGGAAGGGCTGGGGGACTCACAAAACCGCTTTCTGCCACGTAGGTTGGAAGGCCGCTGGCAAGGGCCCAGTGGTCAGCCGGGGGTGAGCTGTGGGGAGAGAAGCAAAGGGCGGTGGGCAGGCGCTCGGGTGTGTGTGTGCTGATTCCCTTCCCCGGGCTCTGGGTGGGTGTGGAAAGCTGGCAAAGACTTGAAGAAGGGGAGGGCAGGCCAGGGCTGGGTCTGGGGACACCTGAGCTGTGTCGTGCCTCCTTCTCTGCCCGTGAAGAGGCCCCCTCTTCCTGGGAGCCACAGGCTTCCCCCAGGCAGGCCTGGCTCTGGGTCCTGCTCGCTGCATGGGCCCCGCAGGGTGGGGTCCTGATGGGCTCTGGGGCTTGTACAGCTGTGCGGCTGTGGGGCTGGAAGTGGCCAGCTGCCGCCCCCTCTCTCCAGGCTGCCCTCAGCTCTGTTGGTTCTGCTGCCCACTGGGCTGGTCCCTCCAGTCCCACCGCCCGCACCCCCCCCCCCCCCCGCCGGCCCCAGCTGTGCAGTGTCGGGCCTCCCTGGAGACTCCGCCTGCGGGCTGGCTGGGTGAACTAAGATGAGACCCTAAAGGCCTCAAAGGCCAGTCGCTGCTGAGAGGGCCACCCGGACAGCCCCGCTGAGCCTTGAGTCCACATCAATGTTTGTGGGACGTCAGGCCTCCTCGTGACCCCATGCATTTCCTCCCAGACCATTGAGTCAGCCTCCGTCTGTACTCTGTCCTGCCTCAACCCGCGGCGCACGGAGTGTCAAAGGGTGTGGGGGCGAGCCAGGGGCTGCGGACTCTGCCGTGACGGGCCCTCAGCCCCGTCCAGCCCGGGCCCTCGGGTAACACTTCTCAGAACCCTGACACTTACGGGATGACCTTGATGTCTTCCTTGCCGTGGAGGATGTAGTCTATGACTTTGTAGAAGAGGATTTCCTGAGAAGCAGACCGCAGAAGGCATGAGGGGCTCCCCGATGGGAACCCCACCACACACACCACACCCACACACATGACACACCACATAAGCCCACATAATGACTCGCAGGCACACACGTGGACTGTGCACATGCGTGGACCATCACTGACTGTCCTGGGACACACGTTTGTCTTCCCTCCAGCCTCGTCCCCCACCCACACACTGGCCCGTATCTGTCACACAAGTGCGTGCAGCTGAGCCAGGCCCGTGTGTCTATCTTTCACACACACACCTGTCCTCTCATATAACTGGGACAAGTTGTGGTCACAGCCGGCCTCTGTGCAGAGATTCCCACTTGGCACACAGAACCCGTGGAGTCCCTGAGACAGCCTGTTGCCACCCCACTTGACAAGAGGGGAGATTGGGTCACGGCTCTGACGTGTGACCCCAGTCGGATGCACAACGTGTGGCTGAGGTATCTGCACACGTCCCTACCCGACTCGCATTCCTACGTGGCCCTGCTCAGGCAGATGTTAGAGCGATTTAAGACTAGGGCAGCAGGTCTGCTCAGCCAGAGCAGATGTTGCTCAGTAAACCAGGCTGACAGCCCTTATCAGGACCAGGCTTGGACCTTGGCCCCAGAGCACTGCAGGGGGCTGGCGCTGGGGAGACGTCCTCAGGGGCCTGCCCTCTGGAGCGGTCAGAGGGCCAGGCAGCCCTCCACCCCGTCCTCGCCTCGCCACAGCCTCCCGAGCCTTCCCTCCCACCCGGGTCAGCTGGGGCGACCCCTCCCCATGGTGGAGCTGGGCCAGGAAGCCGGGTGCAGGGCAGGCCTGTCACCCTGCCTGCGACTTACCCGGCCGTCAGGTGTGCGGGGGCCCGAGTACGCCTGGGCCTCTCCCATCAGCACGGGCCACACGTCAAAGAATTCCTGGAAGAGAAGAGAAGGGAGCGGGGCACCAACTCAGCGGCGGAGCAGGACGAGGCGGCCAGGGGCCTGTGGGCGCTGGGGCCTCACCTTCTCCTTGGTCATGTCCAGGAGGCCCACCGAGTACCGGTCACAGTTCAGATAGGCCCGTACAGTGTAGAAGGCCTTGTGAAACTGCCTCTCGATGTCTGTCAGCTCCTCAAACACCTTGTTGGCCGACCACAGCAGCACCTGGGGGGGACACACCGCTGCGTCCGTGGCCACACCCGCCCATCGGCACAGCAGCACCTCGGTGAGGGCTGCCACCCTGAGACACGCACTTGCACACACGCACAGGGAGCCCGGGACGCGGACAGTGTTGCCTCTCCCGGCGTCTCTGCAGGGTGCCGCGCCCGAGGTTTGATCCAGTATGTGGCCCTCGGCTCCCTGCCTCAGGGTCCCCGGAAGCTTCTTGGCAGGTAAGTTCTCCAGGGTTTGGCCACATCCCTGCCACTCACTCCTCGGTGCTGGCCTCAGGCTGTGGTGGTGAGTGGATGAAAGTTTAGATCTATTGCCATGAGCTTGAAAGGCAGAGCTCTGACCAGCCAGCCCTCCATAACTAGCCTGTGAGAAGCTGGGGCTTGAGGACATGAATTTGTTGTTTTCTGGACGTCAGGCACTTTTGTGGTCTCTGCAAAGCAAGTTGAGAGCGAGAATGCACTGACACACTCTAGGAGGGCCTGGCCAGACCCTGCCCGGGACATCAGCCCCCAGCCAGGCCGGCTGCTGTGCAGGGTCAGCCTCCCTCCGACCTCCTCAGCAGCGGCCCTGGGCCGGACCCTCTAGGCCCCACCCCTTCACACACACTCACCGCCTCCCCGCCTTCTGACCTGTAAGGAGGGTGGTCTGGTGCCCGGTCCCTCCTCCTCCACCATGAGGAGCCGGCCTCCTTGCCTGGCTCCCTTCCTGCCAGTTTGTGAGCATGTGTGACAATGTGTGTATCTGAGAGTGAGTGTATGCACGTCAGTCACCTGTGCCTCTACCCCCAGAGGCCTGCTGAGTTCGTTGGTACCAGTCCTGGTGAGAGCAGAACCCATGTCACAAATGTCGAGGGGTGGGCAGTCGGGTGTCCAGGTAGTCATGGACAGCTGAGCTTGGGGGTGGGGGTGTCTGGGCTGCAAGCCTTATTTTTGAGCCATCTGAGTACTTCAGTCCCCAAACCTGTCCTCTAGGAGAGGGATGGAGTGAGGAGGAAAGGGCGCGGGCATCACAGCACAGCCTCTAGGGCAGGCCTCCCTCCAACTCCACCTTGCCCCTCCAGTGCCACAGCCGGACCAAGGGCCAGTCCCCACACTGGACGCTGCTCTGAAGCAGGCTATCTTGGCCCCAAGGAAATGGGCGCTCAGCGGATCAGGCAGCATGTCCACTGTGGTTTGAAGCCAGGTGTGAGGCCCACTCCAGGCCTCTGCCTTCCCCTTCCTTTTTTTCTCTGACTTGAGTCTGGGGTACCGTCTGATGGGATGAGGGCATCTTAGGGGTTACCTGTAGCCACTGCCATACCAGGTTTTAGAGCATTCCAGCCCCCAGCCAACACCCCGATCCCCCAGCCAGAAGGTCCTCAGCCCCAAGCCAACACCCCGATCCCTCCTCGAACTGCCCCACTGACTGCTGAGTGTTCTAGAACTTCGTCTAAATGGATTCATGCAGTGCCTGTCCCACGCCCGCCCCCTTCTGCCTGTCCCACATCTGTCTGGGGCGGCTCTTCCCAGACCAGTCTGCCCTCCTGCCTCTGTGGGCCCTTGGACTGCTTGTCTCGACTGCGGCAAACTGTGCTGTCTCGGTTGCCGGGAGCCATCTCCCGGCATATTGCATATTGAGTGCAGCACTTTCACAGCATCATCTTTCAGGATCTGGAATAGCTCAACTGGAATTCTATCACTGTCTGGAGCCAGCGTGAGAAACTCCGCCCGTGGCAAAGGTCATGAGGAAGGAGGCTCGGCATACGCAAAGGCGGGATCGAGCCTCAGGAGTCCCCCTGGAAATTCTCGAGCATCTACCCCCAAAACCAGAGTCTGCCTACTTTCTGCTTTGTGCTCTCACCTACACCTCTGACTTTACGGGGGGCTGTCCCCCACTACCTCTCTCTAAAAAAAGAGTTAACTTACAGCTCCAGTTAATAAAGTTCCTGGGTGTGATAGTGTTTCAACCTACAAACTCCTTTGGAAGTCCTCTAGCCTGCCTGAATAGGTTTTTCCGGCCACATGTGATTGCTCAGAGCCTCCCAACTGTGAGAGGCATGAGATGTTCTAAACTGTCTAAATTCAGATTCCTTTGAGCAGTTAAAAGATTGATTAGAAATTGTATTGGTGAAGGGATTTTCACTTGTTGGGCCAATGTTTGCTGCTAAGTCTCCATATCCCTTACGTGCTGTGTCCCTGGCAGTGTATTGATTAATATGATTGGTGTAAGTAGTAGCTTTAATGTTTGTAACCTTGGACCCTTGAGTTAATTCTTTTTCTTGTTATAGCCCACCACACCTTTGCCCTATAGGAATGCAACTTTAATGCTTTGGAGGGTGGCACCTGACTAATCACCTTTAGAGAAAAATAAGTTTTCTGAAGAAAGGGTCTTAAAATGTTAACAGGCCTCCGGGCCAGAAGATGATGCAAATCACCTAAACTTTTGCATATGATAAGTTTGCAGGAAGAAAGCCTGGCTTACTGCATGACTCTACCCCTTCCCCCATTATCCTCTATGCATAACTTAAGGTATAAAAACTACTTTGGAAAATAAAGTGCGGGCCTTGCTCACTGAAACTTGGTCTCCCCATGTCGTTCTTTCTCTCACCTTCTGGCTGAATTATTCAGCCTCTTTTCTCCACTGAATTTCCTCACTGAGCTATCCTTATTTCAGCCTCTTTTCTCCACTGAATTTCTTCACTGAGCTATCCTTATTTAACCACTCTTTATATCCTTAATTAACGTTTAATTAAGCAATTGTTTCCTGATCCTCGCCGAAGCCGTCTCTCCTTCGAATACTCTGGATTAGCCAGGGCTGGACCCCGGCACTCGGTGGTGCTCCTGGAGCCCCTTCTCTGTCTGAGTGACCAGGAGCCTGTGGTTGGCAGGAGCTGCAGTGTAGCCCTTGACAGATTCATCAGGGGCACTCCTCTTTAATGTTCCAAGATGAAATCTGGGAGGGGCCACTTGGTGACCCTGGAAGTGAGGGGCATCCAGTTGCATCTGGGGACAGATAATGCAGAGGCCTGCGCTGCCCCTGGGGTGGGGAGGCTGGCCTGTGAGGCCTAAGCTCATGCTCATACTATGCAGGGGATATCAGGCTGCTGGGAGGGCAGGAGGCAGATGGGAAAGGTGACCCAGAGGCCCTGGGCAGCTTGAGCTCCCAAGGCCCTTATTTAGGGGCAAGTTCTTGAATCTTAAAGAATTTTGAGAATCACTTGTTAAACACAGCCATTATTCAAGTTAAATAATGTTAACTTAAAAATTAAGAAAATTAGGGAATTCCCTAGCCCCTCACTGGTTGGGACTCTGTACTGTCAGTGCTGAGGGTTTGGGTTTGATCCCTGGTCAGGGAACTAAGATCCCACAGGCCACATGGCCAAAGAACGGAAAGAAAAAAAAAGAAAGAAATTACATTAAGGCAAAAATAATAAATATGCAAATGCATGTTTCCCCGTTTCACTACAGGTGACTGTTATCCGTATGCTTATGGCTTCTGACAGTGGAAAGAAGGGTCACCCTATGATACTTCTCCCAGCCACGTGTCCAGCGACATCAGAGTGGGAGCTGCAGGGACAGAAATCGGCCTGCACTGCCCAGGGGGGTGAGCCTGCCCCGCCTTGCTGCTTCCACTCACATGTCCTGACTTCCAAATACTTCCACATGTTCACAGATCAGGAATACGAGATAGCTTTGAGCCTGGGTGCTCTTTATGTAGCCTTGTGAGTTGGGGCGCCTCCCACCTCATCCTGGGAGCGGCAGTGCACACGCTCTGTTTTTATACCAGCCAACGGGTTGTGGACAAAAGCATGGCCCGGGCAGCGTGGAGCCAAAGTTCTGTACCCCTGGGGCCTCTCGTCCAGCTGGTGCTGCAACATGGGCCGTGGGAACCGCAGCTACAGCTGGCCAGTCAGCTTCACGCAGCAGATCTGAAATTCCCACATCCCAGGGCCAAGTCTATGATTTCTTTGTTGTTTCTCTTGCCTCTGACTAAAGTGGCCAAGACACCTTCAAAAAGGGGTTGATGGGAGCCCCTGAGGCGGAGTCCATGGGAAGAGTGACCAGGGCTGATCGACAGTGATTCTTGACCAGGGAGGGGGCCTAGGACCCTGGAGGATTGCTAAGATCTATGCGAGGGAGGGGCAGGCCCTGTGCAGAGAAATGCTTTAATTTGCAATTGGGGCTCCCCTACAGTGTGAGGAAGAAGTGGGCACCAGACTGAATTGCAGGCAATGTGGGAGCCAGGCTTTGTTCATTTCAGTCTTTTCTTTTCAAAGAGAGCTGTGAGGTAGAGTTGTGAAGTAATTAGAGTTCTTTAAAATGCTGTTCAGAGTGTAAGGTCTCAGAGGTGGCTTTCTACTGGGGTTAGGCGATATCTGAGTGGAAATCAAAGTATTTAATTGAGACATGAACACCCATTGTTGGAAGTCCCCTTTATAACTCTCACATCTGTACATGAATGTGGTCTGAAGAGCTGGAAACATTGGGTCTCTGGATGGTCATGTTTCCTAAGTGTCAGGGATTCATTTGGGGGAATGATATTTACTGCCTGCCTTAGGACTGGTATAACTGGACGATAGAACAGACAAAAATCCTTGACTCTTAGATTCATTTTCTAATGTGGGGAGTGCAGGCTAGAACATAAACAAACAAAGCAACTAGATGGCTTGTCATGGGGAGATGAGCAAATGCAGGGGGTCCAGCAGGTAGAGGTGGGGGGGGGATGCAGGGCTAGAGTGAGGAGGTGCTCAGGTCAGGGGAGACCTGTCTACAAAGGAGCCATGTGTAGGATGTGTAGGGCAGTGTTCTTGGCAGAGGGACCAGCAAGTCCATAAGCCCTTGAGAGGAGCATGGCTGGGGCAGGATGGTGGCGTATGGAGAAGTGGGCAGGGGCTGCAGGAGAGGCCCTGAGGGCCCCCCCCAGTGATAGGGCTTAAGTTTTCAAAGTGTGGCTCTGACTGAGTTGAGTTGGGGTGGCTAATGAGGGAGGCAGAAGGAGCGGGACCCTGAGACAGTATGCAGGAAGAGGAGCTGAAAAGTGAGGGTATCCAAAGCAAGGGCTAGGGGCTCAGAACATGACAGGCAGAGAATTAGAATTAGAAACTCTAGGCTTCTCCTGAGATCCAACTTCCCCGGAAGGAACACAGCCCCTGGGTGAGATGTGCTGGGGGAAGGTGTGTGTGGTGGGGCAGAGTCCAGAAGATGCTCCCAGACTTGCCTCCCAGGCCCACACCTGGGCTGTGTGGGGTGGGTTTGCATCTTGGCCTGAGGCCACTGCTTGAAGCTGCAGATAAGAATCTGGGGAAATGTCCTCACAGCAGTTAGGTTAAGGGGCCTGGCTGAGAGCAAGCTGAGAGAAAGGCAGCCTCAAAGCCAGGGTAGGAGGAAAGCCACTCAGAATCCCTCCCAGGGGGACGGCTAGGCCTCACCAAGGGCAGAGGAGCACGCGGTGAGCATATGGGAAGAAATAAGGGCTGGAATTTAATGAAATACTTGAATACTACCATCCAGGAGGTTCAACACACACCAGATGGGATGAATTCAAAGACACCCAGACTATAATCAAGCTGTCGAAAGATGGAGAGACCCTTGAAAACAGTGAGAGAAGAGACTCATCACATACAGGGGATCCTCACTAAGTGTATCAGCAGATTTCTCATCTGCTCTCATTTCAGCACAGAATCTGCTGAAACTTTGGGGACTAGAAGGCAGTGACCTGGTGTATGGTGGTTTAGTTGCTAACTCATGTCCGACTCTTGCAACCCCATGGACTGTAGCCTGCCAGTCTCCTCTGTCCACGGGATTCTCCAGGCAACTCCACTCCACTGGAGTGGGTTACCATTTCCTTCTCCAGGGGATCTTCCCATCCCAGAAATCGAGCCTGGGTCTCCTGCATTGCAGGCAGATTATTTACTGATTGAGCTGGTCTTCCTAATCCAGGCATAAACCCAGCTCTCCCATGTTGCAGGCAGATTCTTTGCCAACTGGGCCACCAGGGAAGCCCAATCTGGTGTATTCAAAGTGCTAAAATTAAAAAAAAACAACAACTGTCAATCGAGAATCTTGTATCTGGGAAAACTGCCCTTTAAGAGTGAGGGAGAAATTAAGACATCTCCAGAAAAACAAAAGTTGAGGGAGTAAATGACCACTACAATTTCCCAGCAAGAAATGCCCTCCAGGTAAAATGAAAGGACCTCAGAACTAGAATTATTATAACAACAAAAACTAAAATATTGCTGAAATAAATTAGAGAAGACATAAATAGTTAGAAAGACAGTCTTTGCTTATGAAGTAGAAGACTCAATGTTGTTACAATGTCAATACTACCCAAAGTAACCTACAAGTTCAATTAATCCCTATCAAAATCTCAATGGTGCCTTTGCAGAAGTATAAAAACACATTCTGGAGTTCATATAGCAGCTCAAGGGATCGTGACTAGTTAAACAATATTGAGAACAACTAAAGCTGGAGGACTCATATTACCTGATTTGAAAGCATAGTACAAACCTGTGTTAATCCAAACATGATACTGGCATAAAGACAGCCATATAGACCAGTGGAAAGCTTTCAGAGTCCAAAAATAAACCCTGGCATATATGGTCAAATTATTTTTGACAAAAAATCCAAGACCATTCAATGGGGAAAGAGTTCAGTTCAGTTCAGTTCAGTCACTCAGTCGTGTCTGACTCTTTGCGACCCCATGAACTGCAGCACGCCAGGCCTCCCTGTCCATCACCAACTCCCAGAGTCCACCCAAACCCATGTCCATTGAGTCGGTGATGCCATCGAACCATCTCATCCTCTGTCATCCCCTTCTCCTCCTGCCCTCAATCTTTCCCAGCATCAGGGTCTTTTCAAATGAGTCAACTCTTCACATTAGGTGGCCAAAGTATTGGGGTTTCAGCTTCAATATCAGTCCTTCCAATGAACACCCAGGACTGATCTCCTTTAGGATGGACTGGTTGGATCTCCTTGCAGTCCAAGGGACTCTCAAGAGTCTTCTTGGTTATATCTGATTGCTTAGATATAACATTTTGACTGACAACAAAAGAAAAAATAGACAAACTGGACTTCCTGAAAATTAAAAACTTTTGTGCATTGAAAGACACCGTTAACAGAGTCAAAAGGGAGGGAGAAAATATCTCCACAATGGGAGAAAATATTTGCAAATCACACATCTGGTAAGAGATTAATACAAAGATTATGTAGAGAACTACTAAAATTCAACAACAAAAACAAACAACCAGATTAAAAAATGGGCAAAGAACTTGAATAGACATTTCTCCAAAGAAGAAATACAAATGGCCAATAAACATGAAAAGATGATCAATATCAGTAATCATTAGTTAGTTCAGTTGCTCAGTCATGTCCGACTCTTTGAGACCCCATGAACTGCAGCACGCCAGGCCTCCCTGTCCATCACCAACTCCCAGAGTTCACTCAGACTCACGTCCATTGAGTCAGTGATGCCATCCAGCCATCTCATCCTCTGTCGTCCCCTTCTCCTCCTGCCCCCAATCCCTCCCAGCATCAGAGTCTTTTCCAATGAGTCAACTCTTCGCATCAGGTGGCCAAAGTACTGGAGTTTCAGCTTTAGGATCATTCTTTCCAAAGAAATCCCAGGGCCGATCTCCTTCAGAATGGACTGGTTGGATCTCCTTGCAGTCCAAGGGACTCTCAAGAGTCTTCTCCAACACCACAGTTCAAAAGCATGAATTCTTTGGCGCTCAGCTTTCTTCACAGTCCAACTCTCACATCCATACATGACCACCGGAAAAACTATAGCCTTGACTAGTCGGACTTTTGTTGGCAAAGTAATGTCTCTGCTTTTGAATATGCTATCTAGGTTGGTCATAACTTTCCTTCCAAGGAGTAAGCATCTTTTAATTTCATGGCTGCAATCACCATCTCCAGTGATTTTGGAGCCCCCCAAAATAAAGTCTGACACCGTTTCCACTGTTTCCCCATCTATTTCCCATGAAGTGATGGGACCAGATGCCATGATCTTCGTTTTCTGAATGTTGAGCTTTAAGCCAACTTTTTCACTCTCCACTTTCACTTTCATCAAGAGGCTTTTTAGTTCCTCTTCATTTTCTGCCATAAGGGTGGTGTCATCTGCATATCTGAGCTTATTGATATTTCTTCTGGCAATTTTGATTCCAGCTTGTGCTTCTTCCAGCCTAGAGTTTCTCATGATGTACTCAGCATAGAAGTTAAATAAGCAGGGTGACAATATACAGCCTTGACGTACTCCTTTTCCTATTTGGAACCAGTCTGTTGTTCCATGTCCAGTTCTAACTGATGCTTCCTGACCTGCATACAGGTTTCTCAACAGGCAGGTCAGGTGGTCTGGTATTCCCATCTCTTTCAGAATTTTCCACAGTTTATTGTGATCCACACAGTCAAAGGCTTTGGCATAGTCAATAAAGCAGAAATAGATGTTTTTCTGGAACTCTCTTGCTTTTTCAATGATCCAGCAGATGTTGGCAATTTGATCTCTGGTTCCTCTGCCTTTTCTAAAACCAGCTTGAACATCTGGAATTCCATGGTTCACGTATTGCTGAAGCCTGGCTTGGAGAATTTTGAGCATTACTTTACTAGCGTGTGAGATGAGTGCAATTGTGTGGTAGTTTGAACATTCTTTGGCATTGCCTTTCTTTGGGATTGGAATGAAAACTGACCTTTTCCAGTCCTGTGGCCGCTCCTGAGTTTTCCAAATTTGCTGGCATATTGAGTGCAGCACTTTCACAGCATCATCTTTCAGGATCTGAAATAGCTCAACTGGAATTCCATCACCTCCACTAGCTTTGTTCGTAGTGATGCTTTCTAAGGCCCACTTGACTTCACAATCCAAGATGTCTGGCTCTAGGTGAGTGATCACACCATCGTGATTATCTGGGTCGTGAAGATCTTTTTTGTACAGTTCTTCTGTGTATTCTTGCCATCTCTTCTTAATATCTTCTGCTTCTGTTAGGTCCATACCATTTCTGTCCTTTATCGAGCCCATCTTTGCATGAAATGTTCCCTTGGTATCTCAAATTTTCTTGAAGAGATCTCTAGTCTTTCCCATTCTGTTGTTTTCCTCTATTTCTTTGCATTGGTCGCTGAGGAAGGCTTTCTTATCTCTTCTTGCTATTTTTTGGAACTCTGCATTCAGATGCTTATATGTTTCCTCTTCTCCTTTGCTTTTCACTTCTCTTCTTTTCACAGCTGTTTGTAAGGCCTCCCCCGACAGCCGTTTTGCTTTTCTGCATTTGGGGAATGCGAATCAGAACCACACTCACAACTAACACCTGTTAGGATGACTACTGTTAAAACCAAAACAGAAAATGAGTATTGGCAAGGAAGTGGAGAAATTGGGACCCTTTTGCACTGTTGATGGGAATGGAAAATGGCACAGACACTTTGGAAAATAATATGGAGGTTTTTTAAAAAAATTATACGGAATTACCGTATGATCCAACATTTCCACTTCTGGCCATATACTCAAAAGAATCAAAAGCTGGATTTCAAAGAGATATCTGTGCACCCATGTTCACAGCAGCATTATTCATAATAGCTAAAATGCTGGAGCAACAAAAGTGTCCATCAACAGATGAATAGAGAAGCAAAATTGTGGTATATACATACAATGGTATACTGCTGCTGCTAAGTCGCTTCAGTCGTGTCTGACTCTGTGCGACCCCATAGACCCCTGGTGGGCTCACCAGGCTCCCCCATCCCTGGGATTCTCCAGGCAAGAACACTGGAGTGGGTTGCCATTTCCTTCTCCAATGCGTGAAAGTGAAAAGTGAAAGGGAAGTCACTCAGTCGTGTCCGACTCTTAGCGACCCCACGGACTGCAGCCTACCAGGCTCTGCCGTCCATGGGATTTTCCAGGCAAGAGTACTGGAGTGGGGTGCCATTGCCTTCTCTGACAACGGTATACTATTCAGCTCTAAAAAGGAATAAAAGTCTGAACATGCTCCGCCACGGATGAACCTCGAGGACATCATGCTTGGTGCAATAAGCTAGTCACAAAAAGACAAATACTACAGGATCCCACTTATAGGAGCTAAAATCATAGAAACAGAGAACAGAATGTGGTTTCCAGGGGCTGGGATGGGAGATCTGGGGAGTTGGTGTTTAAAGAGGATAGAGTTCCAATTTGGGAATCTGTACAGAGTTCTGAAGATGGATGGTGGTGGTGGTTGCCTGATATGAATGTACTTAATGCCGCTGAACTGTAGATTAAAAATTATTAAGACAGTTGCACACACAGCCTGCAGCCCTCACCCCAGATTTTGTCTTCCTTTTCTGGGGACTGGTGATGACTATTCTGTTAGGCCTCCTGTTTGGCCCCTGTTTCATCTCTGACAGGGTCGAGCAGTTTCAGATTAAATTGCTGTTACTACAAGGATACAGCATACACAATTCTGATACAGATACAGATTTCAGATACAGAAACCTGTATACAGATACAGAATACCTCATCAAGTTAGATTGGGTAGAGAGAGACTTCTGCTCTGCTAGGCAGGACTATGCCCACACACAGCAGGAAGTAGTTACAGAAGGAAGAGACCTCGGCCCCAGTTCCCAAAAGTATCTTGAGTATAAAGTCTCTCGGGGGGAACTGTCGAGGGAAGCGCACGGACTGAAACCGCCACCCTGGCCAAGCAACATAGTCACCACGCACATGAGTTATTTTATGACAGGAGGCCCTGGTAATGAACACAGAACTAATAAGCCACAACTAGAAGAGATTGGGAAAGGTCGGAAAGAGACACCGTGTGTCTGAGCCCCTCTCAGAAGGCTGGCATTCATCCTGGCTGAGCAACGCGTGCACCACCAGGGAGAACTCTAAGTCACAATGATTGGCCAAAGACCACCTGGAAACTAATCCCTTCCCCATAGAACCCGAGACTGAGAGCCACGTGGCGGAGCAGTCCTCCTGCTTTCCCTTACCCTGCTGCTCTCTGCGGGTGCCCTTTCCCAACAAATTCTCTTGCTTTGTCAAAAAAAAAACGTGTAACAAATTGGCCCCATGCTGTCTTTACACGTTAAGTCCAAACATTCAAGAAGAGCATAACATTACTATGGGCATCCCGTCTGTTACCAAAACCAGTAATGTGATTGTAGAGAAATAAACATAATGTAATCCATTGTCATTCAAAAAACAAAACCAAACAAACAAACAAGCAAAGTATGATTGAGGTAGTAATTTTTTTATGTGTATTTTATCACAAGGAAAATAATTGGGAAAAAAGTAAAAGAATGGAAAAATATATACCATGCTAACACCAATCAAAAGGAAACTGAAGGAGCTATGTTAAGTTTCTACAAAGCAGAAGAAAAGATTTTTCTTCTGCAGAAGAAAAATTATCAGGAGTAAAGAGGGACAGCACAAGCTGGAATCAAGATTGCCGGAAGAAATATCAATAACCTCAGATATGCAGATGACACCACCCTTATGGCCGAAAGGGAAGAGGAACTCAAAAGCCTCTTGATGAAAGTGAAAGAGGAGAGTGAAAAAGTTGGCTTAAAGCTCAACATTCAGAAAACGAAGATCATGGCATCTGGTCCCATCACTTCATGGGAAATAGATGGGGAAACAGTGGAAACAGTGTCAGACTTTATTTCTCGGGACTTCAAAATCACTGCAGATGGTGACTGCAGCCATGAAATTAAAAGACGCTTACTCCTTGGAAGGAAAGTTATGACCAACCTAGATAGCATATTAAAAAGCAGAGACATTGCCAACAAAGGTCCGTGTAGTCAAGGCTATGGTTTTTCCGGTGGTCATGTATGGATGTGAGAGTTGGACTGTGAAGAAAGCTGAGCGCCAAAGAATTGATGCTTTTGAACTGTGGTTTGGAGGAGACTCTTGAGAGTCCCTTGGACTGCAAGGAGATCCAACCAGTCCATTCTGAAGGAGATCAGCCCTGGGATTTCTTTGGAAGGAATGATCCTAAAGCTGAAACTCCAGTACTTTGGCCACCTGATGCGAAGAGTTGACTCATTGGAAAAGACTCTGATGCTGGGAGGGATTGGGGGCAGGAGGAGAAGGGGACGACAGAGGATGAGATGGCTGGATGGCATCACTGACTCGATGGACATGAGTTTGAGTGAACTCTGGGAATTGGTGATGGACAGGGAGGCCTGGCGTGCTGCGATTCATGGGGTCGCAAGGAGTTGGACACGACTGAGCGACTGAACTGAACTGAACTGAAAGAGGGACATTACATAATGATAAAGCGGTCATTTCTCCAAGGAGACATTAATCCTTAATGTGTATACACCTAACAGCAGAGCATCAGATTGTATAAAGTAAAAACTAATGGAACTGCAAGACACATAGATAAGTCCATTATTATAGTTGGAGACTTCAGTGTTCTTTTTTCAGTTAATTGATAGATCCTGCAGGCAGAAACTGAGTAAGAAAATAGCTGAACTAAACAGCAGTGGCTACAACGAATGTCTGCAGACAACTTCATCCGACAGGAGCAGAACACACATTTCTCTCAAGGTCACACGGAACAGTCACCAACATAAACCACATTCTGGGCCACAAAACATGTCTTAACACATTTAAGAGAATTAAAAATCATAAGAATACATTGTCATACCACAGGCGATAAACTAGAAATCATTAACAGAAAGATAGTTGGAAAATTCCAAAGTAGATTAAACAATACACTTCTAATTAATATATGGATAGAAAAAGCAGTCTCAAGAGAAATTTTGAAAGATTTTAAACTAAGTGAAAATACAACTTATCAAAGTTCGTGGGATACCATGAAAGCAGGGCTTGGAGTGAAATCTATAGCATTAATTGCATGTATTAGAGAAGAAAAACAGTCTAAAATCAGTAACTTAATCCTAGGAAACTAGAAAAAAAGATTATTTTAAGCCTAAAGCAAGCAGAAGGAAATGACTAGTAAGTAACAAATATTAAAAACCACCGTATGCCCCCCAATTTGATAATCTCGATTAAGTAGTTTAGATCAAATGAATGTTTCAGTGCTTTGAAAGACACAAAGCACCAACACCAACGCAAGGAGAACAGAATGATCTGAATGGACCTGTAAGTATTAAAGATACTGGATCAATAATTAATAATCTTCCAAAAGAAAGCACCAGTCTCTGACAGTTTCACTGGTGAATTGTACAAAACATTTAGTGATGAAATTATGCCAATTCACAGCAATCTTTTCCTGAATATAGAAGCAGAAGGAAAACCTCTAAAACTATTCTTTGAGGCCAGCATTACCCTAATATCCAAACCAGATAAAGACATTACAAGAAAGAAAACTATAGGCCAAAATTTCTCATGAACATAGGTACAAAAATTCTTCATGAAATATTAGCAAAACAACTCAATAGCACATTAAAATAATTGTGCTCCAGAACCGAGTGACAGCATACCTCCCAGGTGTGCAAGCTGGTCCAGCATTGGACGACCAGTTAATGTAGACCGCCACATTATTGGGCAAGAGAGGAAAGCATTAACATGACCATATCGATTGGTGGAGAAAAGTACTGACAAAATCCAACCCTCATTCGGAATAAAATCTCTAAGCAAAGTGTAAATAGAGGGCAAATTTGTCAACTAGAAAAAATTCTACAAAAACCCTTCAGCGAATGTCGTATCTGATGGTGAGAAACTGGTTCTTTCCCTAACATCAGAAGCAAGGCAAGGATGGCCATGTCACCACTCACGGCAGCATCGTACTGAAAGCCCTAGCAGGTACGCTAAGACAGAGAGAAAGAACAACGGAGAGAGATGGGGAAGGAAGGAATAAAACTGTCTTTGCTTGCAGATGACATGATCATTCATGGGAAAATACCAAGGGATCAATTTTTAAAACTTCCTGGAACTAATTATTGTCTTAAGGTTATAAGATAACAAAGTTGACATGTGACGAAAGTCGGTTGCTTCCCTTTATATGAGCAGTGAACAGCTGGCACTTGAAATTAAAAACACAATACCACTTACATCAGCATAAAATTAAATACTTAGGTACAAAGTAACTCAATATGTACTGAATCCATATGCAACACTGAGAAAACCCTGAAGAAATCAAGGACAATCTAAGTAAACAGATATTCTCCATTCATGAACTGGAAACTCCTTACTGTTAAGACGCCACTTCTCAACCTAATGTGCAGATCTACTCTAGAACCAGTTAAAATGTCAGCGAGCTATTTTGTGCATATGGACAAACTGATTTTAAAATTTATATGGAAAGGCAAAACCCACAAAATAGCCAGTACAATACTGCAGGAAAAAAAAAGTTGGAGAGTTGATATTCCCATCTTCAAGACTATGAAGCTATAGTGATCAGTACAGCATGGTATTGGTGAAAGGTAGGAACACAGATCAAGGGAACTGAACAGAAAGCCCAGAAATAGATGCACACAAACCAGTCAACTGCAGTTTGACAAAGAAACAAAGAAATTCAGTAGGAAAAGGCTGGCCTTTTCACTGACTGTTGCTGGAACAACTGGATATCATATGCAAAAAATGGTATGTAGACACAAGCCTTGCACCTTTCTTGAGATTAACTCATAGACCTGAGTGTAAAGTGCAGAGTATAAAGCTGCTAGAAGGTGGCATAGGACAGAAGTCAGATGACTCTGAGTTTGATGAGGAGTTTTAAGGTGTAACACTCAACTACAATCCATCCTAGTAAAGTTATTTAATATATTATGTTTATTAATACAATTAAATATATTATAATTAATATTATATTTAAATTAACATTGATTATTAATATTTTACCATATATATTATACTTAATATATCAATTTACATTAAATACATTTATTAAAATTAAAAACTTATGTTTTCAGACTCATGGACAGTGGTTACCAAGGGGAAGGGGGTTGCAGAGGGGTGGAGTGGGAGGGTGGGGTTAGCAGATGTACGTCACTATATATAGGGTGGATAAACAGCAAGATCCTCCTGTGTAGCACAGGGAACTATAGTCAATACCCTGCTGCTGCTGCTGCTAAGGCGCTTCAGTCGTGTCCGACTCTGTGCGACCCCATAGACGGCAGCCCACCAGGCTCCCCCGTCCCTGGGATTCTCTAGGCAAGACCATTGGAGTGGGTTGTCATTTCCTTCTCCAATGCAGGAAAGTGAAATGTGAAAGTGAAGTCACTCAGTCGTGTCCGACTCCTAGCGACCCCAAGGACTGTAGCCTACCAGGCTCCTCCATCCATGGGATTTTACTGGAGTGGGGTGCCATTGCCTTCTCCGAGTCAATACCCTATGGTAAACTATAATGTGAAAGAGTATTTGAAAAACAATGTATACATATATATAACTGAATAACTTGGTTATATAGCAGAAATTAACATAACATTGTAAATCAACTATACTTCAATTTAAAAAAAGAGAATATAAAACTTTTTTTCCAAATGTACTGGTAAGAGAATGAAAAGACAAGCTATACCACTGGAGAAAATATTTGCAAAATACATATCTGATAAAGGACTTAAAACCCAATGTTACAAAAAACTCTTGAAACTAAACAATAAGAAAAAACCAATCTGATTTCAAACGGGCAAAAGATCTGAACAGACACCTCACCAAAGAGTAGGAAATACAGTTGACAAATAAGTATATGAAAAGATGTCCAAAGTCACTTGTCATTAGAGCTGTGAATTAAAGCAACATTAAGAATGAGCAAAATCTGAAACACTGGAAGAGATGCAGACAGAGCCACAGGGACTTTCGTTCATTGTTGGTGGGGATGTAAAGCAGGACAACCACTTTGGGACAGTTTCTCACAAAGTCAAACACAATTATATACCATATTATCCAGCAATCACACTCTTTGGTATTTACTCAATCGAATTGAAAATTCATGCCCACACAAAAACCTGTCTACAAATGTTTATAGCAGTTTTATTCATGATTGCCCCAAACTGGAAGCAATCAAGATGTCCTTCCATGGGTGAATCGATAAATAAATTGTGGTGCATCCAGTCTTTGGTATATTATTCAACAATGAAAAGAACTGGGCTACCAAGCCATGAAAAGACATGCAGGAACCCTAAGTGCATATTACCAAGTGAAAGCAGCCAGTCCTGACACCCTCCATACTGTATGACAGTCAGCAAAAGGCAAAACTAAGGAGACAGTGAAAATATCAGTTGTCAGGGCTTTGGTGGAGGTGGGGGTTTTTAGGGTGGTGAAATGATTCTTTATGACACTGTAAGGGTAGATACATGCCATGATGCACTTGTCGAGATCTATAAAAAGCTACAGCACAAAGAATGAACTGTAATGTTTGCAAATAAAAAATCATTTAGTAGATTGGAGGATTCCAGGAAAGAATGCAGACTGTGACAAGGGAATGCAAGAGACCTCCTCACGGAAGGGGCAGGGAGAGGCGCCGCCCTCAGCATTTTGGAAATGATGGCGTCTGCAAGAGCAAAGCCAGAGTGTACACGCTCTGGGCTCTGGTGATGCACTTGCCTCCTGTGGGTCCCAGGTTCCAGCTGTGACCCTGCCGCACACGCGCACCGAGCCTGGACAGCCCAAACCCAGAGCAGAGCTGGGAGCCGGGGGAGGGGCCTGAATGACTCGCGAGGGGCGGCGGGAGACATCAGCAGGAGCGCGGGCCTCACAGTGTAGACGCAGGTGGCTAACCGGCAGAAACCGGCTCAGCTGTGCGCACGTGCCCAGGCCTCTGTGCTCCGCCGACGGAGGGCCTGGAAGCCACGCCAAGGTCACACCTGGTGCTCTGGACTTTGTTTCTAAGACTATCTCCAACAAAAGGAGCCAGTCCCCTTGAGGAAAGGGTAATTCCAGGACTGGGCAGAAAAATGCAAAGGAGACAGGAGCATTTTGTAGAGAGTAAGGATGCGCGAGAGTAAGGAAGTTACGTGGCAAGCACCAAGGATGCACAGAAGCCCGAAACGAAAAACCCACCCAGCCGCCCACCAGCTGAACAAAAGCCACACAGAGTGATGGGGTCGGTGGGCATGGCAGAGGGCACAGGAGCCACTGGGAAAAGGAGCTGAACAACATAATCAGTCTAGTCATGCTGGGTTACACTAAAGCATAAAGAATACCCCTGTGTCCAGACTAATGGACAAATGATAACAGAAAGAAGGAAGTAGGCATCAATCTCTGGCGCAGCCCCGTCCCCACAGCGTGGAGCCCACGTCCACCCAGCGGCTCTTCTAACAGCACTTTGCAGCTCTCGGTGGGCTCTGCCGGCCCCACGCCTGGCCTTGCTCTCAGCCCCACACTGCAGTCCAGCGCTGCTGGCCTCCAGCCCCGCCGGGCCCCCTCTCACCCCCTCCCTCCCCCGAGCGTCCCTCCACCTCCCCCTCTGCACAGAGGAAGGTGGGCCGGACCCCGCTGAGGCCCCGAGGCCTCCTCGCTCAGGGACAAAGCAGACTCCAGTCCTGGAGGCAATTTCTCTCCTGTGTGGCCGGGGCAGAGTCCACCTACAGGCTTGGCTAAAGAGTGCCGGGACTCTGACCCTGCTGTACCTTCAGGATCCGCCCCTGCTCCCTCTAGAGAAGGCTGGAGGCGGCTTCTGAGGCGCAGTGGTGACACCAGGCTTGCAGGTGGTCACAGCCCTGGGCCCGAAGGCAAGGCCCCCGGCCTCCACAGGGCCCTGGCTTCCGTGCCCTCAGCTCCGCATACTCACAGCTCTGACCCACAAGCACAAATCCCTGGGCCCTCTCCCTCAAGGTACCCACGTGCCCACGGCACCTCGTGCCTCTGTCCTGAGAGACGCCTGGGCACGTGCAGTCACCCTGGAGGGCGGGCGGGGAGCCGGCTGGGGCGCCCCGGCCAGCGGCGCGTGAGGGTACCTGGCCACGGCGAGTCTCGCAGTTGTGCAGGTAGCTCAAGTGGTAGATCTTCAGGTTTAATGTCCCGAAGTTCAGGTATTTCAGGAAGACCTGAAACAGAGGTTGTGGCAGCAGCAGTGAAGCCCGGCTCCCAGGCGCCCAGGCCTGCGCTCGCAGAGGAGACGCCCGGCGGCTGGGCGGGCCGCACACGCTGCAGCGACCGCGCCTGTGGGCCGACGTGCAGCAGGTGAGCCCCCGGGCCACGCGAGGAGGGCCACGTAGACACCGCCCCCAGGCACAGGCGTGCGCGCCTGCAGGGTCCCCAGACACTCACGTCTTCATCTTCACTTGTGAAACATGGGCCATCCAGCTTGTTCACAGCCATGATCACAGCCACGACATCTTTGCCGTTCATGATGGGTGTGGCCAGGATGTTCCTCGTCACATAGTCGGTCAGCTCATCCGCGAAGGAGCTGAAGTGGGGGCACTACGAGACGAGAGGAGAGAAGGCAGAGGCCATCGCTCTGTGGACCCGGAGTCCTGGTCCCCCTTGTCCCTGGGGGTCACGGCTAAGCTGCCCAGGCCAGTGCTAAGACCCAGGGGGCCACGCCCTGGGTATCAGGAGCCTGGGAAGCATACGCAGACACAGCCCATGGCCTGTGCTGGAGGTTCCAGCTTGGCTCAGTCCTTATCACCCCATCTCAGAGCCAGCGACCCCCAGCTCTCGAACCTCAGACTGCAGAGCTTGGCTACAAGCAGGCCCAGCACCTCCACTCTGCTGCCGTCTGGCTAACTGGCCTTCCAGATGCCTCTGGAGTCTGTCTAGTCCACGTGTCCCCAAGCTCCTCCTGGTCCAGGCTGCAGTCTCCTCCTGCCCTCAGCCGCCCTGAGCCTGCTTCCATGCTCAGAACTTGTCTGCCAGCCCCGCGGACCTACTGGGCCCCTGCTCCAGCAGGCATCTGCTCCACGGGGTTTCTTGCCCCCACGATGAGACCTCTGTCCATGTCTGGCCCCCAGGGCAGGTTCCCCTGGTTTCGGAGTTGCTCTTCAGGGCCTCTCCCTGGTCAGGGGCCAGTTGAAGAAAACAGCTCATCTGAGCTTTGTCCTGGTCCAGTTGCCCCTTGCAAACTGGACCTCATGCCCAGAAACACCTCCCCGCCTGTACCCTTTCCAAGGATTGGCATCCACACACCACCCCAGAGAGGGAACCTGGGCCTTGTCTCCCTGTCCCTCAGACCCAGCCAAGCCCTTTGACTTCTTTAAAGTGCCCCCAACTCTGTGCCTACTGCCCAGGCCTGGGCCCGCCTGCCTCCTGGCCCACCTGCACACAGCAACTGCTCCCCACGACAGTCTAGATGCCTCAGTGACGCGGGTTCAGAGACCCTGGCATTGCCAGGCACCACCACTCTCCTCTGCGTTTGACCTCTGCCCACTGTCTCCCCACGAGCCCTCGGTTCTCAGCGGCCACCTGGCGGCACCCCCTCCAGCCTCTTGGACCAGAACCTCAGAACCAACAGCACAGGTTTGGGTTGGGGGGTGGGGGGTGGAGGCTCACAGAAGGGAGGGGTGGGATGAAGTGGGGGGAGGGGGAGGGAGGGGCAGGGGGGGCTCTCGGTGCAGCCCCCCAACTTCTGCAGGATGTTTTCCTGGTTATTTACGCTCTGGACCCTCCGATTCTTGGGTGACCCATTTCCTAAAAACGAAGTGAAGATGAAGCTAATCCCAGAGATTAGCATATTCAGGTCGCTGGACAGAGGCTTGTTTGAAGAGATAAGTTTAAGAGGATTGCAGTCCGGAGTCAGAGGCCTGGGGGTCTGTCCAAAAGTCTGTTTTTGTCTCGAGGGACAAGGGCTTGCGGCTGGTGTGGCAGCGGCCTGCCCCTGTGGGTGCCTCCCTCTGGACCCGTTGCAGCAGGGAGGGGGCGGAGCCGCTCCCAGGCGAGGCCTGTGACTCTCCCGAGGGGTGGGGAGGACGGAAGAGGCGGCCAGCTCTGCCTGTGCCCATCGTGGGCCCCTACCCACATGCCCCGCAGGTGTTGACCCCAGTCCCGCCCCTCGGCCCCTGGGTGCCCTGGGCCAGCTTCTTTATTTTTTGTTTTTTTTTTTTTCTGGCCAGGACACTTTTGGATCTCCTCCCCTACCAGGGACTGAATCTCAGGCCACGGCAGAGAAAGCGCAGAGTTCTAACCACTAGGCCAGCAGGGAACCTGGACCAACTTCTGAACCTCCAAGCTTGCCCAGCCCGGCAGGCGGTGCGGTCTCTGACGAGGCTGTGAGCTCAGGGCTCTGGGGTCCAGCGGCCCCGCCTTTCTGGGCCTCCGCACTGGTCTCTGCCCAGAGCTCTTCCTGCCCTAACCCTGCCCCAGGAGTCGTGCCTCAAGGTGCAGCAGGAGTCCTCCCTGCCACCTCAGGCCTCCCCCGGCAAGCTCTGAGCTGGCTCTGCTCCGCTCGCTGCCCCCGCTCCGCTCACTACCCCCTAAAACCTGAGCACCCCTGGGGCCTGCAGACCCCACCTCCATCACGTCCTGGACGTTCACCATCTTCTTGGTCTGCGCCACGTGGCCCACAACCCCGATGTCCAGTGGGAAGACGATCTCGGAGTCAGGAGGCACCAGGCAGTCCTCCAGGACACTGTCGGGCTGCACGCTGAAGAGGCGGGTGGCGAGCTCGGCCACACCGTTGCGCTGGCGGTACATAAAGAGGCTGCAGCGGTCGGCATGCAGGATGGAGCAGAGGCGCCGCAGGATCTTGAAAACCACGCGCTCCATGTTCACATTCTCCTGCATGTCCTGCACCAGCTCGAACAGGGCCGCGCTCTCCTCCACCTGGCACAGCTCTCGGAAGCTGGTGCAGCCCTCGGGGCACCCGTCCTCGCAGGCACTGGCCACATCCTCCGGGCTCAGCTTCCTCCCAAAGTACTGGTCCGCGAAGCCGGGGTTCTGGTCCAGGAACCTGTGCACCTGCCCCTCGCTGAGGCTCATGGTGTCCGGCCGCCCGTCCGAGAGCAGCACCCGCCCCTGCGCACAGGGCCCTCCAGCAAACCCTGTCATCAGCAAAGCCTGTCTTAGTGATGATTACCACGCCAGCTGACCCGCCCACGCCTGCCCTCCCTCCCTGTGGGGCCCGGGCCGCCTGCTTCCTGGGAACATCAGACCCCCTGGGCTGGGGGCTGCGGGGTAATAGCTCAGGGCCTTCTGCCTGTGGCAGAGGTCCTGGCATGGGGGCAGGCCCTCCCACCCCCGCCCAGGGAGAGGTGATGGCGCAAATGCCATGAGGGGCCACCCAAGGATCGGGGATGGTCCAGCAGCAGCCCCAGGTCTCCTGGGCCCCCAGACCCGGCTCAGGTGTGCTGGGCGGCGGGGCAGAGCTCTGCTCGGGGGGTGGGGGTGGACCCCTGACTGCGCTGCCCACCTTGAGGAGGGAAGTGGGGAGAGGGGAGGAAGGGTGGAGGCAGGGCCCCAGGAGGGGCTCTGCACCGCCTCCCCTTCGCTTTGCATCGAGGAGGGGGCTATTCTCTGTCAAGAGCCTGCATCTCTAGTTAGGAGTGGTCTCCACGAGCGCCCACCACACTCCTCTCTTCTCGGCCCAGCCCCTACTTGTTGGGACCCTTACTCAGGCTGCCAGGCCCTCTGCTCACACAGAGCCCAGGGTGGCTCTGCCAGCAGTACCCGGTGTTACGGACAAGATCACACCTGAGCGTCAGCCTCACACAGGGACCCGTGGGCCCAGACAGCAGCGGGGGCCTCCGGCTGAGCACTGTGCCACCCTCCCTCCTCAAGGTCTGATCCCAACCTCCCTTTGAGCTGAGATGAGATGAAAAAGCTTGGGTTACAGCTGGAGGACTCACCCCAGGTCTGCCTGACTCTCCAGTTGCAGGAGTTCCCTTCACTTCCCTTCACACAAGAAACCGTGTGCAGATGTGTGTACATGCATGTGAGTGCATACGCTGGGTGTGCGTGAGGATGCATGCATGTGAGTGTGCATGTGTGCTCGGGGACCACAGCGCGGTTAAGGGTGGGAGCTCTGCCCACCAGCGTGCACATCACTCAGCGAGGTCGGGGGGCTGGTGTTCTGGGCTCACCTTCTGCAGCAGCCAGAGGGGTGCTGAGCACCCTGGCCAGAGGCGGAAGAGGAGAGGTTTAGCTGGAGACCAAGTCATGGAGGGCCGGGAGGAGAAGGGCCTCGTCTCTTTGTCTTTCTTATGCTACCGTGTCTATGTCGTCATCACGCTCGTAACTAGGAGGCAGGGCTGTGTGACTGAGCTGGTGGAAATGTGTGGACGTGACATGCATGTGTGGGCGTCCATCTGTGCACATGCGTGTGGGAGTGTGGCACTAGCACCTCCGCGGTTGCACAAGCTTGCTCAGCACCGGTCTCCGTTCGGGGGGCCTTCCGTGTGGGCCCTGGGCGGGTGCCCGGCAGCTGCATCAGCCACAAAGGCCCAGCTGGCCGAGCTTAGGGCGCTGGCCTGGAGCCGCTCTGTCCCGCCTCCGCTTCTTCACGCAGCAGAGGCCTTTCAGGGCTGCACTGAGGGCCCCGCTTTCCCAGATTAGGGAGCATGGCCACAGCCGGGGGCAGCGAGAGGTGGGGCGGGGGCACAGGTGCCGTGGGCCAGAGCTGCAGAGCTTGGACTGGGGCCCAGGCTGAGGGTCACCTCGCTCTAAATCCAGCCCTGGGAAGCTTCCAGGGCCCCCTCCCACCATGAGCCGGAGTCCAGCCCGTGCTGCATGTGAGGGCCGTGCCCGTGACGAGGTGGCCATCCGGCCAAACGCCCCAGAAGAGCCGGATTTCTGGGTGTGCGTTTCCCAGGCCCTGTGCTCACCCCGCCGGGGGCCACCTTCCCTGTTTCTGCTTTTCCTCTCTCTGCCTCTGCAGGGCTGAGGGAAGGAGGAGTGATTCTCCCCTGTGTGGGGGCAGAGGGCCTGGCCCTGGGCTTGGGGCAGAGCACCCATGTGAGACCCCTGGTGGCCGTGGGTGGGCGTGAAGGGGGCCCACAGTGACTTGCTGGTGGGTTTTGCTGCCCCCTGAAGTGCTCATAGGTATGGGAACTGAGGTGTTAGTGCCCTGAGGAGCCCTGGGCACATGGTTTAAACGCCTGGCCACCTCACCTGCAGGGGGGCTCCTCCCCAGTCACTTCTCAACGTGCCCACTAGTGGGTCCCAGGCTCTTGAGCAGTCCCAGGGGTGGACTCGATGCAATTATATGTTCCATTTAGGGGTGCCTTTAAGGTGTGCAGAGAGGGGTGTCTGAGAGGCTCCTGTGGGGTGCACCTGTGAGCGTCACCTTTGAGATGCGCCTGTGCAGTGCACACATGTTGCTGTTCAGTCGCTCAGTCGTGTCCGACTCTGTGACCCCATGGACTGCAGCACGCCAGGCTTCCCTATCCTTCACCATCTCCTGGAGCTTGCTCAAACTCATGTCCATTGAGTCAATGATGCCATCCAACCATCTCATCTTCTGTCCTGCCCTTCTCCTCCTGCCCTCAATCTTTCCCAGCATCAGGGTCTTTTCCAGTGAGTTGGCTCTTCACATCAGGTGGCCAAAGTATTGGAGCTTCAGCTTCAGCATCAGTCCTTCCAATGAATACTCAGGACTGATTTCCTTTAGGATGGACTGGTTGGATCTTCTTGTTGTCTAAGGGACTCTCAAGAATCTTCTCCAACACCACAGTTCAAAAGCATCAGTTCTTTGGTGCTCAGCCTCCTTTACGGTCCACCTCTCACATCCATACGTGACCACTGGAAAAACCATAGCTTTGACTAGATGGACCTTTGTCAGCAAAGTGATGTCTGTTTTTTAATATGCTGTTTGGGTTGGTCATGGTTTTTCTTCCAAGGAGCAAATGTCTTTTAATTTCATGGCTGCAGCCACCATCTGCAGTGATTTTGGACCCCAAGAAAATAAAGTCCCTCACTGTTTCCCTTTTTTCCCCATCTATTTTCCATGAAGTGACGGGACTTGATGCCATGATCTTCAATTTTTTTGGTGTTCAAGGGTCCATCAGGCACAGCAGGTAACTTCTCCAGGTGAACTTGGAAAGTGTTTGAGGAGATGTGGGATTGCCACTTCACCAGGTTCCTGCTAATTTTACCTCATCACAGTGTGGGATTTTATCAGCAAGTCCGCCCGGGGAGCTGTTGACAAGGCGTGTCTGGATAGCTATCGCATGGAGAGAATTCTAGGTCCTTGTCCCGAACTGTGGAGAGGATGCAGTTTCATAAGGAGCAAGTGCCCTGAAATTAAAATGAACCAGGCAAGAGGCTGGAAAGGGTGAGGAAATCGGAGTTCGCGTTCCGAAATATCATTTACTCTGTGGTGCAGAAAATGGACACGTCCATTAGGACCTTGTCCTTCCACAGGATGTGTCACTGGAGGGATGAGGGGGAAGTGGTAATGTGGGGGGCAGAGGGGAGCTTCAGGGGCTCAGACCCAGGCTGGGGTGGACATGCACCCCTGCCCCCACCCACTGCCCGACACCAGGGCAGACTCTGGCCAGCAAGCCTCTTGGAAATGGAACCAGGAGGTATGTGGCTCAGCTGTGGTGCACAGGGCAGGGGAGGTGGGGACATGGAGGGAACAGAGGTCACCCTCGGGGGCCTGGAGGGAGCGGGTGCGGAGCTGGAAGAGTGGGTGGGGTGAGGGAGCCCCTCTGAGTCTGTGCTGGTCTGGGCCGTGGTGTCAGAAGCTGAAACCTCTTCCCTCTCTGCTGCCATAATCTTCAGAGTAGCGTAGACTTGGGTCTTGATGCCCTGGAGCCTGCAGCATGGAGTGGGGACCTACACCCTTCCAGGGGTGTGGCTGGAGGGCAGTAGCATGAGCTGTGTGGTACGCAGAGGGCAGGCACAGCAGCAGGAGGCAGGATTGCTTCCTCCGAAGATGATCGGGACACCCCGGGCCCCGCCCTGCAGGGTCTGCAGAGCCCCCAGGGAGACTAAGGATGACTGCGGTCCTTTGTGAGCCCACCCGCAGGGGCAGTGGTGGTGCCCATGGAGTGGCTGAGTCTCCCGGGTGGGCCAGGGGCTGGCCTTCCAGCCTCAGTCACCTGCCAGCTGACCATGGCTGCAATGTGACCATGGGCAAGACTGGCAGAAGTGCCCAGCTCAGCCCAGCCCAAATGACTTGACCCACAGACCATGAGACATGGAAGCTGTTTAGGCCACCAAGATCTGGGGCACCTGGTCCTGTCCTGTGTGGCTGATTCGCTGAGGAGAGCCCGGGGCAAACACCTCACAGGAGAGTCGCAGTCCTGGGTCAGCATGCTGGGCAGAGAGCACACCCTCATTCACCAGGAGCCAGAGACGCAGCTAGCCAGGCAGCAGGTGCGACCACTTGGCCCCGGGCCCCGGCACAGCTGAGGAAGGAGGGAGGAGAGGAACGGAGACGCAGTTGGGGCCTCCCCTCCAACCTCCCCTCCCCACTGGCTACGGATTGCCCCACGGGGCATGGGCGCCCCAGCCCGCAGGCATGTCCCAGCCTGCAGGGGCGGCCACTCAGAAACCTGGGTGGCCTCCTGCCCACCAGGGTGGCAGAAGTGGCAGGGGAAGCAGCCAAGGGGGACTGTGCCTGCCCCCAGCACCAGGCGGGTGGTTGGGGGGCTGAGGTGGACGGGAGGCAGGGCCTGGGGCACAACCGCGGGGCCACAGCGGGGTCTGAGGCAATGATCCCATGGGTCAGCACCGAACAGGAGGCAGCTCTCCAACTGACACTGAGCATGTAAGAAGTGACATCCTTGGAGAGCCAGCAACGCCGAGAATCATGCTGCCACCTCCCTGGAGGGGCTGGTGGGTCTAGTGGAGACGCAGCTGCACTCGCTAGAGCCATACTGTGCCAGGAGCTTTGCCCTTGCTGGCGATGTCGCTCCCTCCAGACTGCCTCCTCTCTGCACACATGTCCAAGGCAGCGATTCTGTACCCAGACCCAGGGCATGGGTCATTTCTGGCCTTCCATCACTTTGCAGGGGCTGCACACAATTCCATTTTGTGGAGCTTCCCTGATTTACTTACTTAGTCTCCTGTTCATGGACACTTAGAATGTTTCTGTTTGGGTTTTGAGGGAGGTAAATGCTGCAGACGGTGATTGCAGCCATGAACCTAAAAGATGCTTGCTCCTTGGAAGAAGAGCTATAACCAACCTGGACAGCATATTAAAAAGCAGAGACATTACTTTGCCAACAAAGGTCTGTCAAGTCAAAGCTATGGTTTTTCCAGTAGTCATGTATGGATGTGAGAGTTGGACCATAAAGAAAGCTGAGTGCCGAAGAACTGATGCTTCTGAACTGTGGTGTTGGAGAAGGCTCTTGAGAGTCCCTTGGACAGCAAGTAGATCAAACCAGTTCATCCTAAAGGAAATCAATCTTGAATATTCATTGGAAGGACTGATACTGAAGCTGAAATTCCAATACTTTGACCACCTGATGTGAAGAACTGGCTCATTTGAAAAGACCCTGATGCTGGGAAAGATTGAGGGCAGGAAGAGAAGGGACAACAGAGGATGAGATGGTTGGATGGCATCACCAACTCTATGGACATGAGTTTGAGTAAGCTCTAGAAGCGACGGGGAGGCCTGGCGTGCTGCAGTCCATGGGGTCACAGAGTAGGACACGACTGAGTGACTGAACTGAACTGATCGAAACGCTGTCAGTTCTCCACCCCAGTCCTGGAACAGCAGAGGGCTCAGATGGAGGGAGCGTCACCTTTGCTGCCAGCCCTACAGAGAAGGCGTGACTTCGGGTGCTGGCAGGAGGCCTTGCTAACACTGCCTGCCTCCCTGGCCAGAGCTGGGAGCAGCCCACACTCACTCAGGCCGTTACCTACATGGATCCAGGGGCAGAGGGCAGAAGAGATGGAATCCTTCAAGCTTACAGAATTTTAATAGCTTCGCTTAACTCAATCAGAAAAGGACCTGTGGCTATGACTGCAACCAAGTGGCATTCCGCCTCCATGGGGTGGGTTGGGGGGTCATAGGAGAGCTTTGGGGGCAGGGAAGTAGGGGCAGGCATCCCCATGGCACCATGGGGCTTGATCTGTTTTAAAACTGTAAAGAAGGTCCTGGTGGATCAACTTCTGCCTTTTGTTTTTTTAGCCTGGAATCTGTGAAAGGGAATCTATTTGGAAATAGTCTTCACAGTGGTAATTGCTCAGTTGTGTCTGACTCTTTGTGACCCCATGAACTGTGGCCTGCCAGGCTCCTGTGTCCATAGAATTCTCCAGGCAAGAATACTGGAGTGGGTTGCCATTTCCTCCTCCAGGGGATCTTCCCAACCTAGGGATTGAACCTGGGTCTCTTGCATTGGCAGAAAATTCTTTACTCTCTGGGTCATCAGCGAAGCCCCCTACAGTCTTTGTAGATGTAACCTAGTTAAGATGAGGTCTACCGGATTCAGTTCAGTTCAGTCACTCAGTCATGTCTGACTCTTTGTGACCCCATGGACTGCAGCACGCCAGGCCTCCCTGTCCATCACCAACTCCTGGAGTTCACCCAAACTCATGTCCATTGAGTCAGTGATGCCATCTAACCATCTCATCATCTGTCATCCACTTCTCCTCCCACCCTCGATCTTTCCCAGCATCAGGATCTTTTCAAATGAGTCAGCTCTTTGCATCAGGTGGCCAAAGTATTGGAGTTTCAGCTTCAACATCAGTCCTTCCAATGAATATTCAGGACTGATTTCCTTTAGGATGGACTGGTTGGATCTCCTTGCTGTCCAAGGGACTCTCAAGAGTCTTCTCCAACACCACAGTTCAAAAGCATCCCTTCTTTGGTGCTCAGCTTTCTTTATAGTCCACCTCTCACATCCATTCCTGACTACTGGAAAAACCATAGCCTTGACTAGATGGACCTTTGTTGGCAAAGTAATGTCTCTGCTTTTTAATATGCTGTCTAGGTTGGACATTGGAGAAGGCAATGGCACCCCACTCCAGTACTCTTGCTTGGAAAATCCCATGGACGGAGGAGCCTATTAGGCTGCAATCCATGGGGTCGCTAAGAGTCGGACATGACTGAGCGACTTCACTTTCATGCATTGGAGAAGGAAATGGCAGCCCACTCCAGTGTTCTTGCCTGGAGAATCCCAGGGACGGGGGAGCCTGGTGGGCTGCTGTCTATGGGATTGCACAGAGTCGGATACGACTGAAGTGACTTAGCATAGCATAGGTTGGTCATAGCTTTTCTTCCAGGGAGCAAGCAACTTTTAATTTCATGGCTGCAGTCACCATCTGCAGCAATTTTGGAGCCCCCCAAAAACATAAAGTCTGCCACTCTTTCCTCATCTATTTGCCATAAAGTGATGGGACCAGATGCCATGATCTGAGTTTTCTGAATGTTGAGCTTTAAGCCAACTTTTTCTCTCTTCTCTTTCACGTTCATCAGAAGGCTCTTTAATTCCTCTTCATTTTCTGCCATAAGGGTGGTGTCATCTACATATCTGAGGTTATTGATATTTCTCCCGGCAATCTTGATTCCAGCTTTTGCTTCATCCGGCCCAGCATTTCTCATGATGTACTCTGCATATAAGTTAAATAAGCAGGGTGACAATATACAGCCTTGCTGTACTCCTTTTCTACTGGATTAGGTGTTGTCTTTATAAGAAAAGGTACAGAGGAGAAGGACATTCGTGGATGGAGCTGGCCTAAACCAGCCACAGCCTCATCCTAGGGCCAGAGGCTGGCAGGGATCAGCTTGGAGCCACTGACGGCTGCTGCTGGTGAGAGGGAGGCAGCCGGGCCATGCCGGTCAGTCACGACTCCCTCCTCTTGAGCATGTACAGTGGCTGCCCGGACCTGGCTGTCCTGGGACAGGCAAGTGTGAGGGCAGGGTCAAGGCCGCAGGAGGAAAGAGCCAAGAATGTGAAGGGAACCTGGAGCCCACCCTCCTCAACAGGTGTTGATGCAGCCCTTTGAGCAGCTTTTCTCAACCTATAGGGGATGTTCAACTGTTATTGTATGAACCAGGGCTCCCCAGAGAAACAGACCAGTGGTTTCTGGGGCCTGAGTGTGACTCTCAGAGTGGGGCCACCATGGGCAGTGTCCGCATGAACAGAGAACAAGCTAAAAGGATGGGCCCTGACTTCAGAGGGGATATGAGACTGATTGAGACAGAAAACTCAGGCGATGACCACAGACGCAAGGGCCAAGAGGATACTGAAAAGTCCTGTGACCAAATATTCTGGTTCAAAGGATTTGTCTGCCCAGAAGAAACTGACTGCAAGTTAGGTAACAAGTACGGAGTTGGGATAAAATACCACTGCCAGCGGGGGTCATAAAGCAGTGGCTGACGGTCTGGTAAGAGGATTAAACTTCATCAGCTCCATCCCTGCAATTGACCTCAGGCAACTGACCTGTGGCTTTGGCTAATGGAATGTGGGAGTGATACCAGGGTGCTTGGCCTTCCCCTACCAACAGAGGCCAGACAAGAAGTTCAGGCAAGGCTTTACTGGGGTCCTTGCTGCAGCAGAGGGGAGTGAAGACAAACAAGTTCTCAAGAAAAAGAAATGCAAAAAAGAAAAATGGCTGTCTGAGGACGCCTTACAAATAGCTGAGAAAAGAAGAAACGCTAAAGGCAAAGGAGAGAAGGAAAGATAAACCCATCCGAATGCAGAGTTCCAAAGAATAGTAAGGGGACATAAGAAAGCCTTCCTAAGTGATCAATGCAAAGAAATAGAGGAAGACAATAGAAAGGGAAAGACTAGAGATCTCTTCAGGAAAATTAGAGATACCAAGGGAACATTTTATGCAAAGATGGGCACAATAAAGGACAGAAATGGTATGGACCTAACAGAAGCAGAAGATATTAAGAAGAGGTGGCAAGAATACACATAAGAACTGTACAAAAAAGATTTTAATGACCCAGATAACCATGATGGTATGATCACTCACCTAGAGCAAGACATTCTGGAGTCTGAAGTCAAGTGGGCCTTAGGAAGTATCACTATGAACAAAGCTAGTGGAGGTGATGAAATTCCAGTTGAGCTATTTCAAATCCTGAAAGATGATGCTGTGAAAGTGCTGCACTCAATATGCCAGCAAATTTGGAAAACTCAGCAGTGGCCACAGGACTGGAAAAGGTCCATTTTCATTCCAATCCCAAAGAAAGGCAATGCCAGAGAATGCTCAAACTACCACACAATTGCACTCATCTCAAATGTTAGCAAAGTAATGATCAAAATTCTCCAAGTGAGGCTTCAGCAGTATATGAACCAAGAACTTCCAGATGTTCAAGTTGGATTTAGAAAAGGCAGAGGAACCAGAGTTCAAATTGCCAACATCCATTGGATCATTCAAAAAGCGAGAGAGTTCCAGAAAAACATCTACTTCTGTTTTATTGACTATTCCAAAGCTTTTGGCTGTGTGGATCACAACAAACTGGAGAATTCTTAAAGAGATGGGAATACCAGACCACCTTACCTACCTCTTGAAAAATCTGTATGCAGGTCAAGAGCAATAGTTAGAACCGGACATGGAACAACGTACTTGTTCCAAATTGGGAAAAGAGTACGACAAGGCTGTATATTGTCTCCTTTCTATGCAGAATACATCACGTGAAATGCCTGGCTGGATGAAGTAGAAGCTGGAATCAAGATTGCTGGGAGAAATATCAATAACCTCAGATATGCAGATGACACCACCCTTATGGCAGAAAATGAAGAGGAATTAAAGAGCCTCTTGATGAACGTGAAAGAGGAGAGCGAAAAATCTGGCTTAAAACTCAACATTCAGAAAACTAAGATAATGGCATCTGGTCCCATCACTTCATGGCAAATAAATGGGGAAACAGTGGAAACAGTGGCTGACTTTATTTTTTTGAGCTCCAAAATCACTGCAGATGGTGACTGCAGCCATGAAATTAAAAGACGCTTGCTCCTTGGAAGAAAAGCTATGACCAACCTAGACAGCATATTAAAAAGCAGAGACATCACTTTGTTGACAAACATCCATCTAGTCAAAGCTGTGGTTTTTCCAGTGGTCATGTATGGATGTGAGAGTTGGACCACAAAAAAGGCTGAGCACCAAAGAATTGATGCTTTTGAACTGTGGTGTTGGAGAAGACTCTTGAGAGTCTCTTGGACAGCAAGGAGATCCAACCAGTCCATCCTAAAGGAAATCAGTCCTGAATATTCATTGGAAGGACTGATGCTGAAGCTGAAGCTCTACTACTTTGGCCACGTGATGCGAATAACTGACTTATTGGGAAAGCCCCTGATGCTGGGAAAGATTGAGGGCAGAAGGAGAAGGGGATGACAGAGGATGAGATGGCTGGATGGCATCACCGACTCGATGGACATGAGTGTGGGTAAAATCCGGGAGCTGGTGATGGACAGGGAGGCCTGGCGTGCTGCAATTCATGGGGTCACAGAGTAGGATGCGACTGGGTGACTGAACTGACTGACTGTCTGCTCAGAATTTGGCCCAGTTGAGCAGGTATGCGGCTATTTTTTCCTATGAGTTTGTTTGTATTTTGTTGCTGGAGGAGGTGTGTCAGGTGCACGTGCGGAAGCGAAGGGGCCCAGGTCCCAGCCTGTCTCAGGAGGAAGCAAGAAAGGCCCTTCTAAGCAGCCGTGGGCTCCACTGCCTTTTCTCCCTCTTTGCTCAACACATCACATCCCCAAAGGGGCTGTTTGGGTCCTAGAATGAAGAAGACAGACCTGTGACGGGTGAAGTATGAGTGAGGGATACTTTGACTGTTGTAAGCCACACTCATCTGAGTCTGATTATTATCGCAGCACAGCACAGGAAGTTAACTTCTTTTCTAACCACAGATCAGAGTGGGGTTAATCTTGTTCCCCAGTTCATGACACATTATCACCATTGGTCTAAGTCCCTCTTGTATTTTATCTTATCCACATGTCCTATTTATCCACCTATCTACCCACCCACCACCCATCTGCTCCCTCAGCTCCTGTCTTCCAGTTTGAGTACTATCTTCTAGTATCTTCCATCAGGTAGCACCTTAAAAAGTTATGGGGGCATATAAAGAAAAAATGAATTTTTTAAATGAATTCAAGTTCAAATTAAGGGAATCAATTCACTCATTGTCGATGTAAGCCACTTATCAATGTTTAAAGGGAAATTAATGCGTTAAAAGATTGTATAAGGGGTCCCCCATTCCTGGGAGTCTCCAGGCAAGAACACTGGAGTGGGCTGCCATTTCCTTCTCCAATGCATGAAAGTGAAAAGTGAAAGTGAAGTCGCTCAGTCATGTCCAAGTCTTCGCAACCCCATGGACTGCAGCCTACCAGGCTCCTCCATCCACGGGATTTTCCAGGCAAGAGTACTGGAGTGGGTTGCCATTGCTTTCTCTGATAACAAAATAAGAAAGGTCTCAAGTCAGAACTAGAAAAGAAAGAGCAAACTAAAGCCAAAGTAAGCAGAAAAAAGAGGGGAAAATAAAAGAGCAGAATCAATGAATATAAAACCAAAAATAAAGAAAATAAATTAGAATGTAGTTTCTGGAAATGACCAAAAACTGACAAACCTCTAGCCAAACTGATCAAGAAAAAAAAAATGCAGTGAAGGCTGGGCGATGGCAGTCTTGGAAGGCCCGCTTGCAGACAGACCTGAGGCCGTGGTATCCCCGTGGTAGACTAGATTGGGGTGGTGGGCCCCGGGTCCTGAGGGGTGGGTCGGGGTGGTGGGCCCCGGGTCCTGAGGGGTGGGTCGGGGTGGTGGGCCCCGGGTCCTGAGGGGTGGGTCGGGGTGGTGGGCCCCGGGTCCTGAGGGGTGGGTCGGGGTGGTGGGCCCCGGATCCTGAGGCTGGATCGGGGTGGTGGGCCCCGGGTCCTGAGGCTGGATCGGGGTGGTGGGCTCCGGGTCCTGAGGCTGGATCGGGGTGGTGGGATCGGGGTGGTGGGCTCCGGGTCCTGAGGCTGGATCGGGGTGGTGGGCTCCGGGTCCTGAGGCTGGATCGGGGTGGTGGGCCCCGGGTCCTGAGGCTGGATCGGGGTGGTGGGATCGGGGTGGTGGGCCCCGGGTCCTGAGGCTGGATCAGGGTGGTGGGATCGGGGTGGTGGGCCCCGGGTCCTGAGGCTGGATCGGGGTGGTGGGCCCTGGGTCCTGAGGCTGGATCGGGGTGGTGGGATCGGGGTCGTGGGCCCCAGGTCCTGAGGCTGGATCGGGGTGGTGGGATCGGGGTGGTGGGCTCCGGGTCCTGAGGCTGGATCGGGGTGGTGGGATTGGGGTGGTGGGCCCTGGGTCCTGAGGCTGGATCGGGGTGGTGGGCCCCAGGTCCTGAGGCTGGATCGGGGTGGTGGGATTGGGGTGGTGGGCCCCAGGTTCTGAGGCTGGATCGGGGTGGTGGGATCGGGGTGGTGGGGTCCGGGTCCTGAGGCTGGATCGGGGTGGTGGGCTCCGGGTCCTGAGGCTGGATCGGGGTGGTGGGATTGGGGTGGTGGGCCCTGGGTCCTGAGGCTGGATCGGGGTGGTGGGCCCCGGGTCCTGAGGCTGGATCGGGGTGGTGGGCCCCGGGTCCTGAGGCTGGATCGGGGTGGTGGGCCCCGGGTCCTGAGGCTGGATCGGGGTGGTGGGATCGGGGTGGTGGGCTCCGGTCCTGAGGGTGGATCGGGGTGGTGGGCTCCGGTCCTGAGGGTGGATCGGGGTGGTGGGCCCCGGGTCCTGAGGCTGGATCGGGGTGGTGGGCCCCGGGTCCTGAGGCTGGATCGGGGTGGTGGGCCCCGGGTCCTGAGGCTGGATCGGGGTGGTGGGATCGGGGTGGTGGGCCCCGGGTCCTGAGGCTGGATCGGGGTGGTGGGCTCCGGTCCTGAGGCTGGATCGGGGTGGTGGGCCCCGGGTCCTGAGGCTGGATCGGGGTGGTGGGCTCTGGTCCTGAGGGTGGATCGGGGTGGTGGGCCCCGGGTCCTGAGGCTGGAGCACCGCAGGTGACCCTCGTGTGTCAGCGCTGCACTCAGCCTCTGAAACTGGACACGAGCTTCAAGATCCTGGACCCTGTCACCATCCAGGAGCTCACAGCTCCATTACCTGCCACAGCCCAGCTGAAACCAGGAGAGACCCAGGAGGAAGAGGCTAACTCAGGAGAAGAGCCATTTATTGAAACTCGCCAGGATGGTGTCTCTTGCAGATTCATCCCCCCAGCTAGGATGATGTCCACAGAAAGTGCCAAAAGCTTCAGTCTGATTGGGGAGGCATCCGATGGCGGCACCATGGAGAACCTCAGCTGAAGACTAAAGGTCACTGGGGACCTTTTTGACATCATGTCAGGCCAGACGGTTGTGGATCACCCCCTGTGTGAGGACCGCACAGACACTCGCTTAGACCAGCTGGACACTCAGCTCAACGTCACTGAAAATGAGTGTCAGAACTACAAACGCTGTTTGGAGATCTTAGAGCAAGTGAATGAAGATGACAGCGAACAGCTTGGGTTGGAGCTAAAGGAGCTGGCATTAGAGGAGGCGAGGCTGATCCAAGAGCTGGAAGATGTGGAAAAGAACCGGAAGATAGTGGCGGAAAATCTCAAGAAGGTCCAGGCTGAGGCTGAGAGATTGGATCAGGGGGAAGCTCAGTATCAAAGGGAATACAGTGAAGTTAAAAGACAACAGCTAGAACTGGATAATGAGCTGGAGTGTAGAAAACCAGATGTGTTATACCCAGATGCAGCTGGACAAGCTGAAGAGAACTAATATCTTTAATGCAACCTTCCACATTTGGCATAGTGGACAGTTTGGTACAATCAATAACTTCAGACTGGGTCAGCGGCCCAGTGTTGCTGTGGAATGGAATGAGATTAATGCTGCTTGGGACCAGACAGTGTTGCTGCTCCACGCCCTGGCCAATAAGATGGGGCTGAAATCTCAGAGGTGTCGACTTGTTCCCTCTGGAAACCATTCATATCTGGAGTCTCTGACAGACAAATCTGAGGTCAGTATTCCCCAGTGCTGAATGAACCTGAAGTAGGACCAAAGTGAGCAGAATGGAAGGGACGGTAAGAATGGAAGCAAAACTAGTGTGCACGTGGGAAAGCTGAAAATGGAGCAAGATCCCACAACACTGATGGGCAGGATGGACCCAACACTGCAAGCAAGACAGAGTGACCACCTGCTCCCTGGAGAAAATGCTGACTCTGATGGTGTGGGGGACTTTCTTGGTGCAGAGCTCAAGCCTGCTCTCCAGTCTCAGGGAGGTGTTCCCTTATGTCCTTGGAAAGATATAGGAATGCTTTCTTTGATCAAATTTTGTAGGAGCCCAGAGACAGATGGGCACCTTACTTAAGAGAGTAAGGCTGAGCTGCTTCCATCACCCCAAAACAAAGCGTTTCTTTTCTTCTGCCCGCCTCCCCTCCCCACGAGTGAGGCCTGCCTAGGAAAACAGTGCAGAGTGCTGCCGCCCTCACCTACCCTCTGCTCCAGGCTTCTCATCTGGTAGGGTGTGTCTCCTGTCCCTGCACTCCGCAATGACAGCGAGGCGCTTGTGACAGCCTTCTCGATGCTGGGCTTTCAAGCACATCCAAAACACACTGCTGCCCCTTGCCAAGAGTTAATAGATAAAATGACGTGAATGGTCCCACGATCAAGTCCCTGCCCATTTGCCTGAACTGACCTAACTTAGATCTCAGTTACTAATGAGTTCTGGTGTGTTCACCTGCAGGACAGATGTGGAGAAAGGCAAAATTGAAGACATAGGAGGCAGTGGTGCTCCTATTACATCAAAACTCAGTTTAACTCTGAGGAACAGTGGACAAAAGCTCTCAAGTTCATGCTGATGAATCTTAAGTGGGATCTTGCTTGGGTATTCTCACAGTTTTATAACAAATGACTTTCTTTTTTCCTTAGGAGTTCGTTTGCCTTAAAGGCTTTCAATTTTGCTTTGTTTGCAAAAAAAAGAAACTGTTAAATTCAGGTACTATTAAACAGCATATGTTTACAATACCAAAAGAGAAAAAAAATCCACAAAAGCCACTTTATTTAAAAATATCATACAACAGGTAGTTTCCAGAACCACGACATGCCATGTGTAGCGTCTGGTCTTTGTCACAGTGTTTACTCTTAGCCTCATGCCTTCCTTTCCCTTTGTCTCCTCAAAACAAATAATTTAAGTTTGCTTTTTTTTTTTAACTGAGTTGAATTGAGATTGATGTGTTTTCACTGGAGTTTGTCTCTCTCAACTTCCTGCACTTAGAACATGAACTAGAAACTTTTGTCTCCACTCAGAGGACAAACAGTGTGAGATACACAGTTGGATAACATGAGAAAATGACCCAGGCTTTGGTCACCATGTGATGTGATCAGAAGCTTGAAATTGAACACTTCTTACTTGGTTCCAGTACTGAATGCCTGGTCTGCTCTGTGTTAAGAGATATGAAATGGTGTTTGATACTGTTTAAGACCTTGTGGGGAGATTTAATTATTTGTAATAAAAGATCGACTGCAGTCTGGTAACTGCCTAGAAAAAAAAATGCAGAGTATCAATATTAGGAATGAAAGAGGGAATTTCACTAAAGATCCTACAGACATAAAAAAAAACTTAAAAAAATTTAAAACTTTTACTCTTTCAGCTTTATTGAGATATATTTTACATACAATAAAAATCACAACTTTTAAGGGAATATTGTGGACAACTTTATGCCAACAAATCTGAAAATTTTATTGTAATAGACAAAAGACACAAATTACTAATGCTTATTCAAGAAAATTATATAACCTGAATAGCCCTACAACCGCTTTTAAAAATTGAACTTACAGTTAAAATCATCCCAGAAAGAAAACCTTAACTCCACATGGCTTCACAAGTGAATTCTACCAAACACTGAAGGAAGAAATAATACCAGTTCTACACAGATTCTTCAGAACAGAGAAGGCAAGGGAGTACTTCCCAACTCATTTAGTGAAGTTAGCATCACTCTGACACTAGACAGGACAAAATATTACAAGGAAGCTAAAAATAATATCCCTTATTAGCCTAGCCGCAAAAATCTTCAACAAAATAATAGCAAGTCACGCGAGCCCAGCATGAAAAGGACGGAACATTGTGACTGCTGGGAAAGGCAGTCATTTTAACCTCTGCCTTGGCAGCACGAGAGTGGGCCCCAGGAGCATCTCCTCACCAAGAAGTAAAGAGTTTCAGACTGCACTTTGCTGATCGCTTGAATATTTTCCCCTCTTTCAGGCTCACAGTATGTTCCTTTTTTCTGCCCAACAGTGTGTGCGCCATGGGCCCCTGACCAAGCCCGTATCTGTTCCCCGCCGGGGGAGGCAGGGTCCTGTGCTGCAGCACAAGCGGTGTGCGCTCTGGGCCACACGCAACCGGCAGGGCCCTCCGGCCGCGGGAGCTCCAGCGCCGTGCGGCTGCCCCCGCGCACTGTCACTCCCTGTGTGAGTAAAGCTTGCTCCACCCAGTGCTTGACTACTTCATGTTTTCCCTGCTGCTGCATCGCCTCAGTCGTGTCCGACTCTGTGCGACCCCAGAGACGGCAGCCCACCAGGCTCCCCCGTCCCTGGGATTCTCCAGGCAAGAACACTGGAGTGGGTTGCCATTCCCTTCTCCAATGCATGAAAGTGAAGTCGCTCAGTCGTGCCCGACTCTTAGCGACCCCATGGACTGCAGCCCACCAGGCTCCTCCGTCCATGGGATTTTCCAGGCAAGAGCACTGGAGTGGGGTGCCATCGTGTTTTCCCTGGTGATGCCTAAACCAAGATATAGTGAGCAGAAGTATTTGTATTCCTGATAATAGGTACCAGATGCTACTTGCGTGAGAAAAACCAAGTGGAATTTAGCTCAAGAATACAATGAGTGTAATTTACCACACTAACAGACTGAAAAGGAAAAACCATATAATAATCTCAGCAAATACAACAGCAGCAACAACAAGAAGTTGAGAAAACTCATCACTTGTTCATGATTAAAAAAAAAAAGACTCTCAGAACTAGAAATAGATTTCAACCCAGTGAAAATTTTCTCCTCAGAAGCTAGAACATACATCATACTTAAGGATGAAAGATAAAAATGATTTCCCACTAAAATCAGGAACAATAGGAACTTCCCTGGCTGTCTAGTGATTAGGACCCCAAGCTGCCCCTGGTCAGAGAACTAAGACCCCACATGCCATGGCACAGCTTAAAAAATCAGGAATAAGGCAAGGATTTTTACTCCTGTAACTTCTATTTGCTACTATGCATAGGAAATAGGGTCTAGCCCATACAATAAAGTAAGAAATAGAAATAAAAGGCATGCAGGTGGGGAAGGAAGCATTAAAATTGTTTCTACTTACCTGTGATATGATTGTTTATATAGAAAATGTTAAGAAATCTATAAAATAGCTGGTAGTATAAGTCAATCTAGCAAGGTTGCAGGTTTAAAAGGCAACTTAAAAGTCAAATATATCTCCATATCCTTGTAACAAACAATTGGACAACAAAAGGTTATTTAAAGTAATAATTAAAAAAAGATTAAGTATATAAAATACTTAAAGGTAGATTTAACAAAATGTGTGCAAGTCCTTTATACTGAAAACTATAAAATATTGAGAGAAATTAATGAAGATCTAAGTAAATGTAGAGATAAACTGTGTTCCTGGAGCAGAAGATTCAATATTGCTAACATATCAGTTATGCTCAAATTAATCTACAGGTTCAATATGATTCCAATCAAAATCATATGGTCAACATTACTAAGAAGACTGCTGGTAACACCAAGGTTTGGTGAAGGGATGGCGTGTGGGGAACTTTCATACACAGCGCAGGGGAATGCAGGACAGTACAGCCACTGTGGAAAACAACTGGTCAGCTTCTTATAAAATTAATATAAACTTAAGACAAAACCTAGAAATTCCACTCCAAGAAAAATTAAAACACACCTTCACAAAAGACTTGTGCATGAAGGTTATTAATTAACGTGTTGATTAACTTGTTGATTTGTTAATTAATGTTATTAACTTGTGCATGCACGTTATTAACGTGCATTAACATATTAATTCATAATAACTCCATATGGACAAACTAAAGTCCATCATTTTATGAATTATAAATAAATTTTGGTGGAATTCTTCTCAACAATAAAAACGAAGCATTGTCAAGTGAAAGAAACCAAACATGAAAGACAATATACTTTATGACTGCAAGTATCTGAAATTTTATAGTTGACCAAAACTATAGCACGAGAAAGCAGATGAGCAGTTCTGTAGGGCCTTGAGTGGAGCAGAGCATTGCCGGAAAGGGGAACTTTGGGGGTGTTTGGACTATTCCTGTGTCGTGCTGTGGTGGAGACTCACACCAACGTGTACGGTTGTCTAAAGTCACTGAGTCAAACACTTAAAATCAGTGATTGTTATTGCACATAAATTGTATCTCAATAAAAATGGGCACAAAAAGCTCAGCATATACATTATATTACTCATGATCAGATAAAATCCACCCTCAAGTGCATCAGTGCACAAGCATAAGAAAGTTCACAACAGCTTTATTCATAATCTCCCAAACTAGAAACAATCCAATGCTCATCAACAGTAACGTGGATAAACTGTGGCACATTTACACAATGGCTTAGTACCAGCTTTGACAGAGATAAACTAGAGACACAGCAGGAGGCATCAAGTTGGACGAAAGAAACAAGATGTGCAACAGTCAGGCTCTATGATTCCACTTGTATAATAAAAAAAAAAAAACGGGCAAAGCCAAACTAAAATGTTCAGGGATGTATACTTAGGTGATTAAAGTACAAGTAAACAGAAGGAAGCAGTTCGATGAGGTCAGCAGGACCTCTGGGGGAGGCTGAGGTGAGCTGCACCCTTGAGTCTGCAGTGTTCTGTTTCCTGATTTGGTGGCAAGGACACAGATGCTCGTTTATGTCATTAAACCGTTACATGCATGTTTTATGGGTTTTTCTGTGGCTCTATTATATTTTATAAGACAAAAACTTATAAAATGATAAGGTACATTCTGTGTCTCCAAGAATTCACAGGCTCTGATTTGTGAGACTGAGGTCTTCAGATTAACCATCACCTGTGCGGAGATGGCCGCACTTGTACAGGAAGATCTATACTGATTATTCCCTAAAAAAGGGGCTTAGAATTAATAATGAAAGAAAAATCTGAGCACTTAGCCAGTTAAAAAGATAAAGGAGGAAATACTGAAAAGTAAAATGAAAAACAAATTAGAAAAAATAATTAGAATCAGCCAAATTAATTGAAGTAAACACTGTAGGAAATTGGATTTTACATGCTAATAAATATGCAAATATTGAAATTTAACGTTAATAGGAAAAACAGTCTTCACTTGACGCATGATTACTGCTATAACAACAACAACAAAAAACACACGACGTTTTAAAACCACTGTCCTCTCTGGTTCTGCTTTTAGATTGTGACAGTGATGTGTCCCACACAGAGGCGCCACAAGGGTCCCTGTGAGTTCGCTTGGTATGTGGTAGGCTTTGTGATTCTTAAAATCACTCCTTGCCACCCACCCCTCCCCACGTAGAGTCATTTCTCATGAGGGTGCTGCTTTTTTCTGGCATGAGCTCCCTGCCTCAGAGTTCACCACAGCCCTCAAGTCACCCCCTGGACCCCACTGTGCCAGGGGCTGTGGGGGGGACAAGCTTCACAGGTGAGCCTGTTGGGGGCTGGGGGAAAGGACTCTGCCAGAAAGCAGGGGAGGGCCTCTCTGGTGGCTCAGCGGTAAAGAATCCACCTGCCAATGCAGGGGACATGGGTTCGAGTCCTGGTCTGAGAAGATCCTACACACCTCGGGACAACACAGCCCATGAGCCACAACTACCAAGCCTGAGCCGCAACTGCCGAAGCCCGCGAGCACTAGAGCCCGTGCTCTGCACCCTGAAAACCACAGCAGTGAGCCCCCAACACCACACCTAGAGAGTAGGCCCCGCTTGCCACAACTGGAGAAAGCCCACGAGCAGCAACAAAGACCCAGCACAGCCATTAAAAAAAAAAGCAGTGGAATTAACTTTCAAACTATGCATGGGTTGCAGAGGTGAGAGTGGCGCGGTTACAGGGTCCCTGGGAGCTTTGTGTGGCAGGGCCTGCAGACTGCTGTCCCTTCCTCCTGCAGACACAGAGGGGATACAGACACACTCATCAAGATAGCTGACCACTGTCCGCGTTCCAGCGGAGCAGCCAAAAGAGATGGCCAGTCGGCCATCTGCCAGGCTTTGGGACAGGAGCCCAAGAGTATGTTCTATGAGCACCGTGATGGGGCAGGACCCTCCACCTGCCCCGACCCCTACATGCTTCCAGCCCCCAGCCCAGTTTTCTCACAGCAGTGCGTCTAGAACACCCCACAGTACCGGGCCCTTCTAAGGTCTCCTCACCCTCAGGACAAAGTCCGAACTTGCACAGCTCAAGGCCCTTCATGACAGGACACCTGCTGGTCACTGCCTGCAGGGCTCCACACGTGCTGCTTCTGGCTCCTGGCCAGAGTGCCCTCCCTCACTGCAGCAGGGAGGTGGTCCTCGCCGTCCTGCGGGCCTGGTCTGTGTTACTTGGCCCTGTTCTCCTTGTGAGCAAAACTGGACTGACATTAGATGCTGTCACAGGACAGAGCAACCCCAGGTTGGCAGCAGTTTACCCATTCATTCATCTGCTCACTTGTCCATTCCACATGGCCAGGATGGGGCCTGATGGGGAGTCCTGATGGGGAGGGGGTGGGGACAAGCTGGACATGGACCCTGGTTGCACTGAGCCCCCAGTATGGTTGGGAAGACAGACATTTAGACCACTGGGAGATCCTGCCTGTTATGGGGAACTTTGGCCAGGAGCTGAGGGGCAGGGAGGCAGTGGGGTGCAGGGAGGCAGGGGTGCAGGGAGGTGGGGACCAGGGAGGTGGGCAGAGTCTGGGTTTGGGATGGAACACCTCTGTGAGGAGAGCAGAGCCACCTGCCTCAGGGTTCGTTGCCAGGACTAAACGGGAAAGTCTTTGGGAGCACTCTTTTCACTGTTCAAAGGACAGTGGGCACCCAACAGAAGAGAGGGCAATTAAGGGAGCTGAAGCTAAGGTCTAAGAAAGGAGACAGCAGAAGCTAGGTGAGGATGTGGCCCGGGGAACATAAAGCAGAAACGGGAACAGCATATGCCAAGGGCTTGCTTTGGTAAGAGGCACCACTCATTTAAGGAATGGTGGTCAGGGGTCGAGTGAAGTGCTGGCAGAAGCAGGCTCTGGAGGAGAGAGGAGGCCAGATCCTGGAGAAATCCTAAACCACTAGCCAGCCTGGGTCCTCGGACTTGAGAGGCTGCTGCACGGCAGCCCGCAGCGTGCGCAGGCCGACTCAGGCCTCCATCCAGGCCGGGCTCAGAACCAGCCAAGGCAGCTCACTTCCTCCAGCAAAGCCTCATCAATCTGGCTGCCGCAGCACAGCGTAGGGAATGGAGAAGCTGCTCCATCCTCCACGGAGGTGGCTGCAAACCTCGTCTCCCTGGAAACAGAAATAATCATTGGAAGTCAGCTCATGGCAACTCCGCTCACACGCGTGGGTGCCACGATTATTATACAAGCTGATTTACACACTGTCCTTTAAAACCTATACCCCATAAATGTGAAAGAAAGCTCACTATCCCTACTTTTCTGGCAAGTCGTCCTGCATGAGGAGAGGACTGAACGAGAAGGTTCAGCTGACGCTCTAAAATCTGCACTCCCTGCTAAAAATACAGCGAAACCTGCTCCTTCTCCGCGCAGCCACCGCCGTTCACGTCCGTCCCACGCAACTGTCCAGAGAGACGCACGAAAGGCCTTCGCATATATTCACTGGGCAGATGGTTTCCGTGAAACGTGGGCGAGGGTCCCCTTGCGCGGGCTGCCTGGCGAATGCGGATGAGGCTTCCTCCAGACGGGAGGGCCCCCTGGGGGCTGGTGCCCCTGCTCACCGGCCACCGCAGGACATTGTGTGGGAAAGGGCCCGACGCTGTGAGCTCTGGGGGAGCCTCCACGGGCCAGAACTTGCCGAGCGGGCGGCAGGAACGGGGGTGTGTTCTCAAAGCACCCCTGCATCTCCCCCGGCCCCTCCTCCCGCATCGCGTTCCCTAGCTGCTGCGCCGCCCGCTTCCCCGGGATCCAGTGCGAAGTTATTTAACGCTGTAATTAGCCGGCAGGGTGAGTCATCGGTCCCCGGGCCTCGCTGCAGAAGCGGCAGAGCCGGTGTGGAAAGAACCGAGGGCGCTCGGCGCGGTGGGACCTCAGAGGGCTTGCCGGAGACGCGTTCCCAGGCCTCGTTTCAGCAGGCTGGGTGCCCGAGAGGCCCGGGCAAGGCCATCTCCACGCTGTGCTCGGCCCCACGCCTTCCTCTCCCACCGAGAGCGCCGCGTCGGTCGGAAGGAGGCGATTTACCCTCCCCCACGCGGCACCCCCCCCTCCCCCCCCCCGCAGTCTCCCGCGTTGCTCTCAGGCCGTGAGCCGCCTTCCGATGAATTAACTCACTCGCACCCGCATCTGCGGGGAAGTCCCGCATGATCCCTGAGAATCCCTGAGGGCTCGGACGAGACTCCTCCAGGGCTCCCCGAGGCCTCACCCGCCCCCGCCCCCGCACTGGGCCCCGCGCTCCCCGGCGGCGCCCGAGGGTCCCGGCACCCGAGCGCCTCCTCCGAGCCCTCCCCTCCACCCCGCAGCCGGACTCCCGCCCTCCTCCCGCGAGTAGCCGGCTCACCCCTGCCCGGGCTCCTCTCTTGCCTTCCGTCCCGCCCGCCACCCCCCGCACGCAAACCCCTGCTCCGGGGTCTTCTTTCTTCCCTTCGCCCCGGACTCGCCCCTCCCCGCCCACACTCAGGCGTTCCCCGTAGCCCTCAGCTCGAGGGTCCTCTGTTCCCGCACTCCAAGCCAACTTCCTCAGGCTTCCTGATCTCTGACAGGCGGGGGGCGAGGAGTGAGACCCCAGCCCTGTGGCCTGCGGAGCGCCCCCGCGGGGGCCCGAGAGGTGGGAGGCGCTGGGGGTGGGGCCTGGGGGCGTCAGGGGAGGGCGCCCAGGGGTGGGGAGCGGCGTGCCCAGAGAGGCCGGGGCGCTACTCGGGGGAAAAAGGCGGAGAGACGCGGCGCGGGGGGCTTCTCCTTGCGGGGGTGTCCGAGGGGTGTCCGAGGGGCGACGCGGGTTGGGGGGGCGGGGGAGGGCGGTGCCTGGGCCGGGCGCGCAGGGCCGCGGGCGGTGGGGGGAGCTGAGCGTCCTGGGAGGGGCGCCGCGGGCTGGGGAGGGGGCGCGCGCGCCCTGCGGTCCTCCGCGCCGCATCGGTTCCCTGCGCGGGGCCGCGGCGGCGGCGGCGGGAGGTGGAGGATGCGGGCTCCGACTGCGGCGGCGGCGGCGGCGGCGGCGCGGGCCCGGGAGGACGCGGGAGGATGAGGAGGAGGCCGGCGGTCCGGCCGCGCGGCGCCGGGAGGAGGCGCAGGCGGCGGGGGCGGCGGCGGGCGGCGGCGGGCGCGCGGGGTGCGGGCCGGCTCGGGCGCGGAGGATGAAGTGGAGCGTCCGCGGGGCCTGCGCCGCGCTCTCCTCCTGCCTCCTGCTCGCCTGCGCGCTCAGCGCCGCCGCCGTCGGCCTCAAGTGCTTCTCGCTGGGCTCGGAGCTGCGCGGGGAGCCGTTCCGGCTGGGGGCGGCCGCCGGCGCCTTCTATTCGGGGCTGCTGCTGGCCGCCGGCCTCTCGCTGCTCGGCGCCGCCCTGCTCTGCTGCGGGCCCCGGGACGCGCCCCTCGCGGGGCCGGGCCCGGGCCCGGGGCTAGGGGTCGCCGCCGGCTCCGCGGGGGCTGCGGAGGCCGCGCCGGGCGACCCGGGGGGCGCCGCCGGGCCCTCGGGGCCGGTGAGCAGCCAGAACCTGCTCCTGCTCGGCGTCCTCGTCTTCATGCTCGGGGTCCTCAGCGCCTTCGCGGGCGCCGTGATCGACGGCGACACCGTGTCCCTGGTGGAGCGCAAGTATTCCCACTACTGCCTGCCGCCGCGCGCGCCGGCCGCGGCCCCCGGCCCGGCCCCGGGCCCTGCAGCCGCCGGCCCCGGCCCGGCACCCGGCGCGCCGCGCACCCGCGGCACCCTGGACAGCGCCACCTCCGCCAAGTGTCGCCAGCTGAAGGACTACCAGCGCGGCCTGGTGCTCTCCACCGTCTTCAACTCGCTCGAGTGCCTCCTGGGCCTGCTCAGTCTCCTGCTGGTCAAGAACTACAAGTCGTCGCAGGCCCGGCGAGGCCGGCGCGGCCGGCGGAAGGGAGGACGGGCCCTGGCGCGGCCCCGCGGCGGCCCGGGGCTCCGCGCGCAGCCGCCCGCCTCCCGGTCGCGGCGGGGCCGGCGGGGCCGGCGGGGGCGGAGGCTGCAGCCGCGGCCCAGCGAGGCTTCCATCCTGTCTCCGGAGGAGTCGGACTTCGCCGCCCCGGGGGACTGCGAGGGCTTCGCGACGCACCACGCGGTCTCCTACATCAACGTGGGCGTCTTCCACGCGTTTGACGAGGCGGGCGTGGAGGTGTGCTGCGGGGGGCACCCGTCTGTGGAGCTGCCGGGGTACGCGCCCTCGGACCCCGACCTCAACGCCTCCTACCCCTACTGCTGCCGCCCGCCCTGCGAGGCGGCGCGCCCCTGGGAGCCGGGCCGGGCCTGCTGAGCCCCTGGGCCTGTGCGGACGGCCGTGCCCGTCTCCCTGCCCTGCCGCGGCGGCGAGGGAGGTGGGGGGCTGGCGGGGCGCAAAGCCAAGCCTCTCCGTGGCGCCGCAGCTTCAGGGCGGTCTGGCCCAGCGCCTCTGGGGCTCCCCGCCGCGAGACTGGTCCTCCAGTACTATTATTTCTGTGTTTGGGAGGTTTCTCTTCTTTTCTGTGTCTGCTCGTATCCGGACTCCATTTTAAAGTTTACAATAAATGTTTTGGGGTTGGCTCGCCCCCACCGCACTTCTCTTTGGCAAGTCCGTTCCCTGGGCGCCCCCGAGGCCCAGGCCCGGGTGAAAGCTCACCCAGCGAGCGGGAAGAACGCTGACTGAGAGGACAGAAAGACGGAGCGGCTGATACTGTCGGAATGGAAGACGTGAAGAAGCACCCACAGCAACACTTTGTACACGGATGTGCCTGCTTTTGTTGATAACTTTCTTACTGTAAAGCTCTCCATAAACAGTGAAAATGTTTGGTACATTTATTGCGATTTAAAATTGGTGAGTTCCTTTATTAAATTAATTGCTATGTTATTGGAGATATTCATCAAATTGGGGTTAGAGAATGTCAACACACAAATCAATTTTGGGGGAAAATGATTGAATTTGGTTGACAGATATGAGTTTGAACAGTTGTATTATGCTAGATGGTTGGCTAAGTCCAACCTCTTTCTGAGGCTAAATTTCTGTCTGTATATCAGGTCCCATACATTTCTTTTTCTGGAAACTGGAGATTGGGTTTTTATGGTAAAACTGAGCTTATTTTGGTTAATACATATGAACAATCCAATCCTATTTTGGAAATCACAGTCATAGTTTTTCTGGCAAAGATTATTATCCTGTTGGTTAATTCAGTAATCTGGTAATTTTGGATATTATAGCATTTCATTTGAAATATACCCCTTAAATAGCCTTAATTGATGTGAAGATCATACTTTTAAATCATTAGGATAAACTTGTGTGTGCCTATTTAAACACAACGTGAAACGTGTTCCGAACAGTGGTGAAATGTGTTTCTGCCCAGTCCTGTGGTTCTGACTGGGATCCAGGTAGGCTCTGGATCTTGGGGAAAGGTGATCCAGCAACCGTGTGCTGGAATTGTGGCGCCAGGCAGGTGTGCTGCTAATTCTGAACATGCTGTAAGCAGAGTCCCACTTTGGCCCAAATGGTGTGACCGTCCTGCAAAAGGAGTTGAGGATTCACCCTGTGCTCTGCTAGGGTGAGCACAGCACAGGACACTTGAAGTGAGAAAAGCTAAGGAAATAATGTGTAATCTCTCTAAAGTGTATAGGGGTCCACTTCTAATTGTGGAAAAACAGGCAGACTTGGTGTTGGAGATGTGGTTTCCAGGTGTGGGCTCTGGGATGAGACCAGCTGCCCTGCCCAAGGCCAGAGTTCCTCTGTACCCCAGGTGACCGAGTCCAGCATCTAACCATGACCGGCAGGGCTGCCCAGCTGCAGCAGAGGCTGCTAGAGAGGAGAGGCCCGCTATCCACGCAGAGAAGTGGAGACCTGCCACCATTCAGTGGAGGTGGCAAAGCTGTTATGCTGATGCTGGGACAATTACTTAGAGACTTGGGGATTCTGATCAAAGGGGCCTTGGGCAGTGACTTCTCCTTGTTATGTTGATGCCATCCAAGAAAAAAGAATCATTCCGGGCCAATCTCCCAGGTCCTCATACCCAGACCTCTTCACATAGTGGTCCATACTAGGCCTTGAGATTCAGCCAGGCTGAGGGCTCAGCCCAACTAGTTCCCCTGATGGTCCTTATCACCTGACCCCCCGCCCCGGCCCCCACACCACCAGCCCACTGGCCATCAACCTAAGCAGAAAAAGTGATAAGTGGCAGCAAAAGAGACTTTTGAAAAGCTTTTCCCCATCTACCTAGATCAAATCAATAAGGCAGGGCTGCTCGCCACTCATGGAGCACAGACCTCAGGGGCAGCTGCAAGGCTGAGTTCCCAGAACCACATGAGGAGGCAGCCAAGCCAGGGTGTGCCCAGTGAGTGGGCACAAGGTGAGCTCTTGCGGAAGGCTGCTGGGCAGGGAACACTGGAACGGAGCAAACTCTTGAACAGCGTGGACATCTGATGTCAGACCTTCCTGTATCCTTCCGGTTTCCTGAGGTTCTGTCTTACACGATTTGTCTTTCAAACATGCAGGCAAAATCAATGACCTCTCTCAAGTTTCAGACTTTCATTGGGATGGGACAGAAGGCAGAATGGGATGGGGCAACTGAGGGCATCTGGGGGTACAGACAGTGGCTTCCCCCTGTCAAATGTACGTGTGACCAAGAAGCTAGATGAGATTTTTAAAGATGTGTTTCTAACTCCAGAATATGGTTAAGTCCGCTTTATAGAGGCTGATATAATGATATGGGATCCCAGGGCTTTATTTTTGAAAGTTTGCTAAAGAAATAAAATCTTCAATATCCCTTCACTCAAATTGTTCTGAAGACTAGCACTCAGGGAGGCAGTGGAGACTCACCACCTCGCTTCCTTCTAATGGCTTGTGATGGCTCCAGAGCCCTGGGAGTTAGCCAGCTCACTCATGCTTTTTCTCCTTTTTGAAAATTTATATTAGTTGTTTAGAATTGATTCTTATGCTCCTTGGAAAATAATGCCAGCTCTTGGAGCGTTCTTGAAATATGGGTCTTATTCTACTTTTCAGAATAATAATAAACTCTTGGTCTGGTGGAGGCCAAACCAAGAGTTTATATCATGGTGAAATACCAAAATTAAATAAACACATTTTTGTGTTTTTACTTTGTTTAATGCTCTTTGTAAGTTATTTTAGACATAAAGTTTGTTTACATTTAAAAGAATGACTTAATTAACAACACATGACACAGTCACCAGACAAACCTGTTTTCTTAATGTTGATGAACAAGTGCTCCTAGGGTGCCAGGGCTCACATGCCTTCCTCAGGCAGAGGAGGTGCTCCTGGCCACACAAATCTCGACTTCAAAACTGAATTTTTGACTGATATAATTAAGCAATAATTTCATTTAAAAAGTTAGTAAATGATGCTTGTGGTGAAGATCAAACTGCTGGTTATCAATGTTTTTACTCTTGGTTAGTGTCATGATGCCATACAGGTGGGAACCTCAAATATGTGCAAATGCACACACATGCACATACGTGTACATGCATACATGTGCATGCAGTGTACACAAAACCACACGTGCACATGTGTGCATATGCGTGGGTATGAGTATATGCACATACATATGATTGTACATGCAGGAATACATTTGTGACAGATGCATGCACATATGATCATGTGCACACATTACATGAGTGTGCCAGCACATAGGAATGCACACAAATGAACACATGCATCTGTGCACACATATACCTGTGTTTACACTCCCAGACATAACGTTTGCAGGCACATGCACCAGTGCATGAACACACACACACACACACACACACACACACACACACACACACTGACTCCTGGTGTCTGAGGGCCAGGCCAGTGGCCTGCCTGGGACACCAGGAGCTCTAGGTGCCATGTGTCAGTGGAGTGGCCTGGCTGTGGGCTGGTACGCCTGGCTGAGGCATCGTGGAGCATGCTCGTGGGGAGCACTCCTTGGAGGATTTTGTGGGTGCTGAGCTGCATGTCAGCCTGCACACCCTGTCATATCCGGGTGGGATACGCTGGTGGGATGGCTCCTCACCAAGATGCCAGCACAGCACAGCCAGCCACACCAGGGCAGCGTTGAGGTTGGGGCCAGCATTGGTGGGAGTGCGCAGGTCAAGTTCCCAGGCTCCAGGGCAGCAGTGTTGCAGAGACCTCTGAGTGACCTCCAGGGAGCCCTGCTCTGGGCACAGGCCCCTTGCAAGCTCTCAATGTTATTGCCTCAAAGCACCATTTTCTCACCAAAATATGAATGAAAATAAATAAGAGACTCTAAGCAAAATGAATTCTGGCACATAAATAAGTAGAAATTATATACCTGTGAACTTCTTTTTATAGGAGAGGGAGCCAGCAGCCTAATGTTAGGTGGTTCATTTTCTGGATGATATGATATCTTTGTTTAATTTGCCACTTTTCAGCACAGTAATTACAGGAAAAAACTCACCAAAATGGAAAATAAAAATCTAACTTTGAAAAGTAGTGCCCATACATCCTTACACCCCCAGTTTGAATTCTAAGGACTTCCTGGGGATGGTGGGAGAAAGCCTGGGGGTTCCTGTCACTGTTTTTAATGGTTTTCTCAAAATCTCCACATCTGGAGGGTCATCCTCACACAGGTGAGTTTCCTCTAGAGAAGTTCTGTCTCTGCCTTTTCATCTACCATCGCTCCTCTGCAGAATGCCAACAGAAATCCTGTTCCTTTTGAATTGATGAAGTCTGTGTTAGAGCAAAACACTTTCCACACAACGGTCACTTCCTCTCTGTCTCTGGGTGACTCTGGTCCTGGTCCAGCAGACTGTGTGGTCAAGCCACCTGGGCTACATCAAGGGCAGGAGCGCCAAACAGGCCAGTCAGGGATGGAGGCCACTGTGGCCCTTCCCTGTGCCACCTGTGGCTGCAGGAGGGGGCCCTTCTCCCGACACCCAGGCCCAGCTTTGACCTGTGCACCTGCTGTGTGCTCACACTATTCCTACAACACCGGCCTGGGTCCTTTATCAGCTCCACTTCTGATAAAACTTTCTTCTAAAACATGTGTCGGATTGTTGTCCTTCCCAGGAACTTTCAAGAACTACCTTTTCTGAAGAAAAAGTAAAACCTCATGGACCTGACCCAGTCTGACCTTTCAGCCTTCTCTGTGGGACACAGGGGGCTCTTGTCTGGGGCCCAGAGAATAAGTAGGTGTGGAGACTGAAGCTGGTGTGCACCATGGACATGTCAGGAGGAGGGTGTACAGTGGGGAGGCAAACCCACGGGTGTCGCTGAGCAGGGAAGATGATATGGAGTACCAGGATGTAGGCCAGGAACATTTCAGAGGCCTGGACCATCTCAGAGGCCTGAACCATCTCAGGGGCCTGGATCATCTCAGGGGCTGGGACCATCTCATGGACCTGGACCATCTCAGGGGCCTGGACCATCTCAGTGACCTGGACCATCTCAGAGTCTGGAACCATCTCAGAGGCTTGGACCATCTCAGGAGCATGGACCATCTCAGAGGCCTGGACCATCTCAGAGGCCTTGACCACCTCAGGGGCCTGGATCATCTCAGGGGCTGGGACCATCTCATGGACCTGGACCATCTCAGGGTCTGGATCAATTCAGGGCCCTGGACCATCTCAGGGCATAGACCATTCCAGGTGCCTGGACCATCTCAGAGGATGGGACCATCTCAGGGGTGTGGACCACCTAAGTAACCTGGACCATCTCAGGGCCTCGACCATTTCAGGGACCTGGGCCATCTCAGGGAACCGGACAATCTCAGGGGATGGGACCATCTCAGAGGCCTGGACCGTCTCAGGGGCCTGGACCATCTCAGAGGTCAGGACCATCTCAGAGGCCTGGACCATCTCAGAGGCCAGGACTATCTCAGGGGCATGGATCATCTCAGGGACCAGGACCATCTCAGGGACCTAGACCATCTCGGTGACCTGAAGCATCTCAGGGACCTGGACCATCTCAGGGGCCTGGACCATCTCAGGGCCTGGACAATCTCAGGGACATGGACCATCTCAGGGCATGTAACATCTCAGGGGCCTGGACCATCTCAGAGGCTGGGACTGTCTCAGGGAATGGACCATCTCGGTGACCTGGATCATCTCAGGGGCTGGGACCATCTCATGGACCTGGAGCATCTCAGGGGCCTGGACCATCTCAGTGACCTGGACCATCTCAGAGTCTGGAACCATCTCAGAGGCTTGGACCATCTCAGGAGCATGGACCATCTCAGAGGCCTGGACCCTCTCAGAGGCCTGTACCATCTCGGGCCTGGACCATCTCAGGGATCTGGACCATCTCAGGGATCTGGACCATCTCGGTGACCTGGACCATCTCGGTGACCTGGACCATCTCAGGGGCCAGGACATCTCAGGGACCTGGACCATCTTAGTGACCTGGACCAACTCAGGGTTTGGACCATCTCAGGGCATGGACCATCTTGGTGACCTGGACCATCTCGGGGACCTGGACCATCTCAGGGGGCTGGACCCTCTCAGAGGCCTGGACCATCTCAGGGGCCTGGACCATCTCAGAGACCTGGACCATCGCAGGGATCTGGGCCATCTCGGTGACCTGGATGATTTCAGGGACCTAGACCATCTCAGGGGCCAGGACATCTCAGGGACCTGGACCATCTCAGTGACCTGGACCAACTCAGGGTTTGGACCATCTCAGGGGCCTGGACCATCTCAGGGCATGGACCATCTTGGTGACCTGGACCATCTCAGGGACCTGCACCATCTCAGGGGGCTGGACCATCTCAGGGACCTGGACCATCTCAGGGGCCTGGACCATCTCAGGGACCTGGACATCTCAGGGCCTGGACCATCTCAGGGGCACGAACCATCTCAGGGCGTGGACCAATCAAGGGCATGGACCATCTCAGAGGCTGGGACCATCTCAGGGGCCTGGACCATCTCAGGCAGTGGACCATTTCAGGGGCCTGGACCATCTCAGGGATCTGGACCATCTCAGGGACCTGAACCATCGCAGGGTCTGGACCATCAGGCGCCTGGACCATCTCAGAGGCCTGGACCATCACGGTGACCTGGACCATCTCAGGGGCCTGGACCACCTCAGAGGCCTGGACCATCTCAGAGTTCAGGACCATCTCAGAGGCCGGGACCATCTAGGGCACCTGGACCATCTCAGGGGCCTGGACCATCTTGGTGACCTGGACTATCCCAGGGGCCTGGACCATCTCAGAGGCTGGGACCATCTCAGAGGCCAGGACCACCTCAGGAGCCTGGACCATCTCAGGACCTGAACCATCTCAGGACCTGAACCATCTCAGGGGCCTGGACCATCTCAGAGGCTGGGAACATCTCAGAGGCTGGGAGCATGTCAGGTGTGTGGACCATCTCAGTGACCTGGACCATCTCAGAGTCTGGAACCATCTCAGAGGCTGGGACCATCTCAGGAGCATGGAGCATCTCAGGGGCCTGGACCATCTCAGGGGCCTGGATCATCTCAGGGACCTGGACCATCTCAGGGGCCTGGACCATCTCAGGGTCTCGACCATACAGGGGCCTTGACCATCTCAGAGGCTGGGACCATCTCAGAGGCTGGGAACATCTCAGGGGCCGGGACCATCTCAGGTTCTGGGACCATCTCAGGATCCTGGGCCATCTCAGGACCTGGACCATCTAGGGACCTTGACTATCTCAGAGGCCTGGACCATCTCAGGGGCCTGGATCATATCAGGGACTTGGACCATCTCAGGGACCTGGACCATCTCAGGCGCCTGGACCATCTCAGGGGGTAGACCATATCAAGGTGTGGAGCATCTCAGGGGCCTGGACCATCTCAGCGGACGGGACCATCTCAGAGTCTGGAACCATCTCAGAGGCTGGGACCATCTCAGGATCATGGACCATCTCAGGGGCCTTGACCATCTCAGGGACCTGGACCATTGCAGGGATCTGGACCATCTTGGTGACCTGGACCATCTCAGGGGTATGGACCATCTCAGGGCATGGAGCATCTCAGGGGCTAGGACCATCTCAGTGGCTGGGACCACATCCGGGACCTGGCCCATCTCAGGGCCCCGGAACATCTCAGGGACCTGGACTATCTCAGGGCCTGGACCATCTCAGGGGTATGGACCATCTCAGGGCATGGAGCATCTCAGGGGCCAGGACCATCTCAGATGCTGGGACCAAATCAGGGACCTGGACCATCTCAGTGACCTGGACCATCTCAGGGACCTGGACCATCTCAGGGCCTGGACCATTCAGGGGCATGGACAATCTCATGGCATGGACCATCTCAGGGGCTGGGACAATCTCAGAGGCCTGGACCATCTCAGGGGCCTGGACTATCTCAGGGCATCGACCATCTCAGAGGCCTGGACCATCTCAGAGCCCGGGATCATCTCAGAGGCCTGGACCATCTCAGGGACCTGTACTATCTCAGGCGCCTGGACCATCTCAGGGGGTGGACCATATCAAGGCGTGGAGCATCTCAGGGGCCTGGACCATCTCAGTGGACGGGACCATCTCAGAGTCTGGAACCATCTCAGAGGCTGGGACCATCTCAGGATCATGGACCATCTCAGAGGCCTGGACCATCTCAGGGGCCTTGACCATCTCAGGGACCTGGACCATTGCAGGGACCTGGACCATCTCAGTGACCTGGACCATCTTGGTGACCTGGACCATCTCAGGGGCCTGTATTATCTCAGGGACCTGGACCATCTAATTGACCTGGACATTGTAGGAGCTTGTCTTAGTTTCCTGGACTGCTGTCACACTTCATGGATTAAAACAACAAATATATATTATCTCACAGTCTGGAGGCCAGAAGTCTAAGGTCAGGTAGTTGGCAGGGTTGGCTCCTTCTTGAAGCCCTAAAGAACTCATTCTCTTCCTCCCTCTAGGCTCTGGGAGCCAGCAGTACCAGGCATACCTGGCCCATGGACATACATACCACGTTATACCTGATCCCACTTTTGGTGTCCTCCGGCTCTCTCTGTGTGCCCTCTCTGCTTCTTATAAGGACTTTGTTGGCTTTTGGTCCCTCTCTAGTCCAGAGTGATCTGTAAAGACCCTATTTGCAGATAAGGTCATGTTCTAGGTGAATAAGAATTTGGGGGACTGCATTGAACACTTTTGAACCTGGTACAGAACTCTGGTGCGTGGTCTGTGCCCTCCTTCCTGCCTGGGGCCAGCTGTTGAGGATACCCGGGGAGGGCACCCCTTCTCTGAGCCAGGGCGCAGGGGTGAAGCTGGTGGTGCCCTTGCCATCTGTCAGATGAACATTAAAAAAAAGCTGAAACAGTGAGATTAATCACCCAAAGGGGGAAAATTTCTGAACATTTGGCATATTTGCAAACGTTTGCATATAAGAGCGCCAGTGACTGTGTTATTTCATAAATCCCGCCTGGCACGTTACTTCCTCTTCTCAGCAGCTTGGGGAGGTGGGGGTAGGCGTGGCCTCTGTGTCAGAGGCTAGAGTTCCGCTGGAGACTCCACTCTCATCCAGTGAAAGGCCCAAGACTATGTTCTCTCAAGGGGTCTCTCTGCCTGGGGCAGCGTAGACTCAGCAGTGGCCTCAACTTTGCTCATTTTAAGGACTTTTTCTCCACCTGCTCCTTCTCCTCCCAGCCTTGGCTCACACAGTCCCCTCAACACCTGTGTCCATCCCTGGACCCTCACCCCCATCTCGTGTCCTGGCCCTGCTGGGACATCATCTTTGCTGGGAGCCTCTTCCAAGTGCACCTGCAGGGCCGTCTGAACCATCGGCCTTGGAGGCAGTGCCCCCTGCTCCCGTGCAGTGGGCTAGCCCCAGGAGCCCCTTCTGCCTTTGAGCGTAGCTCAGGTTATTTTTCCTTAAATGCAAGACTTCAGTTCTCCTTCGTCTACCACCGTGGAGCCGCCCAGAGCTGTAAGCTCTGCCACCTCCTGCCTCCTTCACCTCTTGCCATCACCAACCCTTCCTGGAGGCAGAGAAAAGCTCCAGGAGTTTCCTGAAACCCCACCCTCACCTGAGCAACCAATTAGCCTTGCCCAAGCCCACACCAGCCTGAATCCTATGCCCACCACCATCTCTGTCAGTGTGGTGTCATCTGACCAATGGCTAGTTTGTGTTGCGAGCTCTTTATGGGCCAGGCCCTGTGTGACAAGCACTTTAAGATTGCTGCCTCCCTTAATCCTGGAAACAGTACTTCAAAGGTAGGAAAACCTAAGCTTAGGGAATGGGCTGTGTGCCTGGGATGGAGCTGGTGTGAGAACAGGGGTCTGAACTCAGTTCTTCACTGTGCCTGGACCCCTTGCCTTGTTCTAGCCACAAGTGGGACCAAGGCTCTTTTTTCAAGTGGCATTTGTAGGAGTTTTGTGAGCCCAGGTTTGGCAATGTAGCAACCTCCAGCTCTCTGCAGACCTCTGTGCTTTCAGCAAACAGCCTGCTCACTGCCCTCCTCAGGGTCCCTTAGGACCCTAAACTCAGACTTTTGCCAAAACTCAGCCTCTTCTTGTTCTTCATTGAGGGGCCCCGCCCCTATGCCGGTCACCAGGGCTGTCAATTCAGCCTATGCTAATTCATCTCTGTGTTCATTCAGTGGCCACCCCGGGGACTGGATGTCGGGAATTTCAGAGGGTGCCCCATGCTCCATCCTGTCACTTGCCCTGATGCAAACGCAAGTGCCACTCTTGGGAGACGGGAGGGTAAAGAGATTTTTGTATATCTTTTCCATACTAAGTGCAGAAATCTGGTTGTATATTATACATAAGGCACATCTCAAAGTAGACCGGCCGCCATTCAAAGACTTGATAGCTGCGGTGGTGAGTTGCTGCAGAGTGGTCTAACTTAGTGTCATGGCAGTCCAAGCTCAGGTTGGAAAAGAGTTTACAGACACAGAGCATTTAAGAAAGGACTGAGTTTATTGAGAGCAGACAGCAGAGACAATGAGGGCCCTGAGAGCACAGCAGCCGACCTCCTGACAGGCCAGGGAGAGCTGATGCTTTTCATGGGTTGTGAAGTGAAAGGTGCTCAGTCGTGTCTGACTCTTTGCGACCCCATGGACTCTACAGCCCATGGAATTCTCCAGGCCAGAATACTGGAGTGGGTAGCCTTTCCCTTCTCTAGGGGGTCTTTCCAACCCAGGGATGGAAGCCAGGTCTCCCGCCTCACAGGCGAATTCTTTACTAGCTGAGCCACAAGGAAAGCCCAAGAATACTGGAGTGGGTAGCCTAGCCCTTCTCCAGTGGATCTTCCTGACCCAGGAATCGAACTGGGGTCTCCTCCATTGCAGTCAGATTCTTTACCAACGGAGTTATGAGGGAAGCCCTTTTCATGGGTTAGTAGCCAATTTTTATTGCCTCAAGACAAAAAAAAAATTCCTGCTGGAAGGGTGGCATTAAGTGATGGGTTAGGGCATTATATGGTGACTACTGGATTGGGCCTCTTTGCCTATTTTGGAGTTAGGAAGCCTGTTAAGTGATGATCGAGGGTACTTTTGGCAATGGTTACAAAGGGTTTCAGTAAGTTCTGGAAATGGCCTTGGTTCTGGGCCCTGCTTCTGTGGCCTTGGTGCAAGGTGACACCCCCTCACCATCTGGGTTACCCTTACCTCTTGCTCATCGTAGGTCACACCTGGAGTGCTTTTGTGCTTCCACAACAAAAGTATGTGTCTGTGCACATTATAGTGTTGCCTGCATGTTTTCTAAAAATTGAAATATCGTTGACTTACAACACTGTGTTAATTTCTGCTGTACAGCAAAGTGATTCCGTTATACATATTCTTTCTTTATATGCTTTTCCACTACGGTTTATCATAGGATATCGAATACACTTCCCTGTGTTCTACAGTAGGACCTTGTTGTTTCTTCATCCTATATATAGGAGTTTGAATCTGCTAATCTCAAACAGCCAGTCCATCCCTCCTCCACCCACCTGCCCCCACTCGGCAACCACAAGTCTGTTCTTTATGTCTGTGAGTCTATTTCTGTTTTGTAAGTAAGTTCATTTGTGTCATATTTTAGATTCCACATGTAAGTGATATCATATGGTATTTGTCTTTGTCTGACTTACCTCACTTAGCATGATAATCTCTAGTTTCATCCATGTTGCTGCAAATAACATCATTTCATTCTTTTTAAAAAAATGTCTGTTGTTTTAAATATTTAAAATGTTGTGTTGGTTTCTGCTGTATAACAACTTGAATCAGCCATAATTATATATATATATATATCAGTTCAATTCAGTTGCTCAGTTGTGTCTGACTTAGTTGGTTGCAACCCCATGGACTGCAGCACGCCAGGCCTCACTGTCCATCACCAACTCCTAGAGCTTGCTCAAACTCATGTCCATTGAGTCAGTGATGCCATCCAGCCATCTCATCCTCTGTCGTCCCCTTCTCCTCCCGCCTTCAATCTTTCCCAGCATCAGGGTCTTTTCCAATGAGTCAGCTCTTCACATCAGGTGGCCAAAGTATTGGAGCTTCAGCTTCAGCATCAGTCCTTCCAATGAATATTCAGGACTGATTTCTTTTACGATGGACTGGTTGGATCTCCTTGCAGTCCAAGGGACTCTCAAGAGTCTTCTCCAACACCACAGTTTAAAAGCATCAATTCTTTGGCACTCAGCTTTCTTTATAGTCCAACTCTCACATCCATACGTGACTACTGGAAAAACCATAGCCTTGACTAGATGGACCTTTGTTGTAATGTCTCTGCTTTTTAATATGCTGTCTAGGTTGGTCATAACTTTACTTCCAAGGAGCAAGCGTCTTTTAATGTCATTGCTGCAATCACCATCTGCAGTGATTTTGGAGTCCCCCAAAATACAGTCAGCCACTGTTTCCACTGTTTCCCCATATATTTGCCATGAAGTGATGGGACCGGATGCCATCATCTTAGTTTTCTGAATGTTGAGCTTTAAGCCAACTTTTCACTCTCCACTTTCACTTTCATCAAGAGGCTCTTTAGTTCTTCTTCACTTTCTTTAGTTCTTCTTCACTTATGACATTTTGTCAAAAGGTGTCACCCTTATGACACTGCCATAAGGGTGGTGTCATCTGCATATCTGAAGTTGCTGATATTTCTTCCTGCAACCTTGATTCCAGCTTGTGCTTCATCCAGCCCAGTGTTTCTCATGATGTACTCTGCATATAAGTTAAATAAGCAGGGTGACAATATACAGTCTTGATATATTCCTTTTCCTATTTGGATCGTCTGTTGTTCCATGTCCAGTTCTAACTGTTGCTTCCTGACCTGCATATAGGCTTCTCAAGAGGCAGGTCAGGTGGTCTGGCATTCATTCCCATCTCTTTCAGAATTTTCCAAAGTTTATTGTGAGCCACACAGTCAAAGGCTTTGGCATAGTCAATAAAGCAGATGTTTTTCTGGAACTCTTGCTTTTTCGATGATCCAGTGGATGTTGGCAATTTGATCTCTGGTTCCTCTGCCTTTTCTAAAATCAGCTTGAACGTCTGGAAGTTCACGGTTTACATATTGCTGAAGACTGGCTTGGAGAATTACTTTACTAGTGTGTGAGATGAGTGCAATTGTGCACTAGTTTGAGCATTCTTTGGCATTGCCTTTCTTTGGGGCTGGAATGAAAGCTGACCTTTTCCAGTCCTGTGGCCACTGCTGAGTTTTCCAAATTTGCTGGCGTATTGAGTGCAGTGCTTTCACAGCATCATCTTTCAGGATTTGAAATAGCTCAACTGGAATTCCATCACTTCCACTAGCTTTGTTCATAGTGATGCTTCCTAAGGGCCACTTGACTTCACATCCCAGGATGTCTGGCTCTAGGTCAGTGATCACACCATCCTGATTATCTGGGTCATGAAGATCTGTTTTGTACAGCTCTTCTATGTATTCCTGCCACCCCTTCTTAATATCTTCTGCTTCTGTTTGGTACATGCCATTTCTGTCCTTTATTGAACTCATCTTTGCATGAAATGTTCCCTTGGTATCTCAAATTTTCTTGAAGAGATCTCTAGTCTTTCCCATTCTACTGTTTTCCTCTATTTCTTTGCACTGATCAATGAGGAAGGCTTTCTTATCTCTCCTTGCTATTCTTTGGAACTATGCATTCAAATGGGTATATCTTTCCTTTTCTCTTTTGCTTTTCACTTCTCTTCTTTTCACAGCTATTTGTAAGGCCTCCTGCGACAGCCATTTTGCTTTTTTGCATTTCTTTTTCTTGGGGATGGTCTTGCTTCCTGTCTCCTGTACAATGTCACGAACCTCTGTCCATTGTTCTTCAGGCACTCTGTCTACCAGATCTAATCCCTTGAGTCTATGTGTCACTTCCACTGTATAATCATAAGGGATTTCATTTAGGTCATACCTGAATGGTCTAGTGGTTTTCCCTACCTTCTTCAATTTAAGTCTGAATTTGGCAATCAGGAGTTCATGATCTGAGCCACAGTCAGCTCCTGGTCTTGTTTTTGCTGACTGTATACAGCTTCTCCATCTTTGGCTGCAAAGAATATAATCAGTCTGATTTCGGTGTTGACCATCTGGTGATGTCCATGTGTAGAGTCTTCTCTTGTGTTGTTGGAAGAGGGTGTTTGCTATGACCAGTGCATTCTCTTGGCAAAACCCTATTAGCCTTTGCCCTGCTTCATTCTGTACTCCAAGGCCAAATTTGCCTGTTACTCCAGGTGTTTCTTGACTTCCTACTTTTGCATTCCAGTCCCCTATAATGAAAAGGACATCTTTTTTGGGTGTTAGTTCTAAAAGGTCTTGTAGGTCTTCATAGAATCGTTCAGCTTCTTCAGCATTACTGGTTGGGACATAGCTTTGGATTATCATGATACTGAATGGTTTGTCATGGAAACGAAGAGATCATTCTGTCGTTTTTGAGACTGCATCTAAGTACTGCATTTTGGACTCTTGTTAACTATGATGGCTACTCCATTTCTTCTAACGGATTCTTGCTCACAGTAGTAGATATAATGGCTATCTGAGTTAAATTCACCCATTCAAGTCCATTTTAGTTTGCTGACTCCTAAAATGTCGACATTCAATCTTGCCATCTCTTGTTTGATCACTTCCAATTTGCCTTGATTCATGGACTTAACATTCCAGGTTCCTATGCAATATTGCTCTTTATAGCATCAGACCTTGCTTCCATCACCAGTCACATCCACAGCTGGGTGTTGTTTTTGCTTTGGCTCCATCTATTCATTCTTTTTGGAGTCATTTCTCCACTGATCTCCAGTAGCATATTGGGCACCTACTGACCTGAGGAGTTCATCTTTCAGTGTCCTATCTTTTTGCCTTTTCATACTGTTCTCAAGGCAAGAATGCTGAAGTTGTTTGCCATTCCCTTCTCCAGTGATATATATCTCACCTCCCTGTTGAGTCTCCCTCCCCTCTCCCATCCCACGCCTCTAGGTCATCAGAGTGCCAGACTGGGCTCCCTGTGTTTTACAGCAACTTCTCACCAGTGCTCATGATAGTGTATATATGTTGATGCCACTTTCTCCATTCGTCCCACTCTCTCCTTCCCCCACCGTGTCCACAAGTCCATCTCTATATTTGCATTTCCATTCCTTCCCTGCAAATAGGTTCACCAGTACTATTTTTCTAGATTCTGTATATATGCATTAATATACAATATTTGTTTTTATTTTTCTGACTTACTTCACTCTGTATAAGTCTTTAGGTTCTTTCCACCTCACTAGAATGGAGTCAAATTCATTTCTTTTTATGGCTGAGTAATATTCCATTGTGTGTATGTGCCACATCCTCTTGATTCATTCATCTCTTGGTGGACATTCAGATTGCTTCCGTGTCTTGGCTATTGTGAACAGTGCTGCTACTAACATAGGGGTACACATTTTTAACCTTACTCAATGGTCTCATACTGAGAAGAGTTGCTGGACCCAGTTCCAATGACTGCATGTGGAGGCTTCTCCTGACCAAGCAGCTCTCTGTGGCAGTATGGAATCCATGAATCCCACTCAGTCCTGATGCTATCAACCCAGAGATAGAATCAGATCCCAGCCTCCACTTTCGACAACACCAAACCCAGGGCCAGGTTGCTGCCCATGCCTCTGACTAACTGACTGTCCTCAGAGGCGTCCAAGAGCCTGTCCTCTGGCATCCCCCTAATTGGATAGAATAGCTGGCAGGGTTCAGGGAAACATGTTTACTCACTAGTTTAGTGACTTACTATGAAAGAAAATTAACGGATATGAATTAAGAAGCAGATGAACAGACAGGCAGGGCAAAGTCCTGAACAAAGGCCTTCTTTTTTTTTGTGGAGCTGAGGGCCCAGCATGCTGGCACATAGAACCTTCCTGGTTCCCTGACTTGGGAATTCTCAAAAAGGGTAAGAAAGCACTTTTTTTTTTTTATGGGAGGATTCATTATATAGTCATGATTGACTAAGTCACTGGTCAATAGTGATTGACTCACCAGGAATCAGGGGGCAGGCCTGAAAGTTCCAGCTCTCTAATAACCGGGCTGGTTCTCCTTGTAACAAGCCTCCATCCTGGTTGTTGTTCAGTTGCTCAGTCATGTCTGACTCTTGTAACCTCATGGATTGCAGCACGCCAGGCTTCCCTGTCCTTTACTATCTCCTGGAGTTTGCTCAAACTCAAGTCCATTGAGTCGGTGATGCCAACCAAGCCTCTCATCTTCTGTTGCCCCCTTCTCCTCCTGTCTTCAATTTTTCCCAGGATCAGGGTCTTTTCCAATGAGTCAGCAATTCAAGTCAGGTGGCCAAAGTATTGGAGCTTCAGCTTCAGCATCAGTCCTTCCAATGAATATTCAGCACTGGTTCCTTTATTTTTCTTTAAAATGGTATATTAACATGCAATAGGGGCTTCCCTGGTGGTTCAGATGGTAAACAATCTGCCTGCAATGTGAGAGACCCAGGTTCGATCCCTGGGTCGGGAAGATCCCCTGGAGAAGGGAATGGCAACCCACTCCAGTATTCTTGCCGGAGAATCCCATGACAGAGGAGCCTGGTGGGCTACAGTACTTGGTGTCGCAAATGATTTATATCTTTATTTTTAATTGAATATATTTATTTTAAATGTCTTAGTTTTAATTTTAAATGCCATAAATGCTGACAGGTATAGCCCACATAAACCCAAGCTTCTGGGACCCCTGGTGGTTCCTGGATCATAAAGGCCCTGAGCTTTGCAAGGGGACCCTGGCAGCGTGTGAGCCTCGTCCCACAGAATCCCTGGACACTAACAAATCTGGAAACTGTATTCTTCAATTTAAACACATATATTCGGGTAACTTATCCAGAGGAAATTTAAAGCTCAGAAGTTCCCAGAGTGATTGTCAACAGGGAAATATGATGCATATCCAAACCAAGTATTTTAAAATGAGCTTTTTAAACTACTTACTACTCAATCTAAATTCAAGTATAGTAATCAAAGAAATTGAAGCTATTCATCAACCTTATAGAATTAACATCTTTTTTTTAAAGAATAATCTTGCATTTAAACAGATATCCTTCATGACACAAACCCATGAAGTAAACAAAAGAGTTTAAAAATATATAATTTTTCCAGTGTCTTAATAGCTCCGTCTAAGACTTTGTGTTGGTTTGGTCCATGGCTGTGAAGAATATACAGACAGCAGCTGTGATGAGTAGATGCATTCCCTCATAGAGAAGTTTTGGAGAAAACACACTCCATATAAATAAGTGATAACGCAGGGACGTCACCAAAATGATATAGACGGAAACTGGAATAGAACAAATGAGCGCGTAGCAGAAGCAAGCATGACTCAGTGCCGAGCCGCTGTCAACAAAAAGGGAAACATGCATTAGAGCATGCCACTCTGGATCGTGTAAGTCATGAATACACATGTAATCACCAGAGCACAAGCCCTGGAGTGAGTCCTCAAGCCCAGCCTTGTGTTCCACTTGGGATCCAGTCCCTCAGGCAGGGGTTCTGGGAGAGCTGGGCCTGAGGCATCGCCTTCTCCCCTCTTGGGGCCTCGGCCCCAACACCCAGCCTAGGAAACCCCTGGAGATGGGCCTGGTGGACAGGCCTCGGTTCCGCTGCCCTCTTGGGGTGCCAGGGCATCTGTGCTCAGAGGGCGCCTGCCGACCCCATGGCCCTCTCGACCCGACAGGGAGGTAGGGAAACTCAGGACACTGCCTTGCTTGGGTTTCAACGTCATGGATGGGGAACGTGACCCATGTGGAGACTCTGACTGGGTTCCTTCCACAGTGACAGCCCCAGTGAGGAGGCAGTTCCTGTAAAACCTCAGCATAAGATAATTTGCAATTGAGGGGATGAATGGAGGCCCTGCAGCTAGGCTGTCTGTCCCCACTGCTAAGCTCCAGAACAGATGCCAGCTCCTCAGTAGAGGTGCACGGTCTACCCATGGCCTAGTTTTTGAGCCATTAGAAATACATTTTCAGAGCTTCCTTGGTGGCCCAGTGGTTGAGAATGTAGACTTCCAATGTAGGGGACATGGCTTAGATCCCTGGTTGGGGAACTAAAATCCTACATGCTGCAGGGTAGGAAGACCCCGCACCTCAACTGGAGAGCCTGCCTGCAGAAAACTACAGAGCCCATGTGCCACAGTCAGAGAGGAGCCCGCACGCTGCAGTGAAGAGCTCATGTACCTCAACTAAGACCAGACACAGCCAAAAATACAAAAAATAAAAAATTTAGAAAAATCATCTCCCTCTTAAAAAAAAAAAAAGCGTTAGCTGCTCAGTTGTGTCCAACTCTTTGCGACCCTATGGACAGCAGCGCCCCAGGATCCTCTGTCCATGTGATTCTCCAGGCATGAATACTGGAGTGGGCTGCCATTCCTTCTCCAGGGGATCTTCCTGACCCAGGAATCAAAAAAGAAAAGACATTTTCTTTTTCTACCACTTTAGTCTGATTATAGTTTTCTGATTTTACTGGAAAAATAAAGACAGAAACAATGCATGAAACTTGACTGAAAATGAAGGAGAAAAACCTTTTCTAAAATAAAAGAGAACATTCCTTAATTAGGGAAAACATATACAACACTCCCCAACTGACTAAAATGCTTTCAACTCACTTAAAAAACATGCTAACATCTTTTTTTTCTCCCCAATACAAGTGTAACAGATGTCAAGGGCCAGGAAAATCAAGCCGTGATTTTAGCTCCAGGGAAGCTGCTCTTCACAGACAACTGGGCTCTCATAGCCTGGCCTTCACCTGCCCTGCCCACCTGCTTGGCTGGCTGCAGTCACAGACGTGGTGTGTGCCGAGCAGGTACCACAGCAGGCAGCCCTCCAGGGCAGGGAGTGCCCACCTCACCTGCTCACGGTCCAGATGTGTGAAGGGACCTGCCAGCTTCCTTTCCCAACCAAACCCACAGCTCAGGGGCGATCTCATAGCCAGGGAGGGTTCACGTGCAGTATGAATAATGGAAGGGCATCCCAGGCCACACACCCACCCCATGTCCTTCCACGGCCGCCGGCAGGCACCCGGCTCTCAGGCGCGGACGACCAGACCAGCAGTGGCTGCGAATTGGGGGACGTCTGTCCACAGACGTCCCAAAGGCCACCTGAAGGGACTTCCCGTCCTCGGGAAGCCTGCGACCTCAGAGCAGGAGCTCTCTCCTCGGCAGGAGCCTCCCCAAAGTCCGACTCGAGTCCCGCCAGCCTCACACTGATGCTCACCTTCACCTTGAATGTCCACAGGGACACGAGTGTGGGGGTGGAGGGCAAGGCTCCCTGAGGCCTGTGTCTCAGGACCTGGTCTGGGGGTGAACCTATGGGACTGAGAAGAACCCGTGATGGAGGCCAAAGAAGTGGGGTTCAGACGTCGGGTCAGCAGTCACCCCAGTAAGGCGTTACTCTCTGGGGTAGAGAAGTGGGGGCGCCGAGGCAGGCAGAGACAGGAAGCTCACCTTCCCCTGGGCTGGAAGGGTCCTCCTGGGGCCTTCCTGACCATCACAACCGCCCAGTGTGTGAAGGGGAGCATGTGAGGGGTTCAGAGGCGCTGAGGGAGCCCTGACATACAGACACTGCACTCCTCCCACTCCAGCACCTCACAGGGGTCCACAGCCCACGGCAGCAACACCAGCACCCTGTCTGACTGATGAGGGCGGCCCAGTGGCAGGCTGCCACACACCACTCAGGCCGCACACTGCCAAGTGGCCTGGGCACCCAGGTGAGCATGTGGACGGAAGCTGGAGGCCCTTCCTCACGAAGTCCCTTTCCGAGGGGAGTGGTGTAGAAACAAGGAAGGAAGCATGTAATGTGAGGCGGTGGGAACTCTGTGGAGTAAACGGGGAGGGGAAGGATGGATGGATGGTCATGCTGGGCAGGACAGCATGGTGGGCTGGCCCGTCATTCTGATAGGAAGGAGCCTTTGGGGCTGGTGACCGCCGGCTTCCATGGGGGCAGGACAGGCTGACAGAGTCACAGCCCCATGGGGAGCCCCTTGGGACCGTCCAGGCTCCCCTCTCCAGCAGGGACCCTGGAGGTGAGAACTAGCTCCTGTGAGAACGAGAGAACTCCTACTTTCTTATCCCCAGTGGACACCCCCTCCCTGGGCGCCCACCAGGTCCCCAGCAGCTAGATGAGATGAGAAGGGGCTTTCCATCCTGTCCATCTGGAGACCCAATTTGGTATGATCTAGAAGAAGCCAGCAGGGAGGTCTGAGCTGTCCCTTCACAGACCTGCCCCACACCCCACGCTGGCCACGCACTGTGGACTGTTCATTCTTATTTAAGGAAAAGAAAACTGATGAAAAAGACCTCTGAGTTATTGGGAGCAGGAGTCAACCCGCCATCAGATTAAAGATGAGGAGCCTCACCTGCTGGCTTCTGAGGTCAGGAAGTTCACCAGGTGGCTGGCCCACAGCACAGGCCCCGAGTATGTCGCAAATGCCGTCAGGAACATGGCTGGGATCTCCATGTAGGCATCCAGGCCCACGAAGCCTGCTGAGATGTCCACAGTGGCGATGCTGTTGGAGTTTCCCTGGACGAGGGCAGAAGCAGTGCTGACGCGGCTGGTCCTGCACCACGGCCACGAGGGCCCACGAGAGCCGGTGTGGGGACATGGCCCCAGGAGCCCGCTGCCCGTTCACTCCCGGCTCCGGGGCTGACCCTGGATGTTGGCCCTCTACCTGCCTGCCTCACTCCCAGGCTTGGGGAGCAAGTGGAATGTTTTTTACCTTTGAGAAACTATACAATGTAAGTCTGCTGATGGAGTGTGAAAAGCCCCAAACTTCTATCTGTCAACTTCAGGCAGACAATACCAACCTCCCTCCTCCCTCCTTGGGGACCCTGTCTGAGGGGTTAAGGGCGGTGTTGCCACATGGCTTACAGGAGCAGCAGGACATTGCTGTCAGGGAGTCTCAGGCCCAAGATCCTGGCCACTAACAGGACAGCTCGTCCCACCAGGGAGGGCGGGGATTTGAATCCAAGCGAGGCTCTCCCGAAGTTTGGCCCCCCACCTTTCAGTCTTCACTGACGCTGGTGGCCTTTTCTAAGACACTCGCGCTGTTTACAGGCCTGACAGCACAAATGTCTGTCCCAGCACAGTGAAGTCCCAGCACAGTGAAGGCCCTTCCCAGGAACTTTTTACCTGATGGCCCAAGGACATGGGTCCAAGCTAGGTGAAGCCCACTGCCTCCTCCGCTGGCTGTATGCCATCCTGGGCCATCACTGGGTGGTGGTGCCGACCCCCAAACATCTCAGGCCATGCCTACTCCCCGTGCGTTCACTGTCCACCGCTGGCTCATCCCTTGACAACAACCTCCTTTCTGCAGCTTCCCCATGACCCTCTCTGCTCACGTCCGTCTGGGCTCTCCCTGACTGTATGATTCCCTCCCTAGAGACTGAGGAGACCTCGGAGCTGCTGAGAGGAGAAGGAAGAACAAGAATCTCAAACATCATGGCGAAGGGAGGCAGGCTGACGACAGAAAAGTGGCTCTGACCCCAGGCGGTCGCTGGAGGTGCTGCCAAAGCTGACTCCGCGGTCAGGGAGGGCTGGCCTAAGGTGTGGCCCGCACACTCTGGGGCTTCCCTTGCGTTAGGTCACTAGGTCCTCAACAGTCTGATGCTGTGTGTGTGGGTTGGGGGAGAAGGGGTGGTCTAGAGGCAGAGAGAGACTGAGGGGCCCATGGAGGGCTGTGGATACCAACTGGGCACCATGCTCCTGACCCTGTACCATGAGGAGTCGGTGAGCTGAGGGCTGGGGAAAGGGTCAGTGAGCCTGTGAGCCTCCTGCCAGGAAACCCAACAGTGAGAAAAGGACATCCCAAGGGAAGGGCTGTGGGAGGGGAGATGAGAGAGGCCCCGGGGGCCCACTGTGCTCCTAAGGCCACACAGCTGCCCACTCGTCTGACATGTCATAGGGCCTGCCGTGTGAGGGCTGACCGGCGTTGGTTTTGCTCCTTGGGGACCTGCAGCTTGTCTGACAGTGCCTGCTGCAGGTGCACCCGTGGCTGTCAGACACATGTGCTCTGGCTGCCTCTGGGCAGTGCCTGAGATGTGCCAATATCACAAACTGTCATGGAAGCTTCGTGTCCTGCTGTGGGATGAGGCCACATGCGGCAGAGAAGCAAACAGAACGTCAGAGACTGTCTCCTTGCTTGGGGGCGTGACTGCAGTCAGTCTTCCTGACACTGAGGCCTCAGCGTTGGGCAGAACTGTTCAGTTCACAGGGAGCCTATGGGCACCTTCCTGAAGAGGCGGCAGGGTCTGCTGCGCCACCGGGGGCAAGTGGGAGACTCTGGTGAGCTGAAGGCTGAGGTGGAACTTGGTCCCTCCAGGGCCAGGAGCTGGATGCTCTGTCCACCTGTCCAGTGCAGTCCCGAGTACACAGTTGCACCCTGAGGTCTACCCTGGAGGTGGCTGGGTCTGCCTCTATGGGCTCCTCAACACTGAAGAGGAGATGCGACAAGCACGGGTCCCAAGAGAGTAACAGCCAAGCGGGAGCCCCAGCAGCGCCCAGTGCTGAGAGCCAGGGAGCAGGGAGAGCAGTCACCAGCCAAGCTGACAGAGCCAAGCACTTCACTCCCCTGACCGCCCGTAGGAAGTAGACCCACAGAGAAGCTGCATGCTGGCACCAAGCGTGCCTGTCTTAAATAACTAACTGTACTTTATTTGATAAACATATGCATGATTTAAGCATAAGTCACCTTGCCATGCCAATAGTTCTTTCACTAAACTTCCTGGCTTATGGTAAAATATTCTTAAAGAAAAACTAAAAGATAAACAACATAAAAATTAATAGTCTTCTACCCATGATAATGATGAAAACCTACCTGAAAATAGAAGAATGCTTGACCAAACCAGTAATGCATCACAGTGACCTCAGCTACGTCATGCCTCAGGGGCCTCCAGATGAACTGAGTCATGATGGTCTGGATTGCGAGGCTCAGCACCAAGACGGGAAGATTGTGGGGTCTGAGGAGCAGTGCTGCCAGGAGAACTAAGCCGCTGTATATCTCCCAGAGGCCCACAGTCCTGGCCGTGAAGTCTGCAGCAATGATTTGAGATTTAAGCAAGTCTTTGGTGCCCGTGAACAGAATGCCAAGGACAAAGACATAAACAAAACGAGCCTCGGTAATGCCCCTAAAGAAAGCAAAACAAGTCAGATTCATTAGCACCAGCTACAAAAAAATCAAATATGTATTTTCCCACGTATGTGTCTACTGAGCTGAGCTGACAATACAAGCTTCAGGACCCACTCACTGTGGGGGGCTGTGTGGAAGTAGGGGTGTCTGCCTGTGCACATCAGACCCCCAGGACCCCCAGAGGCCGGCAGGCCTGTCCTTTATGTGTGCACTTCTCTGACAGAGCTGGCTGACAGGAAATCGTGCTCACGTGGCCAAGGATCACCTGGGTGAAAGATCAGAACCATCACTTGTGGCCAAAAGATCTGTCCACCTGCTTTGCATAGTTAATTTGAAAAACTGCTGGAGTAGGATAAGGTCAAAGAGGGAGAAATCCGCAAAGGCCCAAGTAAGCAGAGACATTTCAAGAAGAAAGGGGCTGGGACCTGTATCAAGGAGGACGCTGGACAGGCTGACAGTGAACAGGAAGGGGAGCACCACTGACGTCCTTAAGGGGCCCCTCTTGCCCTGACCACCCAGCTGTGCCTGGACATCCAGAACCACTGAAACCAGGCCTTCCACCCCAGCCAGGTCCGGGCTTCAGAGTGGAGAAGAAAGTCAGGAGTTAAATGTAGAGGGTTCCAGAACACCGATGGACAGCAGCACCTGCGGGCACTGAAAGGAGAGAAACAGCTTTTAGGGAAATCTAGAATCGGGACAGCTTTAGAATCAGGGCAGACATAGAACCAGGAGGGAGTCTAGAATCAGGATGGACCTGGAACCAGGATGCATCGAGAATCAGGATAAATGGGGTGGGGAGTGGAAGCATTTCACAGAAACAATGGGAGCCAGGCAGTGCGGGCTGACGAAAGGGTGTGCTGGTCTATGTTTTGGACACCAACAAAGTACATACTGTCGTCTCCACGAAAGGTAAGGAAGAGATCCATATCTTGACGTGAGTGATGCTGAAATAAGGCGCATCCAAGAGGAAAGCGGAATTTACTCATGTATCACCCTTTGATTTGTAAATAAGTTCATTTGTATCATTTTTTAGATCCTACATATAAGCAACATACACTTTGAGATTTAAACAAACAGCTCTGAATTGCATGCCCTCACATGTGACATTCAGTCTTGACATCTGCACAGAACTCCGACTTTGAGGTAAACGGCCTTTAAGGTGTCTCCCCACCATGCCCACCCTACCTGACCTTCCTTCCGCAGGTTAAGGCCTGCCACTGGGCTGTCACCTCAGCCAGGCCCTCAGCACCATCTCGATCCCCCACACCAGGTGACAGGCCCTGTTCCCAGGAGTGCCCCCTGTGCCTCTCAGCCACCCAGACAATCTGGCCACAGCTCTCAGAACTCACCCTGACATGCTTTCAGAGAGGGCAACACTTGCTTTTCTTTCTTTGACTAGCAAAGCAACACCAAACATTTAGAGAAAACCTATCCTTCTCAAACTATTCCAAAAAAATTGCAGAGGAAGGAATGCTTCCAAAGTCACATTATGAGGCCAGCATAACCCTGATATCAAAACCAGACAAAGATATTGCACACAAAAAATTATAAGCCAACATCAATGATGAACGCAGATAATAAATCGTCAACAAAATAGTAGCAAAACAAATTCAACAAAACATTAAAAGGATCATACACTGTGATGAAGTGGGATTTATCCCAGGGATGCAAAGATGGTTCAATATCCAAAAATCAATCAAAGTTATATACCAAGTTAACAAACTGAAGAATAAAAACCACATGATCCTCCTCAACAGATGGTGTAAAAAGCTTCTGATAAAATTCAACATCCATTTATGATTTAAAAAATTCTCCAGAAAGTGGGTATAGAGGGAGCATACCTCAACATAATAAAGGCCATGTGTGATAAGCCCACAGCTAACATCATACTCAGTGGTGGAAGGATCTAGACTAAGAACAAGACAAGGATGTCCACTCACCACTTTTATTCAGCATAAAATTGGAAGTCCTAGCCATAGCAGTCAGATAAGAAAAATAAATAAAAGGGCTCCAAACTGGAAAGGAAGAAATACAACTGTCACTGTTTGCAGATGCCATGATATAATACACAGAAAATCCAAAATGCCACGAGAGCCCATCAGTGAGTTCAGTACAGCTGAAAAATACAAAATTAATATACAGAAATATTCTACATTTCTATAACTAACAACAAATTATCATAAATAAAAAGTAAGAAAACAATCCCACGGACGACCACATCAAAGTAATAAAACACTTAGAAATAAATCTAAGTAGGAGATAAAAGAACTGTACTCAGAAAACTGTAAGATACTCATGAAAGAAACTGAAGACAGCATAAACTGATGTAAAGACATGTTTAGACATACCACGTTCCCGGATTGGAAAAGTTAATATTGTTAAAACAATCATCTACTCAAGGCAGTCTACATATTCATGTAATCCTTATCAAAATACAAATGGCATTTTTCACAGAACTAGAACAGGTAATTCTAAAATTTTAAAACTTGTAAGGAAACACAAAAGATTTCAACTAGCCAAAACAATCTTGAGAAAGAACAAAGCTGGAGGTATCACAAGCCTTAACTTTAAACCATACTCCATAGCTACACTAATCTAAACAGTATGGAACAGGCACAAACACACACATCACACACACATAGACTGATGGAATGGAATGTAGACCCAAGATGAACCCACACTTACGTGGGGAATTAACTGACGACATAGGAAGCAACAAGATACAATGGAGGGAAGACAGTCTGTTCAGTAAGTGGTGCTGGGAAAACTAGAAAGCTACACGCAAATGAATCAAACTGGACAACTCTCTCATACCACACACAAACATAAATTCAAAACGGATTAAAGACCTGAAACCATAGACCTCAGAGACTCATCCAAAACTGCTGGCCAAGCACCTCATTTTTTACTATGTGCAACCATAAATAATGCTTCAGAGAACACCCATATCCCAGTCTCTTGCTTCATGTCTGGTTGTATCTTGAGATGAATTCTGTAAGAGTACACCCAAGTCAGAGGGTTGGACAAGATCAAGATTCTTAACACATTTAATGAACAGCCTTCCAAAATAGGGTCTGCTCACCCCAACCCTGTGACTGTTAAAAACAGAGAAAGCCCTGTGACGTGCAGAAAGTGGTATTGACAATTTGCAGGAGCCAGCTGCAGGAGCTCATGTAAATTATGGGAAAGTTGGGCTTTCTGCCATGCTTCACCCCCAACCGCTAGGAGTATCCACTCATTATTATCCTCATTACTAGTTACTTCTTAGTGGAGCAAAATGAAATACTTTAAATTCTTTATTTTTAAACAATCCCTTATTAAAAAAACAAAAAAAAACCCACCCTGGTGACCTTACTTCCAAGTTATTTGTCTCTCTCCTACCAAAAAAAGAGGCTAACAGAACTGGCTCACTGAAGTGTTCTCAGTAACTATTGATAAAATCACAATTCACAAAAGCCCAACTCTAATGTTCTCAAGCCTGCATGGCATTGTTAGTACATAAAACTTACAACAGGTCTAAAACCAAGTGCTTGTGTCTGCTGGTACACTTACTTTGAAATGTCTTTGTTGTCTGGTTGCCATGGGAACAGCACATTTCCAATGGCCGCCCGGTAGCAATAGATGCCCAGCAGGCCAAACGCCATGGCCACTTTTGATGTGAGGGAGCACCTCTTCTGAACCAACACAAAAATCATGGTGAGGGAAAGTGCGGCCAGAACAGAGAGTTCAGCCTTATGATCAGAGCTGGAATGAAATGTAAGATGCACGAAATTACTACCAAGGACAACTAGTGATGTTATGGATCTACACATGTGGCTTTCTAAGAATGGAACAAATAAAGGGCTGTTAACCCAAACTCTCACTGCTCATTCCCAACTGGTCCCCACCATCAGCTCTGCATGGGTCAGGGCAACACTGCCTGCTGGCTCTCCTTTCTGGGGCTGCCTCGCTTTCCTCAACCACAGGTGAGGAGGTTCTGGGCAAAGGAGACATGTCCTGGCACCATCATCTTCCATTCACTTGTCAGTGCAGAGGGAATCACATGGAGTGTCTGCCCCCTCGCAGGTGCCCCGCAGAGAGGCCGGGCACATGGCTGTGTCTCTGTGGCCTTTGCCTGCGCCCTGCTACCTCGGTGAGCTGTCCTGGGCGGCAGGGCTTTCCCGTTTAGTTCACTGCAGCTCGTGGTCATGAAGCCCAAACACTCAATACCTGTGAAGTGGGTGAGTCAAGATACACACACCCCACACGGAGAAAATACTAGGCAAGATGCAGGGGAGAGGAGGCCAGTGCCAGGTGGGTCCTGGGGGCGGCGACAGGGTTACACTGGGGCCGCCACTGCTGCTCTGCAAGCTGCGCTTTATGCGGACCCTGGCTCACTGGATGGAAAGCAGAGCATAGAGGAGGCAATTTCGGGTGTCTCTGGGTGCCTCTTGAAGGCTCTGTCCTGGAGCAGGAATCACCGAAACTGCAGCCTCCTCACAAATGGACTGGGAGAGTCATGCCCTGATGGAAAGGCGCAGGGGGCCAGTGTGCTGAGGGAGGGTCCAGACTGAGGCGTGGGCACAGCCTGGAGAGGGGCAGGGGCAGTGGGGGTGCCCTTGCACGCTCGCCTGCTAGTGCATCTGGGGGTGGAAACCACCAAGCCCTCCTGCAGCGCTGTCACGCCCCAGGAGAATTAGAAGGTCATTGTGCTGCTCCCGCGCTCTCGCCCTCACACGCTCTGGCTCTGCCTGCCACGCCTCAGCTCCCCTCTGCTTTTGCACTCCACACGGGGACAGGCCAGGACACTCTTTTCAAGGCTGCTGTGAAAACGGAATGAGTGGGCACACAGCAGGCACCTGAAAATTGCTACCTGGGTGACCGTGGTTGCCAAAGATTTGCTAGTGCTGTTACCACTGGGGAGAAATTTACCATAAGAATTATTTGGCCAGAGGAATAAGTCTTACAGCCTTTGGTGTACAGTTCCAGCGGGACTTATCCAAAAGGACTGTGCCAGTATGTGGTCCCAGGATGCACTGATGCTCACCAAGCCCTCACCAGGTATAAAACTGCACTTTGTGATTTGACGCTCCCAAATCACCAGTGGGAGCGCGCCTTTCCCTGCTCTTTCCTCTGGGACTCCCTCCCTTAGGAGTGTGTCTACTACAGTTGTGAGTCTTGCGTTCTGCCAACAGTTCTCAAGAGGCTCTCCCCAGTGACACGACAGTGACCTCTGTTGGTCTCTCTTGGAAATATTTTTTCATCTTGCTGTGCTCTTACTTTAGTTGTTTTTTAAGACTTCGTTGACAGTAAAATTGATGATACAGCCAAATCTTGGTCTTTTCTACCCTAGTTTCTTCTCTTCACTTCAGTCCTCTATATTTGCCATACTTTCCACTGGGTCACCTGGCCACCTGTGAGAGGCCGCAGAAGCAGCTGAAGACACACCTCCAGGCTCCAGCCAAGGCAGCTGCCCCTCTGGGGGTGGGGTGTGGGGGAGGCAGGGGGACAGAGAGGGGTGGGGGCACAGGGCTCCTGGTCAGCCTGTCACCCCAGCCCTGCACCATGGGGCACAGGGCAGCGAGTGAAGAACTATATCCTGCTGCAGTGATCATTATAAAACTCACTGGTTTTCAAACAGGAACACTTACAGTGATTTGGCAATGAAAAACCAAACTACCAGGCTAGCCTCAAATAAATTCACCTTTCAACTCAATTCATGGGTCAGTCTTCTATTTCTTCAGATTTCAAATACCATTTCTATCCTGAGTAGGAAAAACAGGTGTTTGGAGCGTCTGGCCCAAGGCCACAACTCATGCCCTCACCTGGTGAGCCAGTGCCCCAGGTCGGGCCGGTGGGCCCACTGCACACCGGTCTGGTTCAGGGACCGCAGCAGCCGGCAGCAGGCCAGAACCAGCCAGGGGCTCGCCAGCACCATCCACCGCTCAGGGCCTCTGAGGGCTTCCAGGGAGGAGGTGTCTGCGGGCGCTCGGCTGAGCTCCCACCCCTCAGGGCCAGCACGCTTGCCCTGCAGGGCCACCGCGACCCCGTCAAACTCCTCTCCCGTGTGTGGGCAACGCTGAGGGGCATGGTCGTCTCCCAGAAAGCAGTTTCTGTAGATCTGGTGGCACAGAGCTAAACACAGTGTGTTGACAAGGAAGTACCAGGTCTGGTGCTCCTCTTCGATGAAGCTGCTTGCGCCCAGACTCAACACATGGCCCACGGTTCCCAAGAAGCTGAGAAGATCTAACTCTGACCACCTTGAGGTGGACTGAGGTGGATTCTGTGAAAAGGAAAATGCATTTTGTAAGGAAGAATCTGAACAGTTCTCCTTCTTGCTGCACGAGCGTACAGTGCTCACTCACAGGAGATAACTTGCTGCTCCTCACGCCCCGCACCCACTTCACCCCCCCCCCCCGGTGAACCAGAGGACGTGGGGACAGCACGGCGACCCTGCCCTGGACGGCAAGCCTGCAGCTGAGGGACAAGGAGACTGAAGACGTCTGGACCCCGCTTCTCGGCAGTGCCAGAGCTCTCAGCCCGTCCTTCACACCCCATCCTTGCCTCTCACAGCCACGGCCCACCACTCGACCACTCGAGACCAAGGAACCCCAAGGGCATACTCCACCAAGCCAGACGTCTAGCTTTTCCATGAACTTGCTGAAGTCCAGAGAGTTTCCGTTACAATGGTAGGGTATCATAGTACTAGCCCTTAAATAGACTAATATAAAGCATTTTAAGTTAAGATGAGGACTCAATGGCTCTCACTTAATACTGCTGGCATTCATTCCGTTACCTGCGTGCACCTAGTACATGATGGCGACGTGGTGAACCTGGTCAAGCCCTGGAGAATCAACTCCTCTGGGAAACCCCACGCTTGAGTAGGTATGGAAATGTGTGGGAAATGACAACATACATGTTCCCTCAGCCACCAGCACATGAGGAGGGGTGGGTGTCTATGGCCCCATGACCAGGAGCTGCCCTCTGGGGCCTGGAGTCATTGCCCTGGGTCCCTCAGGCCCTGGGCACTGTGAACCAACCAGGACTGCCCGTGTCTCTCTCACCAGCCCGCCACCACAACCAGCTGATGAAAGAAGGCGTCAGAGGCCAAAAGCTGCAAGGAAGTCTAGAACAGGAAACGGCATTTTCCGAGGCAGAATGAGGATGAGGTCTGAGTTTCTTCTCGATCTCCATCAGTCAGCTGCTTGCTCCTCTGTGCAGCCACTCTAGAGAGGCCCCTGGTCACAGTCCCAGGGACCCCGTCCTTCCAGCTCAGAAAGAAGGCATGAGGCCTGACAACACAGGTGAGTGTGTGAAGTTGGGATGGTCAGGGCCTGGGAGGCTCGTCGCTGAGAGTGTGTCCTGTCAGCTCCCACCAAGTGTGGGCCCTTCCCTCAGCTCCCACCAGCACCGTGCCTGCTACACACTAGGGGTCTAACCCACATCTCATCAGTGCAGCAACAAGAGCAGCCCACCTGGAAAGCCAGTCCTACCTGACTCAGACACTTCCCACCGGCAAAAACCCTGGTGAGAGCAGACACGCCCGCGCAGAGCAGTGCGGCGACCAGCGTCATCACTCCGCCCGCAGCCAGCCACGGGAGGCCGCACAGGTAGCACGAGCTGTCAGCGGCGGTGCACACGACGACGTGGAGCGCTGCGAGTGCCAGGAGCAGCAGGTAGAAGAGCAGAGAGCACACGGGCGACAGCAGGGGGATGTCCAGCTCAGCCCTGCTGCTCAGCGCCTGCGGGACACTGAACAGGAGCAGGACGAGGGCCTGGAACAGGAACAGCGGGTGTCCACGACTGCGCAAACAGGGCGCGCTCCTGTCCCCTTCCAGAAACACCGAATCTCCATGTCCTTTGACTACCAAACGCTGGCGGAGCTGTCCGCCCAGCGACGCAGCGACCCTGCCCGGGGAACCGTACCTCCAGGACCAGGACGGTCCCCACCGCCATGGAGTAGACGTCATACTGGGCCGCTCGTCTGCTCAGCGACAGCTTCAGCGTCCTCAGTGCGTCCAGGTACTGCCTGCGAACCTTGGCTCCCAGGTTGAAAACGACTTCTGAGTTATTTTCCTCCAAGTACAATCTGATCCAGTTTCTGTGCGATCTTTCCGACACTTTAAACTGCTCAAATCCAGGCTCTAAGAAGAAAGGCCACACACACAAATCACCGACACGCACACACACGTGTAATCTGCGAGTCCTGCTACTGATGGCATGTGGCAGAGCCTGACACTCATCAAGACGAACTCCCGAGAGGGGTGGCCGCCCCTCAGGAAAACCCCCACCGCGGTGACGCCGGCCTGTCCCCGTCCCGTCCTTCCTTCCACTGCCCCACTCGCACGGACAGAAGCCCCTCCTTCTCGGCCTCCTGCTTGCCGCCTCCTCCCTGTCCTCTCTGTCCACTCTTCTTCCTCATGGTGCAAGAGTGTGACAGCCATAAAAGCAGAGTACTAAGAGGCCCTCAGTTCTACAGAATTCCCCCCAACCCTCAGGCTCTGTGTGATGACGGAACAGGAAGTACCTGATGCCTGCGCCACTGCGGCCCTTTCCCCAAGGCCGGTGGGCACCCCTGCTTTTCACTGTCAGCTCCCCTTTTACTTGCTCCCCTTCTTCACAGACCCTCTCTGGGAAGGGATGCAGTCTCCCAGTCCCTCCTGCCACAAGGCTGACGTGCCCCACCTGCTAGATGATCCATGGCTGATGCAAAGCCAGGGCGGCGAAACAGCCCATCAGTGGGCCCCAGCCCTGGCTGCGGTGGGCTCCCCCTGGGACGGTGGTGGCAGGCTGCCCAAGGCCGGGGGCTGCCTGCTTCCTTTCAGGGCTGAACCAGACTCAGTTGTGACTCGATTGGCCGGCAGAGCAAGAACTTCTTTTCTGAGGCTCCCTGGTACTTAACATGCTTTTCCAACTTAAAAGCAGAACTGTTTCAAGGTGGTCTGCACCATGCCTTTCAGGGGCCTTGGCCCAAACCACCAGCAGCGTGCCCACTCCAGCCTTCCCCAATCACAGGCTGGCATCCTTGCTGCACAACCGAGTGTGGGCTCAGATGTCTGCAGCCCCCCCACTGCCACTGGAGCCAGGGGACCTGCACCAAGTGCTGGGGGCAGGCATGACCCCAAGCCCACTCGGTCCTCTCCCCAGGACCAGTGGGACTGGAATGACTACATGCGTATTTCAGAGAGGAGGCGACTCAGACACCAGCTCATGGGCTGGCAGTGAGAGCTGGGCTAAGTCTGGATCCAAGCTGTCTCCCTTACTTGCTACCCTCTACCACCCCGAAGTCACAGACATGGGTGCATCCGTGTTGGGACCCTACTGCCTGGAGTCACAGAGAAATGGGGGACCTATGCACGCACCCAAACAAAAACTGAGCACTGACTACATGCTAGGTGCATCAGGTTCAGGTCCTGCCAGTGTGGGCCTGTGGTCCAGCTGCGTTGTCACACACGTGCAAAACCACGCACAGTGAGAAATGCTGTGGAGGGAAAGTAGAGGGAATAGCGAGAGACTCTGGTAACACAAAGGGAACTGACATAAGACTGAGGTTAAGTGTGGGGGACAAGGGCGGTCTGACATTTCAGTGAACTGAAAATGTGATGGACGCCCAGGAACCACCCAGGTGAGCAGGGAGAGCAGCATGCACAGGAACAGCACATGCAAAGGCCCTGAGGCGAGCAAAGCCCCCACTACGACCGAATGACAGTCAGGTGAGCGCGCTGCTTCAGACTTGGCTGGACGTCACAGCAGGCCTCGAGACCTGTCTCACCGTCAGACACGTGCCCAGCTCTGTTTCAGGAAACGCTGTCACCGACGGGGCAGACGATGGGCACCCTGGAGGTGCGAGGCCCTGGGTGGCCTTCTCACCCCGGGGACTGGCCTCAGTTCGTCTCGCAGGCTCATTATGGCCACATCCACTGCAGCGCTCAGTTCGCTATCCCGTTTTTGGTTTCCTCTTTATTAGTTCTTGGTATATGAGAAGGGATGCATGGTGCCAGCAGCAACTGATTTGCAAGTTATTTGCTTCTGGTCCAGACTGAAACATGCACGCAGCCAGGCCTCATCTCTGACAGAGCTACCCACAGGGGGGTCTCATGATCTAAGAGCTGACGCTCCCCAAGTCCTCTTGCCATTCAGGATGTCTGGTTCCCAACCACTCCCTGCTGGAAGGATGTGTCTTCCACACCCAACCCAAGGTCAGATTATATCTCAGCACAAACTCATGGCACTCACTCTACTTGGCGGTACCCCACTACTTCAAGTAGGAAAACACGCCCACATCCCATTGAATGTTGCCTCAAACCGGGAAGTGACCTTCTCGGCATCCAAACAAGCCCAGCCCCAGCGTTAAACACCAGCCTTGACATACCTGGATGGGCCAGAATGAAATCTCTAAAGCCATGATCCTTCTGTTCTGTGTCATCCCTCAGTTCAGGTCAGTCGCTCAGTCGTGTCTGACTCTTTGCGACCCCATGGACTGCAGCACCAGGCCTCCCTGTCCATCACCAACTCCCGGAGCTTGTGCAAACTCATGTCCATCCAGTCGGTGTCATCCCTACCAAGCTATAAATACCGTGTTCTTCCTCCCAGCTCAAAAACAAGAATACCCCCCTCTTGGCGCCCATTCGGCTCCGACGACAGCCCGTATCTGCACCCACGCCAGCCAGGCATGTGACCTACTCTGTCAACAAAGCTGCTGAGATCTCACCTACAAGAGAAGTGGTCAGTTCTCAATTCCTCATTTTACTTTTGCCCACGCCCTGCGGCTCGCAAGATCTTAGTTCCCCGATAAGGGATTCAACCTGTGCTCCTGCAGTGGAAGTGAGGGGTCCTAGCCACTGGAATGCCGGGGAATTCTCCTCAGTTCCTCACTTTATTTTACCTTGAACCCTATTCAACACATTCACTCACTCCCTCCTTCTTGAAGTTCTTTCTTTACTTGGCTTTGTCAACACCAGTCCCACCCTGGCCCTCCAGCACATACACAAGCGCCCTGCCTTACAAACTTGCTCTTTACACAGCCTTGCCCACCTCAGTGATGGTCACTGCTTCCTTACAGTGTTCAGCTGAAAACCAAAGTTGCTTTTTATGCCACTGGCTAGTCCTCTTTGCACTGCCTTCAAAGCAGACCCAGAAGCACCCCTCTGTCCTGGATTCTGCTGCCTGGGCCCTCGCCCTCCACCTGCACTGAGCACCTCGCCCTCCTACAGAGGAGGGTCTCACACCATCCACCGCACCCTCCTACGGTGCAGCAGAGAGCCCTCGGCACGGGCACCTGAGACGGCCTCTGAAAACGCAAGGGGAAGATTCCAGGCTCTGCATGACACCCTGCAGGAGCTCTCCACTTACTCAGAATGGAAGCAAGAGCCACTGGAACGCCTACAAGGCCCTCGGCCCTCATCTCCTTCTGGCTCCCCTCGGTTCACTGCTCCAGCCACGCTGGCCCCTGGTCACTCCTTGACTGTGTGGGCACGTCCTCACCACAGGACCCTGCCTGGCACAAGGCTCCCTCCCAGGCCATGTGCCCCATGGCCCTCACTCACCTGCATGCCCACCCTTCCCTGGTTCAGCCTTTTCCTAAGGCGCCCATCACCACCTGGCACCCTTTCCTGGCCATCTTTCTCTTTTTCCCTCTCTGGATGAGAAGCTCCATGAGGGCAGAGCTCTCCTGCTGTGCCTCTAGTGCTCTCAACAGCCCCTGGCTGAAGAGGAACATAGTGAGAAAATTCAGCATTTGCTAAATAAATAAATTTATGACATTTTCATACTGTTCATGGGGTTCTCAAAGCAAGAATACTGAAGTGGTTTGACATTCCGTTCTCCACTGGACTGTTTTGTCAGAACTCTCCACTACGACCCATCTGTTTTGGCTGGCCTACATGGCGTGGCTCATAGTTTTATTGAGTTAGACAAGGCTATGGTCCACGTGATCAGTTTGGTTCAGTTCAGTCACTCAGTCGTGTCCGACTCTTTGCGACCCCATGGACTGCAGCATGCCAGGCCTCCCTGTCCATCACCAACTCTTGGAGCTTGCTCAAACTCATGTCCATCGAGTCAGTGATGCCATCCATTCAGCTCATCCTCTGTTGTCCCCTTCTCCTCCTGCCTTCAATCTTTCCCAGCATCACGGTCTTTTCCAATGAGTCAGGTCTTTGCATTAGGTGGCCAAAATACTGGAGCTTCAGCTTCAGCATCAGTCCCTCCAATGAATATTCAGGACTGATTTCCATTACAATGGACTGGTTGGGTCTCCTTGTAGTCCAAGGGACTCTCAAGAGTCTTCTCCAATACCACAGTTCAAAAGCATCAATTCTTTGGCGCTCAGCTTTCTTTATAGTCCAACTCTCACATCCATACATGACTACTGGAAAAACCAAAGCTTTGACTAGACGGACCTTTGTCATGGCAAAGTAATGTTTGGTTAGTTTTCTGTGCTTGTGGTTCTCATTCGTCTGCCCTCTGATAGATAATAATAAGAGGCTTGTGGAAGCTTCCTGACAGGAGACACTGACTTTGGGGAAAACTGGGTCTTGTTCTGATGGGTGGGGCCGTGCTCAGTAAATCTTTAATCCAATTTTCTGTTGATGGGCGGGGCTGTGTTCCCTCCCTGTTGTTTGGCCTGAAGCCAAACTACTGTAGGAGTAATGAAGATTGGCAGACTTTATTATTTTGGGATGGGAATGAAAACTGACCTTTTCTAGTCCTCTGGCCACTGCTGAGTTTTCCAAATTTGCTGGCATATTGACTGCAGCACTTTGACAGCATCATCTTTCAGGATTTGGAATAGCTCAACTGGAATTCCATCATCTCCACTAGCTTTGTTCGTAGTGATGCTTTCTAAGGCCCACTTGACTTCACATTCCAGGATGCCTGGCTCTAGGTCAGTGATCACACCATCATGATTATCTGGGTCGTGAAGATCTTTTCTGTACAGTTCTTCTGTGTATTCTTGCCATCTCTTCTTAATATCTTCTGCTTCCGTTAGATCCATACCATTTCTGTCCTTTATTGAGCTCATCTTTGCATGAAATGTTCCTTTGGTATCTCTGATTTTCTTGAAGAGATCCCTAGTCTTTCCCATTCTGTTGTTTTCCTCTATTTCTCTGCAGTGATCGCTGAAAAAGGCTTTCTTATCTCTTCTTGCTATTCTTTGGAACACTGCATTCAGATGTTTATATTTTTCCTTTTCTCCTTTGCTTTTCGCTTCTCTTCTTTTCACAGCTATTTGTAAGGCCTCCCCAGACAGCCATTTTGCTTTTTTGCATTTCTTTTCTATGGGAATGGTCTTGATCCCTGTCTCCTGTACAATGTCACGAACTAACCCTAACCCTAACCCTCATTCCATAGTTCATCAGGCACTCTATCTATCAGATCTAGGCCCTTAAATCTATTTCTCACTTCTACTGTATAATCATAAGGGATTTGATTTAGGTCATACCTGAATGGTCTAGTGGTTTTCCCTACTTTCTTCAATTTAAGTCTGAATTTGGCAATAAGGAGTTCATGGTCTGAGCCACAGTCAGCTCCTGGTCTTGTTTTTGCTGACTGTATAGAGCTTCTCCATCTTTGGCTGCAAAGAATATAATCAATCTGATTTCGGTGTTGACCATCTGGTGATGTCCATGTATAGAGTCTTCTCTTGTGTTGTTGGAAGAGGGTGTTTGTTATGACCGGTGCATTTTCTTGGCAAAACTCTATTAGCCTTTGCCCTGCTTCATTCCGTATTCCAAGGCCAAATTTGCCTGTTACTCCAGGTGGTTTTAGAAAAGGCAGAGGAACCAGGGATCAAATTGCCAACATCCGCTGGATCATGGAAAAAGCAAAAGAGTTCCAGAAAAACATCTATTTCTGCTTCATTGACTATGCCAAAGCCTTTGACTGTGTGGATCACAACAAACTGTGGAAAATTCTGAAAGAGATGGGAATACCAGACCGCCTGATCTGCCTCTTGAGAAATTTGTATGCAGGTCAGGAAGCAACAGTTAGAACTGGACATGGAACAGCAGACTGGTTCCAAATAGGAAAAGGAGTTCATCAAGGCTGTACCTTGTCACCCTGCTTATTTAACTTCTATGCAGAGTGCATCATGAGAAACGCTGGACTGGAAGAAACACAAACTGGAATCAAGATTGCCAAGAGAAATATCAATAACCTCAGATATGCAGATGACACCACCCTTATGGCAGAAAGTGAAGAGGAACTCAAAAGCCTCTTGATGAAAGTCAAAGTGGAGAGTGAAAAAGTTGGCTTAAAGCTCAAACATTCAGAAAACGAAGATCATGGCAGGTGGTCCCAACACTTCTTGGGAAATAGATGGGGAAACAGTGGAAACGGTGTCAGACTTTATTTTTCTGGGCTCCAAAATCACTACAGATGGTGACTGCAGCCATGAAATTAAAAGACGCTTACTCCTTGGAAGGAAAGTTATGACCAACCTAGATAGCATATTCAAAAGCAGAGACATTACTTTGCCAACAAAGTTTCGTCTAGTCAAGGCTATGGTTTTTCCTGTGGTCATGTATGGATGTGAGAGTTGGACTGTGAAGAAGGCTGAGCGCCGAAGAATTGATGCTTTTGAAGTGTGGTGTTGGAGAAGACTCTTGAGAGTCCCTTGGACTGCAAGGAGATCCAACCAGTCCATTCTGAAGGAGATCGGCCCTGGGATTTCTTTGGAAGGAAGGATGCTAAAGCTGAAACTCCAGTACTTTGGCCACCTGATGCGAAGAGTTGACTCATTGGAAAAGACTCTGATGCTGGGAGGGGTTGGGGGCAGGAGGAGAAGGGGACGACAGAGGATGAGATGGCTGGATGGCATCACTGACTTGATGGACATGAGTTTGAGTAAACTCTGGGAGTTGGTGATGGACAGAGAGGCCTGGCATGCTGCAGTCCATGGGGTCGCAAAGAGTCGAACACGACTGAGCGACTGAACTGAGCTGAGCGACTGAGTGAAGACAATGAAGACTCTTCCTTCAAAAGGGTTTGAGCACCACTGTTGGATTCAGTGCCCCGACCCTGCATCAGACCAGGCCTCTGCCGGAGATGCCTGCACACTCACAGACAGGGCTGGCTCAGTCTCTTGTGGGGACATTGTTTCTTCATCCTTGCTCCTGTTACACACAAGGTTTTGTTTGTGCCAAGAGTCTGTTTCCCCAGTCCTGTGCAAGTTCTGTAATCAAACTGCACTGGCCTCTAAAGTCAAATTGCCTGGGGGTTCTCAGTCCCTTTGCCAGATCCCCAGATTGGGAAACCTGTCGTAGGTCCTAGAACTTTCTTAACAGTGCGAGCATTTCTTTGGTTTAATTGTTCTGCAGCTGTGGGTCGTCTGCTCGGCAGCTCTATAGTGGGGCCAATGGCGACCTCCTCCAACAGGGCTTATGCCACATGCTCCATGACCCACATCTGCTGTGGTCAGAGCCCCTGCCCCTGCAGCAGGCCACTGCTGATCCATGCCTCCACAGGAGACGCACTAAAAAGAAGGTCTGGCTCAGTCTCTGTGGGGTCTCTCGGTCCTGGTGCACCCAAGGTTTTGTCTGAGCCCTCCAAGCGCCTCTGGCAGATATGGGGTTTGATTCTAAATGCGATTTTGCCCCTTGCTCCTTGGAAGAAAATCTATGACCAACCTAGACAGCATATTAAAAAACAGAAACATAACTTTGCCAACAAAGGTCTGTCTAGTCAAAGCTACTGTTTTTCCAGTGGTCATGTATGGATGACAGAGTTGGACCATAAAGAAAGCTGAGCACTGAAGAACTGATGCTTGTGAACTGTGGTGTTGGAGAAGACTCTTGAGAGTCCCTTGGACTGCAAGGAGACCCAACCAGTCAATCCTAAAGGAAATCAGTCCTGAATATTCATTGGAAGGAATGATGCTGAAGCTGAAGCTCCAATACTTTGGCCACCTGATGAGAAGAACTGACTAATAAGAAGTAACGCACAAGGACCACTGCAGTGCCCATCACGAGAGCAGCAGGACAACACCCAGCACCATGGATGCATACAGCAGGACGCACATACTGGCAGCTGCTAACTGGCTTACCTTTGTTATATGATGGAACATTCTCCTGCAACAACTTGCTAAGCTGTACTGTATTTAAATGTAAAAACCTCAGCTGTTCCCGCATTGGTCTTCCTTCTACAACAGGGAACATAAGACTGCCGGTGTTGCTCTTCGGAATCGGCAGACCCAGGCCTATTGAGAGCGTTGCAGCCAAATCAGTCTGTTGAACGCGAGTTGGATGTCTGACATCACCTAGAAAAAAGAAAACGGTTTAGGTGACAGGCTCTAGGACGTGTGTGATGGTAGTCATTCTTAAATCTGACCTTCTACAAGTAATGTTAATCAAATCACCCTGTGTGCTTCCTACTAACCACAACCTGGCCTAAAACAATAAAAACCACAGGATCTGAATCTACTCATGCCTCCAGGTCAGGTGGGATTTACCAGGTGAACAGAGGACATGTTAACTGACAATGCAGAAAGAGACTCCACAGGACAACTAACCAAATTCCTCAACAAATAATCACGATAAAACAGGATGGGGATGGAGACTTGTAAGTCAGAGGAGACCTAGAGACATGTCAACAACAACTGAAATTATTTTAAGAAGAATGTGAGCAATTCAAGCCTAAGGGTGCTCTTGAAAACTATGGAGGTTTTGGAGGTAAGTAACTAAGAGGAAGCTGGCAGCTTCCTGAGAGCAACAAGCTGAACCACAGGCCGGCTGCAAGTGTATCAGTCAAGAAGGGCTCCCCTGGTATCAGAACAACTTTAAAGACTGGCCTTGAGAAAGACTCTTGCAAAGTTGCCCAAACGTGATGAGATCAGGCCGCGGAGAACACTGATTATCAACTGTCAAAAACGAGGGTGCAGTCAGCCTGCAGTGAGTGGAGCCAACAGCTGGGTGGGTCTGACAGCAAGAGAGGCAACATTTCAGGGTCGCCATGGAAAGTGACCATCATAGAGCTCTGCTGGCTCCGCCAATTCCCAGGCTGCAGTGCCCTCACAGGGATGATGCCAGAGATTGCATGTGTGGGGGTCAAGGTTTCATTGGAGCGGTCTAGTCAAAGTACTCAATAAATCAACCAAGCTAGGCTTCAACAGTACATGAACCAAGAACTTCCAGATGTTCAAGCTGGATTTAGAAAAGGCAGAGGAACCAGAGATCAAATTGCCAACATCTGCTGGATCATAGAAAAAGCAAGAGAATTCCAGAAAAAAACAGCTGCTTCATTGATTATGCCAAAGTCCTTGATTGTGTGGATCACAACAAACTGTGGAAAATTCTTAAAGAGATGAGAATACCAGACCACCTTACCTGCCTCCTGACAAACCTGTATGCAAGTCAAGAAACAACAGTTAGAACCAGATATGGAACAGCAGACTGGTTCCAAATTGGGAAAGGAGTACATCAAGGCTGTTTATTGTCACCTTGCTTATTTAACTTATATGCTGGGCTGATTAAGTACAAGTTGGAATCAAAAGATTGTCGGGAGAAATGTCAATAATCTCAGATATGCAGATGACACTACCCTTATGGCAGAAAGCAAAAGTGAAAGTGAAGTCGCTCAGTCGTGTCCGACTCTTTGCGACTCTGTGGACTGTAGTCTACCAGCATCCTCCGTCCATGGGATTCTCCAGGTGAGAATGCTGGAGTGGGTTGCCATTTCCTTCCCCAAGGGATCTTCCCGATCCAGGGATCGAACCTGTGTTGATCGAACCTGCCTTGCAGGCAGACACTTTAACCCCTGAGCCACCAGGCAAGCCCTAACAACCTCTTGATGAGTGTGAAAGAGAAGCGTGAAAAAGCTGGTTTAAAACTCAACATTCAAAAAACTAAGATCATGGCATCTGGTCCCATCACTTCGTGGCAAATAGATGGGGAAACAATAGAAACAGTGAGAGACTTTATTTTTTGGGGCTTCAAAATCACTGCAGATGGTAACTGCAGCCACGAAATTAAAAGACGCTTGCTCCTTGGAAGAAAAGCTATGACAAACCTAGATAGCATATTAAAAAACAGAGACATTACTATGCTGACAAAGGTCCGCCTAGTCAAAGCTATGGTTTTTCCAGTGGTCATGTATGGATATGAGAGTTGGACTATAAAGAAAGCTGAGTGCAGAAGAATTGATGCTTTTGAACTGTGGTGTTGGAGAAGACTCTTGAGAGCCCCTTGGACTATAAGGAGATCAAACCAGTCAATCCTAAAGGAAATCAGCCCTGAATGTGCATTGGACGGGCTGATACTAAAGCTGAAGCTCCAATACTTTGGCCACCTAATGCAAACAGCTGACTCATTAGAAAAGACCCTGAAGTTGAGAGTTTGAAGGCAGGAGGAGAAGGGGACGACAGAGGATGAGATGGTGGGATGGCATCATCGACTCAATGGACATGAGTTTGAGCAAGCTCTGGAAGATGGTGAAGGACAGGGAAGCCTGGCGTGCTGCAGTCCGTGGGGTCACAAAGACTCAGACATGACTGAGCAACTGAACAACAAAAATAAAACAATGACAACAGGCCCTGTGAGGAGGGCTAGAGTTACTGCAATATAGCATTTAATGTTTGGTTTTCATCAAAAACTACATGCAATTATACAAAGAAACAGGAAAGTATAGCTGAAAGAGAGAGAAAAAAAAGCAGGCTGTACAAGCGTCTTGGGAAGGGTCCATATGTCAGAGTTAACAGACAAAGTCTTCCAAGCAGTCACTGCAAATGTGGTCAAAGAACTACAGGGAACAGGCAGATCTCCTTGCCTAGGGAGGTAGTAAAGGCAGGTATGATGGCAGGGTCCCATCCTTCAGAGGTTATCAATAAACGGTTAGGAATTAGATGGAAACTTTGAAGGTGAGAAGTATAACTGAAGTGAAGAATTTACTATGAAGGCTCAATAGCAGATTTTCAACTGGCAGAAGAATCAGCAAAGACAGATTGATAAAAATTAAATAATTATACAATAAACAATTATACAATCCGAGAAACAGAAAATCTCCCAAATTTGACAAGAAACATTAATTTACACATCCAAGAAGCTCAATGAACTCCAAGTTGGACAAATACAAACTACAAGGAGTGAAGTGAAACTAATTAGATTAATGGTTGATTTCTCATCAGAACCACAGAGGCCAGAAGGCAGCAGGACAGCATGTGCAAAGAGCTGAAAGAACCAGAATGCTATACCCAGCAAAACTGCCTTTCAGAAAGCAAGGGGAAATGAAGACATCCTGAGACGGAAAAAGCAAAACAAACAATTCAGTATTAACAAACTCAGGACTCAAAAAACTAAGATCATGGCCTATGGTCCCATCAGTTCATGGTAAACAGATGAGGAAAAAGTGGATTTTATTTTCTTGGGCTCTAAAATCACTGTGGATGGTGACTGCAGCCATGAAATTAAAAAGGTGCTTACTCCTTGGAAGGAAAGCTATGACAAACCTAGACAGTGTATTAAAAAGCAAAGACATCACTTTGCCTACAAAGACCCACATAGTCAAAGCTACAGTTTTTCCAGTAGTCATATACATATGTGAGAGGTGGACCATAAAGGCTGAGTGCCAAAGAATTGATGCTTTTGAACTGTGGTGCTGGAGATGACTCTTGAGAGTTGCTTGGACTGTAAGGAGATCAAATCAGTCAATCCTAAAAGAAATCAACCTTGAACATTCATTGGAAGGACTGATGCTGAAGCTCCAACACTTTGGCTACCTGATGCAAAGAGCCAACTCATTAGAAAAGACCCTGATGTTTGGAAAGATTGAAGGCAAAAGGAGAAGAGGGAAGCAGAGGATTAGAAAGTTGCATGGCATCACCGAATCAATGGACATGAGTTTGAGCAAACTTGGGGAGATACTGAACAACAGGGAAGCCTGGTGTACTGCAGTCTGCTGCTGCTGTTAAGTCGCTTCAGTCGTGTCCGACTCTGTGCCACCCTGTAGATGGCAGCCCACCAGGCTCCTCTGTCCCTGGGATTCTCAAGGCAAGAATACTGGAGTGGGTTGCCATTTCCTTCTCCGTACTGCAGTCTATGGGGTCACAAAGCGTGGGACACGACTTAGCGACTGAACAACAATAAACCTGCCTTACAAGAAATACTAAAGGAAGTTCTTCACACTGAAAGCTACTGACTCCAGGTGGTAACCTGGATCCACTTAAAAAAAAAAAGGTAAAGAGTATCAGTAAAGGTAACTATATAGTTATGCTGCTGCTAAGTCGCTTCAGTCGTGTCCGACTCTGTGCGACCCCGTAGACGGCAGCCCACCAGGCTCCCCCGTCCCTGGGATTCTCCAGGCAAGAACACTGGAGTGGGTTGCCATTTCCTTCTCCAGTGCATGAAAATGAAAAGTGAAAGTAAAGTCGCTCAGTCATGGCTGACTCTTAGCGACCCCATGGACTGCATAAAAGATAGCATAAAATGTATTTTTCTCTTAAATTCCAAAACAATTATATAAAACTGTATGTATGTATCAAACCATGTATATACATTGTCAGCCTACAACATATAGAAATGGCATGGAATGTTTCCAAAAAGTGGAAACAACCCAAACATCTATCGGTTGATGGGTGGATAAACAAATGTAGAACATATATACAATGGAATACTATTCAGCAAAAGAAAGGAATGAAGTCCTGACACCTGCTACAGGATGAATGAACCCGGAAAACATTATCCCAGTAAAAGAAGTTGGTCACACAAGACCATTTATTGTTGTTGTTTTGTTCAGTTGCCAAGTAGTGTCTGATTCTTTGTGACCCCATGGACTGCAGCACACCAGGCTTACCTGTCCCTCACCATTTCCCGGAGTTTGCCCAAGTTCATGTCCATTGAATTGGTGATGCCATCAAACCATCTCGTCCTCTGTTGCGCCTTCTCCTGCCCTCAATCCTTCCCAGCATCGGGGTCTTTTCCAGTGAGCTGGCTCTTCCCATCAGGTGACCAAAGTGTTGGAGCTTCAGCATCAGTCCTTCCAATGAATATTCGGGGTTGATTTCCTTTAAGATTGACTGGTTTGATCTCCTTGCAGTCCAAGGGCCTCTCAGGAGTCTTCTGCAGCACCGCAGTCACATAAGACCGTTTATTACAGGGCTCTATGTGTATGGAACGTCCAGAAAAGGCAAATCTGTAGAGACAGGAAGATTAGTGCTTGGTGGTGGCTGAGGATGGGGATGACAGTGGGTTGGAGGAAGTGGAGGTGACCAGTAAAGAGGTGACGCTATATCCCAAAATTGACACTAACGATGGCTAACCAACTCTGAATGAACTAAACGGCAGGTGTGGAGTCCTGGCTCAAAAAATAAGCTTGATAAGAACACAGACTATAGCTACTCTCAAAGCAAACAAACAAGTCAACAAAACAAGGAAGAGCTTACTGAGGGCACTGAGGTCAGCCATGTGAGCAGCCCACGCAGGCAGTCCCTAGGCACAGCCACCCTGGCCCTTCCTAAAGACGTGTCAGACTTCCCAGGGAGGATATCCCTAAATGCCCATCTGAGCCTTGAAACATCAGCAGTTAAGTTAAAAATAACCCTAAGATTCCTATAATATTAATGACAACAGGGCAGCCTCCCTGTCCCTGCTCTTCCTCAGACTATAAGCTCCCTGTACAGCGCCAGCACAGCGCCCAGCTGACTGCGGGTGCTCAGTGTCGTCTGCAGGAGTGGGGGACAGATGGATGCAGAGGGTGCATCTGGCCCGGGGCTCTCACTGAGGTAGACGAGCCCCACGGGACCCTGCTCCGGGTGTGCATGTGTCAGAGGCCAGTGCTCCCGTGGGTGCTGTGCACACTCACTGGAAGGCAGGCTCCAGCTGGGCACCCAGTAAAGGCTCAGGGGAGCCAATACCGACGCCTTTGGAGTCAGACGTCTAACAGGAGGTAGTGCTGTAAACAGACAAAAGGAAACAGGTGGAGCTTCTTCCCCAGCCAGTCCCTGCTCAAGTGGAAGATTCGTTCATTCAATATTTTCAGTATCCATTAAACACCAGGCAATGCTGAGGCCCAAGGCATACAGTGATGCATAAAACAGACCTGGCCCTGCCCCACTCTAACTCACAGTGAGAAGGCAGATGTTCATGAGTCACACAGTTCATTCTGTGGTTATAAACCATGATAAGGATGATGGTGGAGTGGACGGGTGCTGTGAGAGACGACTTCAGGGAAGGTGACCAAGGACGAGCGTATGAGCAGGCTGAGGGGCTGAGGACGGGTCAGGGCATGTGAGGAAGAGCTTAACACCTGGAGGACGTGTGGGAGAGGCCAGGATACGATGAGGAATGGGGATGTGCCTCCAGACAAGGCTGTGAGGGAGGCAAGAAGCCTCACATGGGGTTTTTACTTTATCCGAGGTTCAGCTTATAAAAGGTGATATGTATGGGAGCCTGGGACAGACTGGCACAGGTGAGGAGCAGGGAGAGGGCAGACTAAGGCAGACATCCAGGTTTCCAACCTGAAGAACTGTGTGAATGGCACCATCCGCTGATGGGGACACAGGGAGGGCTGACTGCAGGTGCGGGCGTCTCATCTGCTCTCCTTGTGGGAGATCCAAGAGGGCGTCAGTAGGAAGTGGGGCTGACAGTTTGGAGGGCGAGAAAGAGGCACAGCTGGAGGATAAATCCAACAGGTGTGAGCCCATTCATGGCACTTAAAACCATGGAAGAGCATGCGATCATCTCAGGGGTAAATGCAGAATCAAACAGAGGCAGTCCAGAAAAAAGGCTAGGGCAAGGTTGCTGAGCCAGCCAAGAGGACTGGACAGCAGAGTGAGAGGTGGAGGGGACCCAAACAGGTGGGAAGTTCCAGGACCAGGGGTCAGCAGGGCCAATGGTGCTGAAAAGTACCAGTGTCCAGCGTGGAAACAGCCGTGAGCTGACGGCCTGCATGTCCTAAAGGGAGGAGGCAGGGGTCTTGTGCAGGCCTGTGCTGAGTGAGGGGCCCGGTGCGCCTGGGTTGGAGAGCTGAGGTGTGTCGCAATGCTGACAATGGGCTTTCAGACAGTTCTACTCTGACTGGCCCTACGACTCTAGCTAACATTGCTATCTATTCAACATAGTCTCAAATAATAGATTCTTTTTCTTAAGTTTAATTTTTTATGTTTCTCTCAATTCATACATGCAGTTCAGATGTCCCTAAGCCTCTGGCACTTTTTATTATTTAGATTTCCAGGCAGTGACATTCATACCACACAATTCACAAAAGGAACATCTGTATTTTAGGAATCAGGGCAGGAAACATACACTCCAAATCCTGACTGGTCCTTGCCCCATTAATTTTCATTCTCATTATTCAGGGTTTTTCAAACTTATACAGCTTCTAAAAATGGTTTTTAAAATTAAAATCAAAGTATAGAAAACAAAGAAATAAAGTACAGGTTTAAAACTGTTAAACACCCAAATCTCACCAGGCTTCCTTTCGAATGCAGAGCTAACCAAGACCAGAGCAGTGCTTACTTCCTCCATGGAAGAGGCTCCATGGCCTCCAGCTTCAGACATGCCATGATCACCACAGAGAACCAGCAGACTGGGCAACAGAGGATCTCTCTCCTGTGAGGCAAAGGGAAGGCATTTCAACTGTACCCAGACTGGGGAGAACACATGATCTTGTTAAGAAAACTACTTCAGATTTCAGCTTTGCTTTGTAAATAGTAGCTCTTTCTAAATGAGTTACTTTTATTATTTTTTCCAACCTATGAACTTACAGTCAGATTAAAGGGTCAAGGTCAAGTAATGTCATAAATAGGGACTTCACTGGCAGTCCAGGGGCTTCCCTGGTGGCTCAGCTGGTAAAGAATGTGCCTGCAATGCAGGAGGCCTGGGTTCGATCCCTGGGTTGGGAAGATCCCCTGGAGAAGGGAAAGGCTACCCACTCCAGTATTCTGGCCTGGAGAATTCTGTGGACTGAATAGTCCATGGGGTCACAAAGAGTCGGACACGACTAGGCGACGTTCACTTTCACTTTCTGGCAGTCCAGTGATTAGGACTCTGCCCTTCCACTGCAGGGGGCTTGGGTGTGATCCGTGGTCAGGTAACTAGATGCCACGCACGGCCAAAAACACCCCCAAAACTAACAACAGTACTGTCTTAAGACAAATGGGATTAAATGGAGGTCACAGAGCACAGGGCAGTCTTCTTATCTGTCACACACAGCTGCCCTCTGCCCCTAGGGCTGTGGCCAGTGGCTCCTGCTGCCCCTGGGATGGACCCGACAGGCTCCGAATTGCCCGTGCTGCTTCTCTGCCTGGAACATACCTTCATACATGGCTTACTGGCACTCCCACCCGCTTCAAGCCTCTACTCACCACTCACATGTCCTCAAAGACTGCTCTGATTATGCAGTTTAAACTTTCGGCCTTTCTCTCACACGTACACTCCTCCCGCCCTATGTTCTGCTACAGTATCAACTTCTGTCTGGGACACCTCTGACTCACTGATTACGCTCCCTGTGTTCCCTCCTGGCTAGAGGCTAAGCTCCTCAAGTGTCTGTACAGGCACAGTGACACAAGGCATTCAGGAGAAATTATCTGGATGAACAGGTGGAGATACTAAGAGCCACTCTTCGGCAGGGCCGCTGGGTACAGCGCCCAGCACACGGCAGGTGCTACTGTAGGTGAAGGTTGCCTGAGTGCTGGTGGGCATGAAGCTCACGCAAGGTCGCCCGAGTTCACTTCGGAAGCTCCATTTCCCCCAGGAAACACTGGCACCTTGACAGGCTCACCTCTGCCAGCAGTGCGGTGTGGATCTTCATCAGGATGCTGTCCATCTCACTGAGCTTGTGCCCAACCAGGGGGCTGCTGGGCCCAGAAATGTGGCCGATGTGGTCCAGCCCGAGGTAGTGCAGGATTAACATGTCCCAATCCTGCCTTTTTAGTACTTTATCCAAGTGCCTTGTAACATTATTATCCACCTTTAAAGGGAAAAAAGCACGTATCAATAGCTTCCCTAATTTCCTTTGTGTTCACTCTTCAATGAAAAGTGACATGGTTATTTTCAACTCTAGTGGTTTTTTTTAGGTACTCAGATTCGTGGGAGTTTGCAAAGACCACAAAACAAAACAAACCTCCAAAATAAAAACTGTCTTAAAAAATGTTTGCATTAGATCAAGCTTTCATTAATATTTCTGTCTCTAAGTTATAAACACAACATATTATAATTTAAATGCACAAGGGCTGTTCTGACAAAACAATTCTGTAAGATCACTACTGGAGCGTAAACTAAATAAATAAATAAATAAAACAATTCTGTAAGATCGCTACTGGAGCATAAACCAAGCTGACCAGGTGACCAAGTTCAACAGGGCTAAGGGCAGCTGGGTAAGACAGAGCAGTACCCAGAGTTCAAGAAACCAGCGGAGTGAAGCTGAGGGCATGTGTGTCCTGTAAGAACGCTATTCAGGGAGGAAAGAGACACACACTCAGTGGTTCCCACTCAAACAGCCCCCGAAAGACCCATTAGCCTGCAGAGCCCTGACTCCTCAGATGGCCCTTCTCCCTTTCACTGAAGAATCTACCATGAAGAGAAGTACTTTTGAGTGGTCATACACAGGAAGGGCAGTAACTGCTGTCTACACAGGTCACCTTCAGTGAGGCAGACACTCCACAAGGCCAAGCAAGTGGACCCATCCAACGCCAGCTCAGACTTGTGGTGCCTCTGCCCCAAGGGCCAGCTTTCTCACTGTGGGTCTAATTATGCCCTTTTCCTCTTTGGAGGCTGCACACCCAGCCCGGGGTCGATGCCTCTTGGGACCAGGCTCACCCAGCACACTCATGCTGCCAACCCCATAAAACAGCTGTGAGGCATGATCCCTGGCAGACCATGGAGACCTCGGGCTCTGCCATGCACAGATGCTGTCAAACTCAGGCCGAGGGACTCCTCCTGGGAAGCCCTTCCTGACTGTTGGTACCCATTGACAGGTATCCATCTGGGCTTTAGGGTCAGAGAACTAAGCTCACACCTGTGTCAGGGTTTATATTTCTGGCTTGGAGCTGATAATGGGAAGGAACAAGTTTTTCAATCTCTCCATACTATTCTTATTGTATTATTAAAAGCCACATACAATGCAATGTTGCCCCTTGCTAAGAACAGGGTACCAGGCTGTCTCATTGGATATATTTTTCTTAAAAACTGACCTCTGTATAATCTGATACAAAAAAAGAGGTTGTTCCATCATATTCCACAAAATGCTTTGGAAATAATTTCACCCATGTTTCATCTCCATAAAAGATGATTCTTTTCCCAGCAGCTTTGGCTCGTGTGATCACATTGTCTTCCAGCAACGTAGGAGAATTGAGGTTCCTGACGACATCGATGAAGCCAGGGAGGCTCCCTGTCAGCAACGCCTGCAGGAGGGAGCACTCAGGAGTCAGTCCATGGAATCTGCCCATGGTGTCCAAGTGTGGTGTGGTGATCAGGGACGGAAATGACTTGATGACTAAAAGAGGCAAGCATAAAGCTAAAGTGACCCCAGTACTGAAGGCTGGGTCAGTGTTAAGACAAAGCAGGGCACAGATTCTGGGCAAAACCAGCAAACTAAGTAGTGAAGAACTGACCATATTTCAGTTAATGAGAGGATAAAGGAGGCGGCTGTGGGGTAGCCAGATGATAGCTGTGGTCAAAAAGGCAGTGATGGATTTTAAGAACTGAAGCAGATGGCAAAGGGCGGGAAGAACTCTGTATATCCAAACCCACTGACTGGTCCTCACCTAAGCTTCAGATCTGCCTCATGCAACAAGCAAACTCCTGACCCTAAAATCCAGCAATTCTATTGTCCACCCCTGAGAAAGAATAGCTTCCCACTCACCCAGGGAGGAAAGCAGCCTTTAAACAAGAATTATCTCACAGTAAACTGGCCCAGGGATGCTGGTAGGACACATTCCGCGCCCCCCCCCCCCCCAACCCACTGCCAACACACCGTAATTATTGAAAAAGTGGGTGGGTGTAACATGTCCTCACAACTTTCTGATACAGAATTAAGTCAATCACTCCCCCACCCCACCCCTGCACTTGAGCAGAGTCTAAATGGGTCACGGGTCTTTGGGATCTGGAGTGAGCTTGCAACCCACAACACTGGCATCCAGGGACCTGTGTGATAAAAAATAAATAGGAATCTGGACAATGTGAACAGTGTAACAATTCTGCCAAGACCTCTCTATCAGCAAATTAACAAAAATGAATTAATCTTCGACTTGGAGAGTGAGGAACTTGGCAAATCCTCTCCCCCAAGAGCAACGATAAATCTGGATATAACTGTCAAAAACAACCACTATAGGACTTTAAAAACTCAGTAAGGATATACACACCGAAACATTCTTGTTCAAAACAAACTTTCAAATTCCAGTAGAAGCTGTGAGTACTTGTGGCGTTTTATCATGGGCCGAGGTGACAGAATTCCAGCTGAGCTATTTAAAATCCTAAAAGATGATGTTGTTAAAGTGCTGCACTCAATATGCCTGCAAATTTGGAAAACTCAGCAGTGGCCATAGGACTAGAAAGGGTCAGTTTTCATCCCAATCCCAAAGAAGGTCAATGCCAAAGAATGTTCAAACTACTGCACAGTTGTGTTCATTTCACATGCTAGCAAGGTTATACTCACAATCCTTCAAGCTAGCCTTCAGCAGTACATGAACTGAGAACTTTCAGATGTACAGTCCGGGTTTAAAAAAGGCAGAGGAACCAGAGATCAAATTGCCAACAATCACTGGATCATGGAGAAAAGCAAGAGAATTCCAAAAACAAACAAACAAACCAAAAAAACAAAAACAAACACAAAAAAACCCCATCTACTCCTTTACTGAGTACACAAAAGACTTTGACTGTGTGGATCACAAAAAACCGTGGAAAATTCTTAAAGAGATGAGAGTACCACCTTACTAGCCTTCTGAGAAACCTGGACTGGTTCAAAATTGGGAAAGGAGTACGCCAAGGCTATATATTGTCACCTGCTTATTTAACTTCTATGTAGAGTACATCATGTGAAATGCCCGACTGGATGAATCACAAGCTGGAATCAAGACTGCCAGGAAAAATATCAATAACCTCAAATATGCAGATGATATCACTCTAATGGCAGAAAGTGAAGAGGAACTAAAGAGCCTCCTGATGAAGGTGAAAGAGAGTGAAAAAGCTGGCTTGAAATTCAACATTAAAAAAACTAAGATCATGGCATCCAGTCCCATCACTTTATGGCAAATAGAAGGGGAAAAACTGTACATAGTGGTAGATTTTATTTTCTTGGGCTCCAAAATCACTGCAGACAGTGACTTTGCCAACAAAGGTCCATATAGTCAGAGCTATGGTTTTTCCAGTAGTCCTGTATGGATATGAGAGTTGGACCATAAAGAAGACTGAGAGCCGAAGAATTGATGCTTTCGAACTGTGGTGCTGGAGAAGACTTCTGAGAGTCCCTTGGACTGCAAGGAGATCAGACCAGTCAATCCTAAAGGAAATCAACCTGAATATTCGCTGGAAGGACTGATGCTGAGGCTCCAACACTTTGGCCACCTGATGCAAAGAGCCAACTCATTAGAAAAGACTCTGATGCTGGGAAAGATTGAAAGCAAAAGGAGAAGGGGGCAGCAGAGGATGAGATGGTTAGATAGCATCACTGACTCAACAGACATGAATCTGAGCAAACCCTGGGAAATAGTCGAGGACAGATGAGCCTGGTGTGTTGCAGTCCACAGGGTTGAAAAGAGTCAGGCATGACTTAGTGACTGAAAAACAAGTTCCTCTCTTGCACACTTAGCCATGAGTACCAGGAGGGGCCCACCCAATTCAGTGCTCCATCGAAAAGTCCCATGCCAGGGACAAACTGAAAATGGGGAAGGCCGTCATGGCTCTCTGAGGCTTCAATGCTGGTTGTAGAAACACAGAACAGAAAACGCAGAAATGGAGTCTGGGGTATGGGATGATTGCTGCAGACCTCTGTGAGCTCCCACACATTCCTGGAATCTGGAAGGCTGTGTGCATACATGGGGTGAGGGTACACCCAGGAGAGAACAGAGAGCACTGTTCGGATAACTGAGAGAGCTATCTGTTCCTTCCAGCTGTTTGAGACTTGCTCAGACAGACAGTAAGAGTTAGGGAGATGCATAAACTGACTGAAGATGAGCGTGTGGCCCAAACCACACACCGGTCCCTTTGCCGAGGGCAGAGGCCACATCACATGTGTGTTTAAGCACAACCTCTGACCAGTCATTGGGTCACCACTCAGCCATGCTCACCTGGCTGCCCCTCAGGAAGACTAGCTTTAAAAAAACAAACAAGAGCAGAGACATCTGTGAGTGTACATCTCAGGACCTCATGAGAAACAGACTCTAGAACTAGCTTCAGCAAGCCACCAAAACAACAGTGACAACCGCCACCACTCCTGGGATGGGGATCAGAACCCAGAGCTGAGGTGGGAGTTACACAGATGTATACAGCTGTTAAATCTCAACAAATTATGTTATACTGTACTGTATGAAAATTCTGTCTCAATGAGGTTATTTTTTATGTTTTTTTTTTTTTTTTTTTTTTTTCGCTTTTCCCACTAAGTTTTATTTGTGCAGCCCCGGGGACAGAGGGCCTGAACCTAAAAGAAGGTGTTGGGCCTCTTGGTGGTGAAGCGTGGCTTGTGCTGGCATCAATGAGGTTATTTTTTAAAACTTGACCTTTTCATCCTAAAAATCTGCTCTCTAAAGGCAACCAGTTACTTTGAATGAATATCTTTTCATCCTTTTGTTCTGTATGTATATAATCACAAATATATAAAGTACACATTTTATGAAAATGGTAACTATATAAATAATTCTGCAACCTGCTTTTTTCACTTAAATCTTTCTGCAGAAAGCATACAGGTATTTCACCTTTTTTTTTTTTTAAACAGCTGCAGTACTCCAGAGTTTGGAGGTACAGTGTATTTATCCAAGACTGGTTCAATGACCACTGCTTTTGAAAAGCTTCCCGTTGGGAAGTGCCATTGGAGCCGCGGTGTGAGGGCATGGTGTCGTCTAGGTGAGGCAGAGTGGGGCTTTCCAGAGCGAAACACAGCAAACTGTGAAAACCCCACCGTGAAAGGGGGTGGCACACGTGGGGAACGTGTGATCTGCTGGATAAAAGACACAGGACAGGGAAACGGGCTTAGATGAGGCTGAAGAGAGAACAAAGGCAGGACCACGCACCCTGAGGCCTGAGTTAGGAGACACAGTGTGAGCCGCGGGGGGTTGTTGGGAGTGGAGCAGAGCGACCTATCTGTTCGGACAGGTTCTGGGTGAGAAGAGGTGCTGGCAAGGGTTTTACAGGCTGAGATCATAGCAGACTGGATGAGGGTGGGAGTAGTCCAGGCTGAGTCTAATTCAGTCACATGAATAGTGTAAAGAGATCTGTTCGTCTCACTTCTTGTGAAGAGTGTTATAATTAGCCTTTTGGGGTCTACAGTGTGCTGGACAGACTGTTCAGGCGCCTCTGAGCCGATCACCAGCAGAGTTAGGCACTCCCGCTGACGGCCTTGTCTCTTCCTGTGGACGCGTCACACCCTTTGTCCAGCCGCCAGCACACTGTCGCCTCTGACCAGACCTTCCTGACATATCCTGGGATTTACATCTTGTTTGCTGTGTTAACTGTAAATGATTTCCCTCCTTTATCGTCAGTGGACTTTTGTTTATGATGTCTTCTACCACTTAGGGTCGAATCTGTCCATCCCTCCCTCTGGGCTTTCATAAGACACTTCCCTCCTCCTCCCACTAGTCTGAGCTCACACGGACATTTTCAAGAAGGGCGGGACTAGCTGGGATCCCCTTCAACCCAGGACACACGCAAGCAGCAACCAAGTTACAGCTGAGAGCCTCGGAACTTTGAGTGAGCGCCCTTCTGTCAGCTCTTTGGAGGCCTTCCCGGGGTTGCTGTGGTCTTGGGAGCAGTAGTTTCTTGTCTTTTGAGAATTAAGGAGGGCTCTGCAGGGACGACTGAAAGAGAATCTGGCCTGGCCACCTCATTCTGCAGTGTCACTGAGAACACGTGTGACCAGCAGAGGCTCTGGAAGCAGACAAGCACAGGCTCATGCTCGGTTTCTAATGTCAGCTGTGAGATTTTCACCACTTAAATCCTGCTTCCTCATCCAGGAAACGAAGAGAGTGGCGCCGACGTCACGGAGCCTCGTCCGTGGGCTGTGGTCAGAGGGCAGAAAACAGTGCCCGCACCATGGGCACGCCGCAGCCAGTGGTAACTGCTCATTATAACAACTGCAAATGCCCCCGAAAGGAAAGGATTCATGAGTTAGCTACAACGTCATAGAAGAAGCTACTGTATAATCGTGGCTGCCCTGATAGCTCAGTTCCTAAAGAATCCACCTGCAATGCAGGAGATCCTGGTTTGATTCCTGGGTTGGGAAGATCCCCTGGAGAAGGGAAAGGCTACTCACTTGAGTATTCTGGCCTAGAGAATTCCATGGACTGTATGGTCCATGGAGTCACAAAGAGTTGGACACGACTGAGCTACTTTTACTTTCACTGACTGTATAATCTTAACACAGAATAGAATTTGAACATGCTGCTAGGAACTTCCCTGGTGGCTCAGACAGTAAAGCGTCTGCCTGCAAGGTGGAAGACCTGGGTTCAAGCCCTGGGTCAGGAAGATCCCCTGGAGAAGGAAATGGCACCCCATTCCAGTACTCTTGCCTGGAAAATCCCATGGACAGAGGAGCCTGGTAGGCTACAGTCCATGGGGTCGCAAAGAGTCGGACACGACTGAGCGACTTCACTTTCACTTTTCACTAGAGACATCAGTCTTGAAATTTTAAAACTGTGTTTCATGACAATTGTATCAGCACCTCCAGATGAACTAAGTCCCTTCCTTAAGTGGAAGCAGGGCAGGGGACACACTCTTTAGTTTGTGCCTTACCTGATCCTATCAATTCCAGAGCTGTAAACCCCTAACTCCAGGATGGAGTTCCTGTATACTATTTCCTCACTGGTGAAGGATGAGGAACAAGAACCTACAAGGACCCAACACAAAACACTGGTTTGGTGAAATGAAGCAACCTGGAGAAAGGAGGACCACACTGGTCGATATGCAGGACTGAACAGAACCTAGGGCAGGCATGCTCAGATACTTTTCCTTGCAAAACTGCCCAGATTCCTAATGACACTTTTCCTATCAAAATGACAGAGGAATGAGTTCCTTCCACACTTCTGCTGACAGGACAGACAGAGAATCAATGATCCTGATGGTCATGAGCCTGGATGCCTTTCTTTCAGCTTGCAAGGGACTCTTCAGCAGAATGTCTGCTCGCTGAGAAGCTGTTCCTGAGCAACCTAACTAGAGGGGGCCTCTGCCACTGCCCATCACTCTCCTCATGTTCTCCTCCTCAATTTCTTCCGTAGCACTTGCCACTTACTGAAACTGCTCTGACTATTTATTTGTATACTTACATATTTTCTGTCCCCTCAATTAGAAAGTAAGCTTCATGAGTTTAGGATAGTTGCTGTCTTGTTCTTCACTGAATCCCATGAAGGGATTCAGAAAAAATTTTTGAGCCAATAAATAAAGCTTTATCCTTTCCTTTCTCTATAGTTCTTGAGTAAAGCACTATGCATGTCAAGTCTCGCCCACTAGGCTGAACACCTGAAGGTGGTTTATACAGTAAAAGCAGAGATATCTGCTGAGGCCAGGGCATGCTGATTTGGTCACTGTATATACTAAGATACTGGATGAGTCATTTAATTTATTTGAGTTTGCTTCCTCATCCATAAAATCAAGAGGTTGAAGTAGATAACCCTAGAGGCTCCTCTCAGAATTCTGACTGACTCACTGATGATTAAAAGCAGCAGGCTAGCAAAGAAGATGGTATCTCTTGGATTAGACTGGCCGAGAAGATCTGGCTCTAAATCTGTTATGCTTCCCATGAAGCATGAGCTCTGGCTACCTGACAGAGGGCATAAATCATGAGTCTTAGTTCCAGTCTATCTGGAAGGCTTCATCAGCATTCTATTGCCCCAGCCAGGAGGACAGCACCAAAGTAGTTTCCACTTAGCTAAAACTGGGACTCCAAGTAAAAGACAATAGAACATTCTTCTAAAGCTCTCAAAGAGCCAAACCATGATCTATAATACATTAAGTCAAACTGTTTACCTTGATTCGAGGCATAGTAACTGTAGGTGGCTTTGCTTCAGCCACAAAACTGAGAGATGATCCTTTTTCCACAAGATAATTTGTGTAGGGCATAAATTTCACACCTTTTGATCCAAACACAAAATCATCTCTCAAGGCATCTATCAGCAGAATAACAACTTTACTGAAGAGAGGTGGTGGAAGCTCGGTCCAGTTGGAACTGGCTCCTAAAGTGTTTGAAAAAGAAAAAGGAAATTGAATTTTAAACTCTTTTTTAGTATCCAGGAACTTTATAATCTGGTTTCTCCCTACTTCTCCAGCACATACTCTGTCACATCTACACATTCTGACCCAAAGGAAAGGGCCTGTTCTTGGGAAACAACGCTGGGGTCAGAGGATGGGTGACAAGTAGGCTCAGGAGCCCCCGTATCGAGGAGAGAATTGTCCTTAGCATTGTGGGGTGTACTGACACTGGGGAGTTCCTTCTTGCGAGTCCTACAACGGGATATCAGGGAGCTTGATACAAACAGTGCTGCAGGGAACGGATGGGAGAGCATTTACAAACTGTCTTTCCATAGTTACAAAACGCGAGTTCTTTTACCTAATATTTATTGCTGGGTATTTGAGGGCTCTACGCAGGGAGGTCTTTACTGGAAAAAACGGGCCCTTGGAGGAATGCCACAGAAGAAAACACGAGAGGTCGCAGGAATCTTACCTGCTGTGTCTTACTGAGCAAAAAGGATGCCTGGAACAGGGAGTGACCCAAACATCTGCTCAGGGAAGGGGGTTGTGGTTCACTGGATTGAGTACAGCTGGGCAGAGTCTTACTTTTTACGGGTACAGAGAGCTTACTTTGCGGTGACCAGGGACGAAGATCTTAGTGGGGCTGGTACTGGTGCTGGCCACCAAGTTGCAGGATACAGAAAAGGAGGCTGGAGCGGCAAGAAGGGGATCCTAGGAGGTCGGGATCAGAATGGAAGAGACCCCCCGGGAACCCCGGGAAGAAGATGAAGAGGCGAGGCTCGTAAGGGCACAGTAGGGCCCGGGGAGCAGAGACGCTGTGGGGAGGAGGGCGCAGTCGTACCAGCAGAGGGTTCGGGCGCCGGGGACTCTGCTTGCCGCTCCGCTCCGGAAAAGACGGGAGCCGGGAAGAAGCCCCGGAGGAAGAGCGCGACGCCGAGGACCTCGATCACGACGCAGCCGGCAGCGAAGGTCCCGGAGCCCAGCCGCATCGTGCCCACCCTCCGCGCCGAGATCCGGATTCCCGGGCACCGGGTCACTTCTCGCCCAGGAGTAGAGGCTCTCGACTCCACCGCCGCCGAGCAGGCGAGAGCCGGAGCGCCTGACAGAGTCCCTGCGTCCTTTCCGCGTCCGCCGTCGCGCCGGAAATACGCACCAGGAGCCAGCCGCTTCAGGAGAGGCGGCCCCGGGCTCAGACTGCACTTCCGGTGCGCTCCAGGTTGGTGCTGTGAAAGAGCTGCACTCAGCGTGCCAGCACATGTGGAGAACTCAGCAGTGCCCACAGCGTTGGAAAAGGTCAGTTTTCATTCAAGAAGGGCTATGCCAAAGAATGTTCAAACTATCGCACAATTGCCCTCATTTCACTTGCTGGCAAGGTAATGCTCAAAAATCCTTCAAGCTAGGCTTCAACAGTATGTGAACTGAGAACTTCCAGATGTACAAGCTGGATTTGGAGAAGGCAGAGGAACCAGAGATAACATTGCCAACATCCGTTGGATCATAGAAAAAGCAAGGGAAAACATCTGCTTCGCTGACTACACTAAAGCCTTTGACTGTGTGGAGCAAACAAACTGCGGAAAATTCTTAAAGAGATGGGGCTCTCAGACCACCTTACCTGCCTCCTGAGAAATCTGTATGCAAGTAAAGAAGGAACAGTTAGAACCGGACATGGAACAATGAACTGGTTCCAAATTGGGAAAGTGCAGTTCAGTTCAATCACTCAGTCGTGTCTGAGTCTTTGTGACCCCATGGACTGCAGCACCCCAGGCTTCCCTGTCCATCACCAACTCCCAGAGCTTGCTTGAACTCATGTCCATTGAGTCGGTGATGCCCTCCAACCATCTCATCCTTTGTCATCCCTTTCTCCTCCTGCTTTTAGTCTTTCCCAGCATCAGGGTCTTTCCCAATGAGTCAGTTCTTCGCATCAGGTGGCCAAAGTATTGGAGCTTCAGCATCAGTCCTTCCAATGAATATTCAGAGTTGATTTCCTTTAAGAGTGACAGGTTTGATCTCCTTATAGTCCAAGGGACTCTCAAGAGTCTTCTCCAACACCACAGTTCAAAAGCATCAATTCTTCAGTGCTCAGCTTTCTTTATAGTCCAACTCTCACATTCGTACATGACTACTGGAAATACCATAGCTTTGACTAGATGGACCTTTGTTGGCAAAGTAATGTCTCTGCTTTTAATATGACGTCTAGATTTGTCATAGCTTTTCTTCCAAGGAGAAAATGTCTTTTGCCCCTCCTATTGTTTTGTTGGGGCTTCTCCATTGCCCTTGGATGTGGGGTATCTTTTTTTTTTTTTTTTGGTGGGATCCAACAATCTTCTTTCGATGGTGGTTCAGCAGTGAGTTTCAATTTTGGAGTTCTCCCAGGAGAAGATGAGCGCTTGTCTTTCTACTCCATCATCTTTATGTCATGCCAAATCAGGAAAGGAGTACGTCAAGGCTGTATATCGTCACCTGTTTATTTAACTTATATGCAGAGTACGTCATGCAAAGTGCTGGGCTGGATGAAGCACAAGCTGGAATAAAGGTTTCTGGGAGAAATATCAATAACCTTGGATATGCAGATGATAGCACCCTAATGGCAGAAAGCAAAGGGGAATTAAAGAGCCTCTTGATGAAGGTCAAAGAGGAGTGTGAAAAAGCTGACTTAAAACTCAACATTAAAAAAACTAAGATCATGGCATCCCGTCGCATCACTTCACGGCAAACAGATGGGGAAACAATGGAAACAGTGAGAAACTTAATTTTTTTAGGCTCCAAAATAACTGCAGATGGTGATTGCAGCCATGAAATTAAAAGATGCTTGTTCCTTGGAAGAGAAGCTGTGACAAACCTAGACAGCATATTAAAAAACAGAGACATTACTTTGCTGACAAAGATCCATACGGTCAATGCTATTGTTTTCCCACTGGTCATGTATGGATGTGAAAACTGGACAATAAAAAAGGCTGAGTGCTGAAGAATGATGCCTTCAAACTGTGGTGTTGGAGAAGGCTCTTGAGAATCCCATAGACAGCAAGGAGATCAAGCCAGTCCCTTGGACAGCAAGGAGATCAAATCCTAAAAGAAATCAACCCTGAACATTGACTGGAAGGATTGATGCTGAAGCTAAAGTTACATCACATTGGCCATCAATGCAAAGAACTGACTCATTGTAAAAGACCTTGATGCTGGGAAAGACTGAAGGCAGGAGGAGAAGGGGACAACAGAGGATGAGATGGTTGGATGGCATCACTGCCTTGATGGGCATGAATTTGAGCAACCTCCTGGAGATAGTGAAGGATAGGGAAGCCTAGTGTGCTGCAGTCCATGGGGTCACAAAGAGCTACAGAGATGGGCCAAGGGACATGCTGGCTTCTCCCAACCAAGGGCCGTGTCTGTGGCAGGAGGTCCTGGGCAGTCACTCTCCATCCCAGATCAGGCAAGACTGGTAGGAGGCATGTCCAGCTCCGCAGGTCCTCAATTTCCCAGCAGACTGATGAGTCTGTCCCCAGACACAACCAAGGCCTTTCTCCCTGAAGGCAACCCAGGGACCAGTCTTTAAAGGAACCCATGTCTGGTCACCTTCCTAGGAGCATACAGAGGCCACCACACATCCACTCCTGAGTGACCCACACATTACAGACGAGGCTGCCTGCCTCCAATGTCCCCGTCCTGCAGGCTCCTGCCTGGCCCTCTTGAGATCCATCATCCCCAGAGGGCCGTGGTTACTGCCCCTTGGTCTCTCCCACCTCTGCCTGTCCATCTGTCTTCCCCGAATCAGGACACTGCTCCCCACCCCCCCACCCCACAGTGCTCCTGGATTCCTGCCTTGGAGCTTGCCGCTGTGAACTGCGTTGACCGTTAGCATTTGTCACCCCAAGAGGCCCCCAGGAAGATGAATGAACCTCATGTACAGGTGGGTCACTCCTGAGCTGTCTAGGTTGAGATGAGGTCACTTGATGAGCCATGTTCAGAGTGTGTGTGTATGTGGGTGGGGCGGGGTCCTCACAAGGGGAAGTCTGGACACAGACACATGGGGGACAAAGTGATGTGACAGCAGCAGTGGAGATGGGGTGATGGAGCCCCAGGAGCTGGGAGGGTCATGGAACTGACCATTCTGAGAACCTGCGGGAGGAGTGGGCCCCCTACACTTTGACCTCAGGCTCCAGGACTAAGAGTAAGCATGTCATGTTCCAGCCCGTCATGTAGTACGACGTGGGATCCTGGGGTGGGGGAGTGGGGCCTGTGCTTGTTGAAATCCAGGATCATCTCTGGCCGCCTCCTCTCTGAGCACAAACCCCACTCTTCCTTGGGGAGACAAACCCAGGACCCAGGATTCCTGCACCTTGAACATCCCTGTCATTGCCAGCTGCCCCCATCAGCCCCATCCCCAGGGCATTCCAGGCCCCATCCAGGAGCCACAGTGTGAGTGGCTGTAGGCCAACCCCTATCCTACCCCCTGGACTTGAGTGCAGTCACCTGAGAATTGATTCACCAGTCCCCGCACGCATCCCATATCGCAGGACAGGTCATTGTTCCTGGTTTGGGGGTGTTGAGTGTGGTCCTTGAATCTGGACAAAGAAAATCCTCCCCAAGAGACAAGGGCACAGCTGGACCAGGAAGTCAACACTGCTCCCTCCCATCCTCCATGGAGTGAGGTCAGAGCCCCATTGATACCCAGGAAGGGATGTAACAGCCAGAGGAGTAGAGCATCCTCGGATTGGGGCCCAGTCACCAACTCACTCCCCCAGAGAAAGCAGTGTTTTCACCAGAGCCTCAAAATGTGACCGTTCCCCCAGCAACGTTCAGGCTCGGGGAACCAGCCAGATGGAAATCCCATTTCAGTGTATCTGGTATTTATAGGCCCAGCCTTGGGGTGGGGGGATAGTCCAGCTTGAAGAAAGATGGATGTGCTCCAGTTCTGGAGACTTGCCGTCCAAGCCCATGCATTGCTGTCCCCGCCCCATGCCCAGCCCCCATCCATCTGTGACCCTGTCCATCCATGTCCCCATCCATCCCTGACCCTGTCCATTCATGTTCTCATCCGTCTGTGACCCTGTCCATCCCTGCCCCTGTCCATCCCTGACCCCGTCCCATGCGCAGCCCACATCTGTCCATGACCCTGTCCATCCCTGCCCCCATCCATCCCTGACCCTATCCATCCCTGCCCCCGTCCATCCCTGCCCCTCACCCATCCCTGACCCCGTCCATCCCTGCCCCTCACCCATCCCTGACCCTGTCCATCCCTGACACCGTCCATCCCTACCCCCGTCCATCCCTGACCCCATCCATCCCTGTCCTCCTCCATCCTTGTCCGTCCCATCTCTCTATGGCCTTGTTCCCCTCAGGAAACCCTTTAGGCTCCAAGTGTCCACTTTCCCACCTCAACTGCATCCCTCTGTCCAATTAAATTTGCAGGATTCTTGCCTCAGTGAAGACAGGGTGAATGCCCCACATGGGTGTTTTTAGCAGTGACTTGGCTTCCTTTCTCTTCTGGGCTGGGGTCTGGCTGGATCTGATTTGGTTTCCAGCTGCCCTAGGGGTGGAACCAGGCACCTCCTCACCACCATCGCCCCTAACTCCACACTTCTCATCCAGCCTCAGGGCTGACACAGACCTCCCTGGACTCCCCCACTTCCCCCACTTGCTCACCCTCCATCCGGTCCTCAGTCCACCTGTGCTGACAGGTGAGAGCTCCTTCCAGATGCTCCCAAGTGCTTCACCCCAACATCCTCCTGGGGTTGGCCCCCTGTTGTGCAGGGATGGCCACTCACACCGATCCCCACCTTCAGGGCTTGAGTGGGCATCAGACATGCTGCATGCAATGGGTAAACCTGCCTCAGGACCTGGGAAGGAGCAGCCACGCCCCGGGACGTGGGGAGGTGTGACCGACCACAGGGTGGACGTCACCACCTGTCTCACCAGGCGAGGGCAGCTGCATTCTCCCTTCCCAGAGACTTTCTCACCCAGCCTGATGATGACCTGGCCTTGTTCCCACACCCCGTTTTTCCTCCACCAGCCATGCTCTTGTCATGAACAGAGCAAGACAATGTGGTCAGTGGCTGCGGGCTGAGGCACACGGACACTGGCTGACCCTCCTGTGCTCATGCTGACTGGCCTCTGCTCCCGGCTCCGGGAGGTCACCTGAGTCTGATGGGAGTGTCCGTGCTCCCTGGGCCTCGGTCCATGTTGGTCTGTGCTGATGGCTTGATGCACAGTGGGGCTTTTGGAGACCTGAGCAGAGGCTGACGTCAAAGGTCAGCCATGACTCAGGCTACCCTGAGTGGTCACATCCAGTGGACGCCCAGCCCTACTTCTGACCTGTGTCCTCAGCTGATTTTATCTGTGTCCTTTCACCTGAGTATACAGCTCAGTAAGCCTTGGGACCCTCCAAAAAACCCCCAGGATGGTGTTGGGCCCCAACCTCACAGTCAGGTTCAGAAGTAGGGATCTCCAGGCCCTGAAATCTGCAGGGCCCCCTGCCAGGGGAGGGGTAGGAGACCCCAGTTGTAGTTAAGCTGGGCCCAGGGCCCTCCTGCACATGGGCATGCTACCATGTATCAGGAAGGGGCCAGGTCCTCCCCTCTGCCTGGCCTCTGGCTTCTGTGAATGGTCTGGGGGTGCCAGTGCTGGAGGTGCCCCAGTGCGGCGGGCTCCTCAGGTTCCAGGGGCACACAGGGCACACAGGGTGGCCACAGGGCTCCCACGGTGTTAAAGCCCTTTCCTAGGATTAGCCTGTAGGTGAGAAACTCCATCCCAAGGAGGGCCAGGGGAGCTGGAAGATCACCCAAGGATGGGCTCTCCCTGCTGTGATCGCCAGGTGAGTCCAAACTGCAGGCAGAGGTGGACCCCTCCAGTTGGAGCTCTCGTGGCTCAGACACTCACGTCCTGGGCTTTGGGGGGACAAATACCCTGGCAACCGTGGTCCTTGCCTATATCTGCTGTGGTTAGAGCCTGCCCTGTCTCCTCTTTGTGACAGGGTTCTCACCCCTCCCAGCAGGCCTCTTGGGGGTTAATGGGATGGAAGTGTCCACAGCAGGACTGGAGAGTCTATAGTGCAGGCCACTGGAGGCTACACAGTAGGCAGGACAGTTCCCATCAGTCTCGCCCTTCCAAGCATCATGGTTGTAGGCCCGCACACAGTGCATATTTCAATGTGGTAGAAGGTGCAGTGATCCAGGGATTGGTCCAGCCCACCGGGGATGCCCAGTCCATGTAGGTGTCAGCGTGGAGTGCATGGGGAGCCCTGGCCATGCTCCCTCACTCCCAGGAGGACCCCTTGGTGTGATCCCTGGAAAGATCAGAAAGTCAGCCAGCAGTGTCCCCTCCCACTCCTCCCAGCCAAGTTGCAACGAGAAACATAAGGCACCTTGGCGGGGGTGGGGGTGGGTGGGGGGGTGGGTGCAGGGGTGGCCTGGTGCCTCCTTTTGGTGTGCCGTGACCCAGCTCAGCTGTGAGTGCACAAGGCTGTGCTGAGCCATGTGAGCCTCCCAGCAGGCCCCCGAAGATGAGAGCAGCCCAGCAGACCTCACCCCTTCCCTCCATGTCTAGTAGGTGGAAGAGCCTCTTCCCCTTGCCATTCTGGGAGCGGTTATAGGTTTTTGTGGGTTGGGCCCCTGCCTGTGCTCCCTGCACAGAACTGTTTGCTCTGCGGCCTGATGTCCCCTCCTTGATGTTCTCAGGAAAGAATCAGGGGTTTCCATAGCAGTGTCTATAGGCAACTCTGCATTTGCACCCATGTTTACATCTTCCGTGTAAACACACAGCCTCCTTGACCTTATGCCTCCTCATCCATGAGGGGATGGTGGTTTCTGCTCATGGGGTGGGTGGAGGGCACACCTATGGCCACAGCACTAGCTCCATAGACAGCATGGCCCCTTGTGGGCCTGGACCCCCACTCGACCGACACCACCTGGCACACAATCAGGACTCAGTGACACTGGCTGCCAGGTGTTCAGTCAGGAGGGACCCGGAAGCAGCACCTAGAGATAGACCAGATATGCTTTTTCACAGGCAGTGGATGTACTGGTTATTAGTTCAGTTCAGTGTCCGACTCTTTGCAACCTCATGGGCTGCAGCATGCCAGGCTTCCCTGTCCACCACCAACTCCTGGAGCTTGCGCAAACTCATGTCCATCGAGTCGGTGATGCCATCCAACCATCTCATCCTCTGTTGTCCCCTTCTCCTGCCTTCAATCTTTCCCTGCATCAGGGTCTTTTCAAGTGAATCAGCTCTTAGCATCAGGTGGCCAAAGTATTGGAGCTTCAGCTTCAGCATCAGTCCTTCCAATGAATATTCAGGACTGATTTCCTTTAGGATGGACTGGTTGGATCTGCTTGCAGTCCAAGGGACTCTCAAGAGTCTTCTCCAACACCACAGTTCAGAAGCATCAGTTCTTTGGCACTCAGCTTTCTTTATAGTCCAGCTTTCACATTCATACGTGACTACTGGAAAAACCATAGCTTTGACTAGATGGACCTTTGTTGGCCAAGTTATGTATCTGCCTTTTAATATACTGTATATGTTGGTCATAACTTTTCTTCCAAGGAGCAATCGTCTTTTGATTTCATGGTTGCAGTCACCATCTGCAGTGACTTTGGGGCCCAAGAAAATGAAGTCTCTTACTGTTTCCCCATCTATTTTCCATGAAGCAATGGAACGGGATGCCATGATCTTAGTTTTTAGAATGTTGAGGTTTAAGCCAGCTTTTTCACTTTCTTCTTTCACTTTCATCAAGAGGCTTTTCAGTTCCTCTTCGGTTTCTGCCATAAGGGTGGTGTCATCTGCATATTTGAGGTTAATGATATTTCTCCCAGCAATCTTGATTCTAGCATGTGCTTCACCAAGCCTTGCATTTCACATGATGTACTCTGCATGTAAGTTAAATAAACAGGGAGACAATATACAGCCTTGATGTACTCCTTTGCCAATTTGGAACCAGTCTGTTGTTCCATGTCTGGTTCTAACTGTTGCTTCTTGACCTGCATACAGATTTCTCAGGAGGCAGGTAAGGTGGTCTGGTATTCTCATCTCTTTAAGAATTTTCCACAGTTTGTTGTGATCCATATAGTCAAAGGCTTTAGTGTAGTCAATGAAGCAGAAGTAGATGTTTTTCTGGAATTCCCTTGCTTTTTCTACGATCCAATGGATGTTGGCAATTTGATCTCTGGTTCTTCTGCCATTTCTAAATCCAGCTTGAACTTCTGGAAGTTCTTGGTTCATGTACTGTTCAAGCTTGGCTTGGAGAATTTTGAGCATTACTTTGCAAGTGTGTGAGATGAATGCAATTGTGTGGTAGTTTGAACATTCTTTGGTATTGCCTTTCTTTGGGACTGGAATGAAAACTGACCTTTTCCAGTCCTGTGGCCACTGCTGAGTTTTCCACTGCTGGTTATTAGGATTTTGCTTTGTGTCTAAAAAACAAGCTGTGCTGTTAGAAGTTGATGTGAGCTGTGGACATGAAACCCACATGCAGGGCAAGATCTCCCACTGGACAATGGCTTGGAAGCTTCTGCAGAGGTGATGACCACAGCAGTGCTTCCTGCCCAACCCCTCCAAGCCTCCCTGGTGGGCACAGCTGGACCCACAGTCTCAGGCGCCTTGACTCAGAGCCCTGAAGGGCCAGTAATAGCAATGCCTGGGGATGAGAGCAGTCACTCAAACAGCCCTGCTCAGTCCTCCTCTGCAGTGACCAGGAGAGGGAAAGGTCATGGAGTACAATGCTCGGCATGGGCCAAGCTTGATGCGCCCACTCCAGTGTATCCCTGGTCCTGCCCTGCTTACTCAGGCCCACTGTCTGCCCCTGCTGGTGCCCTCGTCTCACCAGCCCACATTCCTGGTGAGGGTGTCCATGTACACAAGCTGCCCCATGTCCCCTTCCCACATGGGACAGCCCCCATCCCTGCCTCTCCCTACTGATGGCCTGGACTTTGAATGTTCGGGGCAGGAAGAGGGCCACAGAGGAGGCCCTTCTGTCACATCTGCCTCCCAGGGGCCCACACACAGGTCTTAGGGTCTGCTGGGCCTTGAGGTCCAGACACTTCCAGGTGTGGGATGGACCAGCCACTGCCCCCTGAGCCTGATACATGTATCTATTCACATTTGGATTTTTTCCATATAGATTATTAGAGTGTTGATAGTACTCCGTTGGTATATCTAGGTCCTTGTGGATTATTTTATATGGAATAATTATATTTGTGGCATCTAACCTTTGGAATTTATCCCTTACCCTCTTCTTTCTCCATATGTTTGTTTTTTTAAGTCTCTGAGTCTGCTTATGTTTTTTCAATTAATTCATGGGTTTGCATGTTTAGATTTGTAAGTGATATCTTATGATAGTTCTTCTTCTGATTTTGACTTTCTTCACTTATTTTGATCCCTAGTTTTATCTTTGTTCTTGAAAATCACACAATTTCATCATTCTTTTTCCCAGCTGAGTCATATTGCCTTGTATACACGTGTCACTTGTTCTTTATCCGTTCATCTCTCCATAAACATTTTGTTTGCTTCCATTTGTTGGCTATTATAAATTGTAGTCCAGTGCACACTAGGCTACACGTAATTTTTCAAAATCTGATTTTCTCTCAAATACCCTTTGGAGTGGGTCTGCAGTGTTTCAGGGTAGCTCTCTTTTTGTATCTTAAAGGCAGTTCCATACTCCTCTCTCTAGTGATTCTTCCCATTTATTTGCCACCAGCACCATAAAAGGGTTTCCTTTCCTCCATGCCTTTTCCACCATTTCTTCTTTGTAGCTATTTCATGATGGTCTTTCACACTGGTGCAGAGGGATCCCTTATTGTGGTTTTGATTTGCTTGTCTGTAAGGATTCACAATGCTCAGCACGTTTTTTATAGATTATTTTTTAAACACTGTGAGTAGGACTGATTGTTGAAATTTTCATCTTGATAGTCTGCCCACTTTTTAATTACTGTTGATTTGTTTCCCATGAAAATTTCTTTTTTAAAATTTATTTTAATTGGAGAATAAGTGTTGTTTTGGTTTCTGTCACACAACAGCGTGAATCAGCTATAAGTAGACATATGTCCCCTCCCTCTTGAACCTCCTTCTCACCCCCCACCCCGTCCAACCCCTCTAGTCACAGTGCCAGCTGAGCTCCCTGTGTTATACAGCAACGTCCCTTTAGCTATCTATCTCCCATTATAGTAACGTATATGTTTCCAGGCTACTCTCATTTTGTCCCACCCACCCCTTCCCCTGCTGTGTCTACACTTCTGTCCTCTACATCTGTGTCTGTTCTCTATTCCTGCCCTGCAAATAGGTTCATTAGTACCATTATTATAGATGCCATATTGAAAAAGACACATGTACCCCAGTGTTCATTGCAGCACTATTTATAATAGCCAGGATATGAAAGCAACCTAGATGTTGGTCAACAGATGAATGGATAAAGAATTTGGGATACATATTTACAATGGAATATTCAGTCCAGTTCAGTTCAGTTCAGTCGCTCAGTCGTGTCCGAATCTTTGCGACCCCATGAATCGCAGCACGCCAGGCCTCCCTGTCCATCACCAACTCCCAGAGTTCACCCAGACTCATGTCCATCGAGTCAGTGATGCCATCCAGCCATCTCATCCTCTGTCGTCCCCTTCCCCTCCTGCCCCCAATCCCTCCCAGCATCAGGGTCTTTTCCAATGAGTCAACTCTTCACATGAGGTGGCCAAAGTACTGGAGTTTCAGCTTTAGGATCATTCTTTCCAAAGAAATCCCAGGGCTGATCTCCTTCAGAATGGACTGGTTGGATCTCCTTGAAGTCCAAGGGACTCTCAAGAGTCTTCTCCAACACCACAGTTCAAAAGCATCAATTCTTCAGCGCTCAGCCTTCTTCACAGTCCAACTCTCACATCCATACATGACCACAGGAAAAACCATAGCCTTGACTAGACGGACCTTTGTTGGCAAAGTAATGTCTCTGCTTTTGAATATGCTATCTGGGTTGGTGAATATGCTATCTAGGCTGGTCATAACTTTGCTTCCAAGGAGTAAGTGTCTTTTAATTTCATGGCTGCAGTCACCATCTGCAGTGATTTCGGAGCCCCCAAAAATAAAGTCTAACACTGTTTCCACTGTTTCCCCATCTATTTGCCATGAAGTGATGGGACCGGATGCCATGATCTTCATTTTCTGAATGTTGAGCTTTAAGCCAACTTTTTCACTCTCCACTTTCACTTTCATCAAGAGGCTTTTGAGTTCCTCTTCACTTTCTGCCATAAGGGTGGTGTCATTTGCATATCTGAGGTTATTGATATTTCTCCCAGCAATCTTGATTCCAGCTTGTGCTTCTTCCAGCCCAGCGTTTCTCATGATGTACTCTGCATAGAAGTTAAATAAGCAGGATGACAAGACACAGCCTTGACGTACTCCTTTTCCTATTTGAAACCAGTCTGTTGTTCCATGTCCAGTTCTAACTGATGCTTCCTGACCTGCATACAAATTTCTCAAGAGGCAGGTCAGGTGGTCTGGTATTCTCATCTCTTTCAGAATTTTCCACAGTTTATTGTGATCCACACAGTCAAAGTCTTTGGCATAGTCAATAAAGCAGAAATAGATGTTTTTCTGGAACTCTCTTGCTTTTTTGATGATCCAGCAAATGTTGGCAATTTGATTTCTGGTTCCTCTGCCTTTTCTAAAACCAGCTTGAACATCAGGAAGTTCATGGTTCACATATTGCTGAAGCCTGGCTTGGAGAATTTTGAGCATTACTTTACTAGCGTGTGAGATGAGTGCAATTGTGCGGTAGTTTGAGCATTCTTTGGAATTGCCTTTCTTTGGGATTTGAATAAAAACTGACCTTTTCTAGTCCTCTGGCCACTGCTGAGTTTTCCAAATTTGCTGGCATATTGAGTGCAGCACTTTCACAGCATCATCTTTCAGGATTTGAAATAGCTCAACTGGAATTCCATCACCTCCACTAGCTTTGTTCATAGTGATGCTTCCTAAGGCCCACTTGACTTCACATTCCAGGATGTCTGGCTCTAGGTCAGTGATCACACCATCGTGATTATCTGGGTCGTGAAGATCTTTTTTGTACAGTTCTTCTGTGTATTCTTGCCACCTCTTCTTAATATCTTCTGCTTCTGTTAGGTCCATACCATTTCTGTCCTTTATCAAGCCCATCTTTGCATGAAATGTTCCCTTGGTATCTCTAATTTTCTTGAAGAGATCTCTAGCCTTTCCCATTGTGTTGTTTTCCTCTATTTCTTTGCACTGATCGCTGAGGAAGGCTTTCTTATCTCTTCTTGCTATTCTTTGGAACTCTGCATTCAGATGCTTATAGCTTTCCTTTTCTCCTTTGCTTTTTGCTTCTCTTCTTTTCACAGCTATTTGTAAGGCCTCCCCAGACAGCCATTTTGCTTTTTTGCATTTCTTTTCCACGGGGATGGTCTTGATCCCTGTCTCCTGTACAATGTCACGAACCTCGTTCCATAGTTCATCAGGAGCTCTATCTATCAGATCTAGGCCCTTAAATCTATTTCTCACTTCCACTGTATAATCATAAGGGATTTGATTTAGGTCATACCTGAATGGTCTCGTGGTTTTCCCTACCTTCTTCAATTTAAGTCTGAATTTGGCAATCAGGAGTTCATGATCTGAGCCACAGTCAGCTCCTGGTCTTGTTTTTGCTGACTGTATAGAGCTTCTCCATCTTTGGCTGCAAAGAATATAATCAATCTGATTTCAGTGTTGACCATCTGGTGATGTCCATGTATAGAGTCTTCTCTTGTGTTGTTGGAAGAGGGTGTTTGTTATGACCAGTGCATTTTCTTGGCAAAACTCTATTAGTCTTTGCCCTGCTTCATTCTGTATTCCAAGGCCAAATTTGCCTGTTACTCCAGGTGTTTCTTGACTTCCTACTTTTGCATTCCAGTCCCCTATAATGAAAAGGGCATCTTTTTTGGGTGTTAGTTCTAAAAGGTCTTGTAGGTCTTCATAGAACCGTTCAACTTCAGCTTCTTCAGCATTACTGGTTGGGGCATAGACTTGGATTACTGTGATATTGAATAGTTTGCCTTGGATATGAACAGAGATCATTCTGTCATTTTTGAGATTGCATCCAAGTACTGCATTTTGGACTCTTTTGTTGACCATTATGGCTACTCCATGTCTTCTGAGGGATTCCTGCCCGCAGTAGTGGATATAATGGTCATCTGAGTTAAATTCACCCATTCCAGTCCATTTTAGTTCGCTGATTCCTAAAATGCCGACATTCACTCTTGCCACCTCTTGTTTGATCACTCCCAATTTGCCTTGATTCATGGACCTGACATTCTAGGTTCCTATGCAATATTGCTCTTTACAGCATCGGACCTTGCTTCTATCGCCAGTCACATCCACAGCTGGGTATTCTTTTTGCTTTGGCTCCATCCCTTCATTCTTTCTGGAGTTATTTCTCCACTGATCTCCAGTAGCATATTGGGCACCTACTGACCTGGGGAGTTCCTCTTTCAGTATCCTATCATTTTGCCTTTTTGTACTGTTCATGGGGTTCTCAAGGCAAGAATACTGAAGTGGTTTGCCATTCCCTTCTCCAGTGGACCACATTCTGTCAGATCTCTCCACCATGACCTGCCAATCTTGCGTTGCCCCACGGGCCTGGCTTAGTTTCATTGAGTTAGACAAGGCTGTGGTCCTAGTGTGATTAGATTGACTAGTTTTCTGTGAGTATGGTTTCAGTGTGTCTGCAGACAATGGAATATTACTCAGCCATAAAATGAAATGAATTTCAGTCAGTTGTAGTGAGGTAGATGAACCTAGAGCCTGTTGTAGAGTGAAGTAAGCCATGAAAATTTCTTAAATGCAGGGATCATGTCGAGCCCAGCAGTGCTTGTGAATGTGAAGTGCCCAAGAACAAAAGTTGTAATGTTGTTTTGGGAAATGGCCACAAGACCATTTCTTCATGTCCTGCTCTTATTACTATGGTAACTGGAGCCTTAGGGTTAGTCTTAGTTCCTGGTTGTAAAGTAGAGTGGAATGTATGAGGGGAAGCCAGAAAAGGTTGTGTCTCATTACTTCTTTTTCTTTTTAAGTTAATGTGTATTTTTATTGGAGTAAATTTGACTTGCAATATTGTGTTTGGGGCAGGTGCATCAGGTGGCCAAAGTATTGGAGTTTCAGCCTCAGCATCAGTCCTTCCAATGAACACTCAGGGCTGATCTCCTTTAGGATGGACTGGTTTGATCTCCTTATAGTCCAGGGGACTCTCAAGAGTCTTCTCCAACACCACAGTTTAAAAGCATCAGTTCTTTGGCGCTCCACTTTCTTTATTGTCTAACTCTCACATCAATACATGACTACTGGAAAAACCATAGCTTTGACTAGATGGACCTTTGTTGGCAAAGTGATGTCTCTTCTTTTTAATATGCTGTCTAGGTTGGTCATAACTTTCCTTGTGTGGTAGTTTGAGCATTCTTTGGCATTGCCTTTCTTTGGGATTGGAATGAAAACTGACCTTTTCCAGTCCTGTGGCCACTGCTGAGTGTTCCAAATTTGCTGGCATATTGAGTGCAGCACTTTCACAGCATCATCTTTCAGGATTTGAAATAGCTCAACTGGAATTCCATCACCTCCACTAGCTTTGTTCATAGTGATGCTTCCTAAGGCCCACTTCCCCTTAGAATCCAGAATGTCTGTCTCCAGGTGAGTGATCATACCATCATGGTTATCTGGGTCATTAAAATCTTTTTTGTATAGTTCTTCTGTGTATTCTTGCCACCTCTTCTTAATATCTTCTGCTTCTGTTAGGTCCATAGCATTTCTCTCCTTTATTGAGCCCATCTTTGCATGATATGTTGCCTTGGTATCTCTAATTTTCTTGAAGAGATCTCTGGTCTTTCCCATTCTATTGTTTTCCTCTATTTCTTTGCATTGATCACTGAGGAAGGCTTTTTTTTTTTTTTTTAATCTCTCCTTGCTATTCTTTCGAACTCTGCATTCAAATGGGTATATCTTTCCGTTTCTCCTTTGCTTTTTGCTTCTCTTCTTTTCACAGCTATTTGTAAGGCCTCCTCAGACAGCCATTTTGCTTTTTTTGCATTTCTTTTTCTTGGGGATGGTCTTGCTTCCTGTCTCCTGTACAATGTCGTGAACCTCCGTCCATAGTTCATCAGGCACTCTGTCTACCAGATCTAATCCCTTGAATCTATGTGTCACTTCCACTGTATAATCGTAAGGGATTTCATTTAGGTCATACCTGAATGGTCTAGTGGTTTTCCCTACTTTCTTCAATTTAAGTCTGAATTTGGCAATCAGGAGTTCATGATCTGAGCCACAGTCAGCTCCTGGTCTTGTTTTTGCTGACTGTATAGAGCTTCTCCATCTTTGGCTGGGAAGAATATAATCAATCTGATTTCGGTGTTGGCCATCTGGTGATGTCCATGTGTAGAGTCTTCTCTTGTGTTGATTAGGTACGCTATTTTATTTGATTATTTTTATTATTTTTAATTGGAGGATAATTGCTTTACAATGTAGTGTTGTTTTCTGCCAGTCAACATCGTGAGTCAGCTGCAAGTATACGTACATCTCCTACCTCTTGAACCTCCTTTCCACCCTGTATTATATATATATTTGTTAGTGTAATTTAATCCTAACCTCCTTATTTATTTCTTTGTCCCACTATTTTCTTTTGGTCACCATAAGTTTATTTCCTAAGACTATGTGTTTATTTAAAATATAAATGAGCTCATCTGGATTGATTTCTCCTTCATACTGATAAGTGATACTGTATGATATATCTATTGATATTATCTTGTGATATTTTGCCCTGTTTTACATTTTTTGGTTAGTTACACCTGGAATTTTTTTGGAGAGCAGGTATCATTGAGAGCCCAGCAATTTTTGTGAATATTAAGTGTGTGCTGAATCGCTTTAGTCATGTCTGACTCTTCATGACCCTATGGTCTGTAGCCCACCAGGATCCTCTGTTCCTGGGATTCTCCAGGCAAGAATACTGGAGTGGGTTGCTATGCCCTCCTCCAGGGGACCTTCCCAATCAAGGTATTGAAACTGAATCTCTTATGTCTCCTGCATTGGCAGGCGAGTTCTTTACCACTAGCACCACCTGGGAAGCTGGAATATTAAGAACTCATAAGCAATAAATTTCAGGTTGCTGTTGCAGGGAATAGCCACAGGTAGCAGGATGCTCTCATAGATAACTGTTGGTGCTCCTGCAACAGAAGCCTTATTGAAGGTCTATCAGGGGCTCAGTTGCTGGCACAGCCTTGGTCCCCAGGATAGTGCTGCTCAAGTTCCTGAGATGTGGCCCCCGCCCAGGCGACTGATGCCTGGGGGGAACATAGTAAGTGTTTCATTTTATTTGTCAGTATAGTAGTTATTTCATGCTGGATTATAGTTCATTTGCAATGTTGTGTTTGTTGCTGGTATACAGCAACAAGAGTAAGGTTTACAAAGACCCACATCCAGTCTATTGTGGAGTCTTTGCCCCTATATGTTATTTCAGAGTGTTGATTAGGGTTCCCGTTGTTTACAGTAGGCCCTTGTGGATAATCTATTCTTCTATACGTAAGTGTGTATATATTAATCTCAACCTGCTTTATTCCTCACCCTAGATATTTCACCTACAAAAAGATATAAGTATCTCTATACATAAAGTTTTATTGACTATGCCAAAGCCTTTGACTGTGTGGACCACAATAAACTGTGGAAAACTCTGAAAGAGATGGGAATACCAGACCACCTGACCTGCCTCTTGAGAAACCTATATGCAGGTCAGGAAACAACAGTTAGAACTGGACGTGGAACAACAGACTGGTTCCAAATAGGAAAAGGAGTATGTCAAAGCTGTATATTGTCACCCTGCTTGTTTAACTTGTATGCAGAGTACATCATGAGGAACGCTGGGCTGGAAGAAGCACAAGCTGGAATCAAGATTGCTGGGAGAAATATCAATAACCTCAGATATGCAGATGACACCACCCTTATGGCAGAAAGTGAAGAAGAACTAAAGAGCCTCTTGATGAAAGTGGAAGTGGAGAGTGAAAAAGTTGGCTTAAAGCTCAACATTCAGAAAACGAAGATCATGGCATCTGGTCCCATCACTTCATGGGAAATAGATGGGGAAACAGTGGAAACAGTGTCAGACTTTATTTTTTGGGGCTCCAAAATCACTGCAGATGGTGATTTCAGCCACGAATTTAAAAGACACTTACTCCTTGGAAGGAAAGTTATGACCAACCTAGATAGCATATTCAAAAGCAGAGACATTACTTTGCCAACAAAGGTCCATCTAGTCAAGGCTATGGTTTTCCCACTGGTCATGTATGGATGTGAGAATTGGACTGTGAACATAGCTGAGCACCAAAGAATTGATGCTTTTGAACTGTGGTGTTGGAGAAGACTCTTGAGAGTTCCTTGGACTGCAAGGAGATCCAACCAGCCTACACTAAAGGAGATCAGTCCTGGGTGTTCATTGGAAGGACTGATGCTGAACCTGAAACTCCAATACTTTGGCCACCTCATGTGAAGAGTTGACTCATTGGAAAAGACTCTGGTGCTGGGAGGGTTTGGGGGCAGGAGGGGAAGGGGACGACAGAGGATGAGATGGCTGGATGGCATCACTGATTTGATGGACATGAGTTTGGGTAAACTTTGGGAGTTGGTGATGGATAGGGAGGCCCCGCATGCTGCGATTCATGGGGTCGCAAAGAGTCAGACACGACTGAGGGACTGAACTGAACTGATACATAAAGATATAAATATCTCTATGTTGTTGTTTTGTTGCTAAGTCATGTCTGAACTTTTGTGACCCCATGGCCTGTAGCCTACCAGGCTCCTCTGTCCATGGGATTTCCCAGGCAAGAATACTAGAGTAAGTTGCCATTTCCTCCTCCAAGGGATCTTCCCAACCCAGGGATTGAAATTGCATCTCCTGCATTGCAGGTGAATTCTTTACTGCTGAGCCACCCAGAAAAGCTCTAAATATCTCTAAACATTTAACTATAAACATCTATATACATATAGATATAAATGTATCAACTGCCTCAAGACTTTTAATCATCATTCATTTTGCTGGAAGTCTGGTTACACATTGCAAAATTCAAGTGACAGTCTTATAAAATAGATAGCATAAGTCTTACAGCTAGTAACATTAATCAAACCATGCTTCAGGAGAGAGAGATAGAAAGCATTAAAAATTTTAAAACAAGGAGAACAAATCAAAGCAATGATTAGTATAATTACTTGAAATCTGGTCACAATAAACCATCAAACCTGTAGGAGAGCCAACTGGAGAAGCCAAGTTCTGGAAGCATCAGATATAGAGAAAAAGATAAATGCTTCATCTTTGTTTACACTTTACCAACTTGTTGCTATCTACTTAAGTATGTATCAGCCTGTACATACTCGTGTAGCCTCTTTCAGGAGGAGAAGAGGATGACAGAGGTTGAGATGGTTGGATGGCATCACTGACTTGATGGACATGAGTTTGAGCAACCTCTGGGAGTTGGTGATGGACAGGGAAGCCTGGTGTGCTGCGACCCATGGGGTCACAAAGAGTTGAACACAACTGAGCAACTGAACTGAACTGAAAAGGTGCTAGAAGTTCTCAGTTTAATTTTTTTAAGAGGGTCTAGAAATCATTTAAAATCACAACCATTCTTCTTGCTTCATCGTGTTCTAATTCTTGGAGATGAGAAAAGTTTTGGCAGGAATGTTTAATATAATTGTAACTTACCAGATATTTATTATTTGGCATAAATGCAGATCTGAGAGATAGAATTTGGGGGGTACAAAAAGAAAAATCTTGAATGTAGGGACATTACTAGAAATTGGGAGAGGATGTGACCAGCGCTGTTGTTGGGCTCTGTGTTCTGTTCCTTGGGCCCCTGTGTCCATTTTTGTGCCGATTCCACATTTTCTTGGTGAACTAGCTGCATCATGTCATGTGAAGTCTGCGAGGGAGATGCCTCCAGTCTGCTCTCTTTTCTCGATGCCTTTGGCTATTCAGCGTCCTTTGTGTTTCCACACAAGTGTTCAGAATGTTTGTTCTATTTCTGTGGAAAATGCCACTGGAGCTTTGACGAAGCTTGCTTTGCATCTGAATATTTCTTTGGGTCCCTGACCTGTCTGCTGAGAAACCTGTGTGCAGGTAAAGAAGCAACAGTTAGAACCGGACATGGAACAACAGACTGGTTCCAAATCGGGAAAGGAGTACGTCAGGGCTGTATATTGTCACTCTGCTTATTTAACTTATACGCAGAGTACATTGTGAGAAATGCTGGGCTGGATGAAGCACAAGCTGAAATCAATATTGCTGGGAGAAACATCAATAACCTCAGATATGCAGATGACACCACCCTTATGTCAGAAAGTGAAGAGGAATTGAAGAGCCTCTTGATGAACGTGAAAGAGGAAAGTGAAAAAGTTGACTTAAAACTCAACATTCTGAAAGCTAAGATCATGGCATCTGGTCCCATCATTTCATGGCAAATAGATGGGGAAACAATGGAAACAGTGAGCGACTTTATTTTCTTGGGCTCCAAAATCACTGCAGATGGTAACTGCAGCCATGAAATTAAAAGATGCTTGCTCCTTGGAAGAAAAGTTATGACCAATTTAGATAGCATATTAAAAAGCAGATACATAACTTTGCCAACAAAGGTCTGTCTAGTCAAAGCTATCATTTTCCCAGTAGTCATGTATGGATGTGAGAGTTGGACTCTAAAAAAAGCTGAGTGCTGAAGAATTGATGCTTTTGAACTGTGGTGTTGGAGAAGACTCTTGAGAGTCCCTTGGACTGCAAGGAGATCCAACCAGTCCATCCTAAAGGAAATCAGTCTGGGTATTCATTGGAAGGACTGATGCTGAAGCTGAAACTCTGATACTTTGGCCACCTGATGTGAAAAACAGACTCTTTTGAAAAGACCCTGATGCTGGGCAAGATTGAAGGCAGGAGGAGAAGGGGACAACAGAGGATGAGATGGTTGGATGGCATCACTGACTCGATGGATGTGAGTTTGAGTAGGCTCCGGGAATTGGTGATGGACAGGGAGGCCTGGCGTGCTGCAGCCCATGGAGTCGCAAAGAGTCGGACACAACTGAGCGACTGAACTTGGGTTCCTGACAGTATTTTAACAATTGTCTTTGTGTCCCTAAGCACAGGATAGTTTTCATTTATGTGTCTGTGAAGTTTCTTTCATCCCTGTCGTAGAGCTTTCAGTGTGCTTTCACGGCCTCAGTTAAAGTTATTTATTTAGTTTTAAAAAGCCTTCTTCCCAGCCTGGAGGCCCTGTGGGCTTTGAGTTTTTTTTTGTTTGTTTTTTTTTTAATATCTATTTTTATTTATTTATTTGGCTGCACTGGGTCTTAGTTGCAGCATGTGGGACCTAGTTACCTGACCAGGGATGGAAGCCAGGCCCCCTGCATTGGAAGCATGGAGTGTCAACCACTAGACCACCAGGGAAGTCCTCTGCATTAAATTTATTCCAAGGTATTTTTCGATACAGTTGTAAATAGGATTGTTTTCCTAGTTTCTCTTTCTTTTAAAACATTTTGTTTATCTGCTGGCCGTGCTGGGTTTTGTGTGCGTGCGTGCTGCAGCTGTGTGAGGGGCGCACCTAGGTGAGACGCGTGTGCTCCACCTAAATAGGTGAGACGCGTGTGCTCCACCTAAATAGGTGAGACGCGTGTGCTCCACCTAAATAGGTGAGACGCGTGTGCTCCACCTAAATAGGTGAGACGCGTGTGCTCCACCTAAATAGGTGAGACGCGTGTGCTCCACCTAAATAGGTGAGAGGCGTGTGCTCCACCTAAATAGGTGAGACGCGTGTGCTCCACCTAAATAGGTGAGACGCGTGTGCTCCACCTAAATAGGTGAGACGCGTGTGCTCCACCTAAATAGGTGAGAAGCGTGTGCGCCAGCGTGCAGGTGCTGGTGTTTGCGGCACAGGCGCTTCGTTGCCCTGTGACGTGTGGAATCTTCCCATGCGTTGGTAGGCGGATTCTCAACCACTGACCAGGGAAGTGCTTAATTTCTCTTTCTAATGGCACCTTATTAGTGTATAGAATGACAACAGATTTTTGTGTATTGATTTTTGTACCTGGCAGAGTTACCGAATCCATGTATTCTAATAGTTGTTTGCTGGCTTGATGTGGAAAACTAGATTCCAGATATTCCAATTTCCACTATGACCATGTCTTCCACAGCACCCAAGACATAGTGATCCCCATTAATCTTGTGGATTAAAAGCACACAGGATGATTATGACCTGGTTGGCCTTTTCTGTGACTTACTTGACCTAATGTCTTCAGTGTTCATCCATGTTGTAACCTGTATTACTGCTTCTTTCATTTTTCATTGCAATTAAAAATACAAAACATTGAGCATGGAAACCATTTCATGTGTACAGTTCTATGGCACTAACTACAATCACATTGTTGTACACATATTTTCACCATCTACCTCAACTTCTTACATGCTTGTTGACCATTTGTGTTTTATTTGGAGAAGGGTCTATCCAAGTTCTTTTTGCATTTGAAAATTTGAGTTGTTTACAGGGGCTTGCAGCACCCCCTGGCCCAAGTCAGGTCCGCTAGGCAGTCCTCTTGGTGGCATTGATCTTGGTGAGTCCAGCCTGGCCTGGTCTCCTTGCACCGGGAGTTGGGGATCGGTGGGAGGGGGCGGGGGTCGCTAGCGGCGTTGCAGGGGCTGCACTTTCTCCCTGGCTCTTGCAGGAGAGGGGCCTCCAGGCCCCAGGCGCCCTGGTGGGGAATCTGCGGCTCCACCTGGACGCGCGGCCCAGGCGGGGCTGGATTTGCTCGCACTGGCTGTGGCTCACCTGGGCGCAGCAGCGAGGCCCGGGGCCTCTTCCGGAAGTGGGCGTCAGGGCGGAGCGCACCTGGTGCGCCTCTCCCCAGCTCTTAGCTTGGGTCCCAGCGTGCTGGCAGGGGTCTTGGGAGCCTGAGCCAGGCGGCTGGGAGCGCCCCTTTTGTGTGCGGAGCAGGGTCGGGTGCGGACCACAGATAAGGGGACCGCAGGTAAGCGGAGGGTGGAGCAGGGAAACTCGTATTACACCCTCCCTTGGCACAGTCCCGAAGCTTCCTAACCCTAACCTTAACCCTAACCTGGCGGTCGCAGGAAGGGCTCGCCTTTGGAATAAAGGCTTTGAGGACATTCCCGAACCTACTCCATCGCAAAAAGCTCAGTCTCTCACGGTTCTACTGCACCCAGCGAGGTCTCTGCAAGCAGAACCTGAGAGCGGTTGGTCTGAGTCACCTTTAGCCTGTGGGAAGTCCAAGGGAATTATCCTGCATGGTGCTGTCACCTGCTGGGACCCCCAACCCCCATTCTGGCCGGCCGGCCCAGCCCTGCCTCCTGCACCTTTGCCGTCCTGCCGGCCCTTGGCCACCTGATGGAATGGGAAAGGGAAGGATTGCACCTTAGCCTGGCATGGATTAAAAAACCCTGGTTACCCGGGCATAAGAGAGGGGAGGACGGCAGTTTCCTGCTCTTTCATTGTGGAATCAGTGGCCGTCCTGCTGACAGGGTCCTTTCCATGGGGAGACTCTGTGCAATGAGTTTGGTGTCTTGGAACTGAATAATTAGAACGTTTAAAAGTTCTAAATTATGTGGTCCTTTAATTTAAAAACAAAACCCCTAGAACTTCTCAGTTTTTTGTAAATTGAGGTCTAAAAATTGAAGGCCTTTTTTCCTACCACTGTGGCATTCTAAGAGGTGTGCGTTTTTCGAGAAAAGAGTCAGAAAAGGGAAGGAAGCTGAAAACCCAGAGGTGCCCCTGCAGTCTGGCAAAGGCCCCGGGAGGTCACTTGTAAATGCTGAGCTGTTGGGAGCCTGCAGCCAGTCTCTTCCTGTGTCTGATGGGCACAGAACTCTGCGGGGTTGTCCTTTGCATGGGATACTCTTCTTTGTGGAAATCCAGTTCAGATACGTGTCTTGATGTGTAAGAATTTCCCAGACTAGGTCCCAGACGAATCCTGCAAGGCTAGGGGTTGCTTCCTTCATTATACCTGTCTGTTTGACTGAAAACCAGCAATGACATGTTTTTGTTTTAATCTGGTCTGTAATCTAGTCCTTAGAGTAGGCCTGGGGGATATTTCCCCTCCCCATCAAGAGGCTTGGGTTCCAGGAATGAATTATCAGGATCTTTCCTGATCCTGACTGAGTCCCTTCTCTTAACTGGGTTTCCCTAATCTTGGCTCAGAGGTTAAAGCATCTGCCTGGAATTCAGGAGACCCGGGTTAGATCCCTGGGTTGGGAAGACCCCCTGGAGAAGGAAATTGAAACCCACTCCAGTACTCTTGCCTGGAGAATCCCATGGAGGGAGGAGCCTGGTAGACTACAGTCCATGGGGTCACGAAGAGTCAGACACGACTTCAGTTTCACTTCCAATCTCCATTTAGGCACCTTTGCCCTAGGTGGCGCTAGTGGTGAAAACCTACCTGCTAATGCAGAAGAGGTAAGAGTTTGATCCTTGGGTTGGGACGATCCCTTGGAGGAGGGCATGGCAACCCACTCTAGTATTCTTGTTTGGATAATGCCCTGTGCAGAGGAGCCTGGTGAGCTATAGTCCATAGGGTCACAAAGTTCAGACACAACTGAAGCTACTTAGCACACACACAGAGGACCTTTGCACTGTAGACTCATGTGATTGTTTTTGCTCTTTGGAGTCCCTTTTAATTCCTTTAATTGTATGTTAGGGTCAGCTTGTGTATTTCTTCCTAAAGACCTTTTAAAATTCATAGTGAATCTTTGTATTGAATCTTCATTTCAGATTGAAGCTGCATTACACATTATTGCCATCTTAAGTGTTTCAATCACTGGAATATCTTTACATTTATTTAGGATTTTTTTTTCAGCAATCATGTATAATTTCCAGTGTGCCAGTCTTGGCATCCTATTAAATCTATTCGAAATTGTTTTATTAATGTTGATATTATTGAAAGGGAATTGTTTTTTAAATTCCTTTTCTGATTATTACTTGCTGGTGTATACAGATAAAACTATGTAATCATTTATGTTTATCAGTTTGGAAAACTTAACAGTTCATTTAAACTTTTGGTGACAATCCAGCAGTACATTAGGTTACTTGTTCTTGTTTTGGCTTTTGAGAGCTACTTCCATTGCCTCTTGTTTTCATTTAACATTTCTCTTTGTGGGTTTCTTTGCTTTGTGTTTCTTTACTTTCTCATACTTTAAGATTATTCTGGCTCATATAATTAGTCTTAGTCCTAGTCTCAGTCATTTCTTCAAAGAACTTCTTTTATTTTTTTTTAATTAATTTATTTTTGGCTATGCTGAGTCTTTGTGGCTGTATTCAGAGTTTCTCTAGTTGCAGTGAGCACAGGCTACTCTCTGTTTGCTGTGCCTGGGCTTCTCATTGCGATGGCTCCTCTTGTTCCGGAGCTTGGGCTCTAGAGCCTGCAGGCTCCAGCAGTTGTGGCACCTAGGCTTAGTTGCCCCTGGGCATGTGGAATCTTCTAGGACCGGGGATTGAACTCGTGTTCCCTGCATTGGTAGGCAGATTCTTTACCACTGGACCACCAGGGAAGTTTCCTGTTCCCCTTTTATTAGAGAATGATATTAAAAACAGACATATAGGACCCAATGTACTCAGCTGACATTTAAACCTAATGGAAATATATACATGCATTCCAGCTTATCATTAAAAGTATTCAGCTAAAGGTAATTTATGAAGATGTCTCCAACCTGGTCCATTGTGACATGGATATTGTAATCTTTTTGTTTATCTGTAACTTCCCATTCCAGTGGTAAGAAGCCTGGCTTCCACCACTTGTCATGGATTGTATTCAGTGCTTGTTCCATGTGATTATTGGTACAGTAGTTTCAGTACTGTTAGCTCCTGTTTCCCTTGGGAAAGGATTCAGAGTGCACTGTTTATCTATGGTATAGATTGCCTTTGACCAGCAGATTATGTTCATTTCCAAAGTTTACTTTTGTCAGCCTATGCCGTCCTTGCCACCAACAAAGAGTCAGTTTTTTCCATGCATTTCTGAGTCATTTAGACTCTGCTGCATTCTGTGTTCCATTCTGTGACACTCTAATATCCTAAATAACTAAATTTGAATAGATTATGATTTACTAACTGAGGTCTAAAGTTCTATGGGTTTACACAAATGCACAGTGGTAGATATTCATCTGTAATGTCAGTTCAGTTCAGTCGCTCAGTCGTGTCTGACTGTTTGCGACCCCATGGACTGCAGCACACCAAGCTTCCCTGTCCATCACCAAATCCTGGAGCTTACTCAAACTCACGTCCATGGAGTCGGTGATGCCATCCAACCATCTCATCTGTAGTGTATCAGATGGAATATTGAACCTCCTACCTCATAATCTTGTTCTAAGTCTGTTTTGCCTTTTTCAGAATGTCGTATAAATGGTGTCATTAGTGTGTAGACTGGATTCTTTCACTTAGCAATATACATGTAAGATTCATCCATGGTTTTTGCTTGGTTTGACGGTTAATTCCATTATATTTCTGAATACTATTCATGTGTGTTGGAGGAAAAATAATGTTCCCTTTATATTTCTCTTTTCCTCATTGAGACCTTCCCCTGCAATGAAGGGCAGATGAACTGGAGGAAAACAGAAGCTTATTACCATGCCTACCCCCTATATGCTTGTAAGGTACCTAGGAAAACCTGAAATGGCCCAAGCCTGTAACTTATATGCTGTCTTTAGCTAAGAACAAAAGAAAGATATTGGTGGGGGAGACGGAATGATTTGGGAGGTTTGGAAGGAAAACACAGTAAACAAGGGTCTGGATAGTATGCAGATTTACATCCAAGCCATCTCCATGGACTAGCTTCTCTTAAGACTTCGTTATCCTTCCATTTCTGGTACTCAGGTGGAGACAGCCTTACAAATGGAGATTTCCCTAATAAATATAAATTTAATTCCTAAAAGGGCATTTTCAAACATTGTCCTGAATCTGCTGTTTTTTAAATGTCAGTACAGAATGATCCTGATATCAAAAAGACACAACTTGGGGTGGCATATTCTGCTCCCCTTGATGTACATGTGCCCTAATTTGCTTATGAATTCATTTACAGAAGAACATTCTGATGTCTTTCAGTTTTTAACCAATTTTTAACCCAGAATAGAGCTACTGTGCATTATTTTATGCTTGTTTTTGTTTGAACAGTTTTTCAAAGCTGTTGTCTAAATACAAGAGGTGTAGCATTGCATCCTAAGATGAGTCTGTTTAGCTTTGGAAAAAACTGTCAGGCTGTCTTCCAAAGGTGGCTGTGCACGCATCCCACCAGGATCTTGAGTATGTTTTTTCATGGTTGTTTACTATCAGTGTACCCTCTGTGTTCAGGTTTCTGTTTCAGTCTTTACTAATTATTAATGGGTTTGTTTGCTCTAGAGTTCTTGGTATAATTTGAGTACAAATTATCAGATATGCATTGTTTTAAAAAAATTATTAATGTTTGGCTGTGCTGGGTCTTCATCGTGTGGGCTTTTGTCTAGTTATGGCGAGCAGGGGCTACGCTGGTTGTGGTGTGTGGTCTTCTCACTGGTGGCTCCTGTTGTTGTGGGACACAGGATCTGGGGCTCATGGGCTCAGTAGTTGCAGCTTCCGGGATCTAGAACACAGGCTCAGTGGTTGCGGTGCGTGGGCTTAGCTGCTCCACAGCATGCACAGGGATCCAACCTGCGTCTTCCGCATTGGCATGAAGATTTTTAATACTCAGCTACCAGGGAAGCCCTCAGCCGTGTTTTAGATTCTAGTTTGCCACACCTGTATCTGATGAGAGAGGCCAGTATCAAGAGGCCTGGGAGCTGGGGGTGCTCAGCCACAGTTCTGGCTGTGCCATCGAAAGCTTTGGGGCCTTTGGTAAGCTCCTCAAATTTCCTGGGACTGTTTCCTCTTTTCAAAAATGCCCTGCTGTTGGACTGTAGCCCGCCAGGCTCCTCTGTCCATGGGATTGCCCAGACAAGAATACTGGAGTAGGTGCCATTTCCTTCTGCACAGATACACATTTGGAAGATATTTTCTCCTGGTTTGTGGTTTTGATGCAGGAAGCGGGGACCCCTTCCATGGCCTGAGAGCAGGCTCTTATCTGACACTTGGAAATGAATTGTCTGAGGAGATGTGTGCTGTCAAAGCAAGAGATTTTATTGGGAAGGGCTGCCTGGGTGGAGGGCGGGAGGGTGAGGGAAGCTGAGAGAACTGCTCTGCCACGTGGCTCACAGTCTCAGGCTTTATGGGCATTGGATTAGTTTCTGGTTTGTCTCTGGCCAGTCATTCTGAATTGGGGTCCTTCCTGGTGGCATATGCATCACTCATCCAAGGTGGATTATGGCAAGGAAGATCCTGGGAGGCTGGTAAGACCTACAGATTGGAGTCTCCTATCTCCTTTGACCTTTCCTGAATTCTTCTGGTTGGTGGTAGCTTGTTAGTTCCTTGTTCCTTACCCAGGACCTCCTGTTGTAAGATGACTCCTGCAAGTGGTTTCTCTGGTGCCTGGCAAGGATGGGCGGGTGGTTTTGGTTAGTGGTTCCCCTAACACTTTGTCCCTTGGTTTTCTTGAGTAAGGGAGTGAATGTATACACTTTTAAAAGTCAGTGTTTTAATTAATTTATTTAAAACATTTTGTATATTGGCTTTTTTGTTGTGTTTTAGAACTCATCACCAGTCTCAAGGCCATGTAGATCTTTTGTTGTTTTCTAAAATGTTTATAGTTTTTAATTGAAATGTGGTGTCCGTTGCAAAGTTTGTGTTTATGTTCCTTTCATTCCGTATGGTTTTTAATCAATTGCTCCCTGGCCGTGTGTTGAGCAGTGTCTTGGAGATTTTTGGCTCCGTTTCAGTTTGGGCTTTCAGTCTGAGCGCTCACAGCAGAGCTGCTTCTGGATGAGCCCTCTGAGGTCTGTGAGCGCGGGGCTGCCCACTCTTCTCTGGTGGCCTGCAGGGGGCGCCAACCCCCGCTCTGACCCGTGGGCACAGGACGCTTTGCCTTCAGACTCTGCTCGGTGACCAACTGGCGGGAGCTTTGTCTCCTCAGGACCACCAGGGCTCAGGCTTCTGGATAACGGGGCTGCGTCCAGGCTGAGAGGAGCGGGGTTGCCTCAGTGCCCACCAGCAACACCGCAAGAGGGAGAAATGAGGACGAAGTAGACGTTTCCTGTGTCCAGCTGAATGCTGACTGGAGGTCCATCTCAGAGGACTCAGGAAGGAAAGAGCTCCATGTGCAAAACGGTGGGTTTTTAGTTAGATTTCTGTATGATCTAGAGGATGGCCAGTGATGTTCTTTGGTGTAGGTGGCCAGTTTTCCTGTCACTGTTTCTTGAAAGGACTGTCCTTTCCTCTTCACACGTTCTTGGCTTTTCATGAACTGTCCACAAACATGTGGCTTTATTCCTGGGCTCTCTATTCTTTCCTCGAGTCCCTGTGCCTGTGTTTGTGCCAGTCCCTCACTGTTGTGGTTACTGCAGCTCCATGATGTAGTTTGAAGTCAGAGAGGAAGATGCCTCCAGGTTCATTCTTCTTTCTCAGAGTCTTTTTGGCTATTCAGGGTCCCTAGTTGTTGCAGAATATTATTAGGAATATTCTATGAATATTTCTATGAAAAATGCCGTTGGATATTATATTTTGATTGCAGTGCATTTGCTGATGGCTTTTGTTGGAATGGACATTTTAATAACTCATTCTTCCAGTGCATGAGCATGGAATATTTGTGTTTTCTTTCGTTTCTTTATCAGTACTTTCTAGTTTTCTGACTACTGGTCTTTTATGTCCTTGGTTAAGTTTTTTTCTTAATTTTTGTTTCTGATTGTTATTAGTGTATAGAAACACAACTGATTTTTGTATATTGATTCAGATGGTAAATTGTAGTATTTTATATGATTGTAAATTGATCCCAAAGTATTCAACTTTTCTGAATGTATTCTAACAACTTTTTGTGAAGTTATGTGGGAAATTTTATTTGTAAATTCCATTTGGACTCCTTCAAGGGCAATGAACATCACAACTTCCCTTGAACTTCGTCTGGGTAAGTCTTGGCCTCTATAAGAAAGTTTCAAGCCTGTCTGATCTGATTTCCTTTTGTGGTATTGATATGGTTGTTTTGAAAAATAATTTACTTTGCAGTAACTTAAAATGTGCAGGAAACTCTTAATAATGGTAAAAGAAAAACTCACATTTGCCACATCACCTTAAATACTCCATGTGTTTTACCCAAAACGGGTGCATTCTCCTGTGGAACCAGCACATAATCTCCAAAATCAGGAAGTCATATAGTTTCTACATTATAATGTAATCCACAGCCCCACTTCCACTTTCAGCAATTGCCCAATTGTATGAATGTATCTTTTTTCCCATCCTCATCCAATTTTTTTTTAGACTGTTACTGAGATTTTCAGACATTTGGACAAACTTGGTGGATGTAAAGCAGACATGGTGAATATGGGATCTGGGCGGCCTTTTCTATATGGATTTTTTTCACTAAAGATGTTTTTAATGTTTATTCATTTTGTAACATGTATCAATACTACATTCTTTTCCCCCATAGTAATTAAAAATAAATAACATGCCATTTACCATTTACATATTTGTAAACATACAGTGTTGTAGTATGAACTACCTTTACTTGTTTTGCAAACCAGTTTAATAATGTGCACCTTGTACATGCTTTGGAGAAACTCAGGAAACTGAGTCAGTGACTGAAATGGCCCAAGATGTCACCTTAGATACCGTCTTCATCTAAAAACAAAACAGGGGCTTCCTGGTGGTCCAGTGGCTAAGACTGGACACTCCTTAAGAAGGAAGCCCAGGTTCCATCCCTGATCAGAGAACTAGATCTCCCATGCTACAACGAAGAGTTTGCATGCTGTAGCTAAATATCTGGCTTGCCTCAATGAAGGTCAACCTGGCTCATCCAAATAAAAAAACAAATAAATATTAAAAAATAAAACCAAAGGAAAGGAAGGGTATGGTTGTTGTACAGATTTACACGTTAGCTTTCTCTATTGATAAAAAAAGAGTTTCACAAGACTGTCATCCTTCTATCTGATATATACAGAGAATTCCTTTGAAATGAGATTTCTCTTGTAAATGTGACTCAGAAGAGCCATCTTGAACTTGGGCTTCAGAGGTGATCATGTGCCCTCTTTAAAAAAAAAGTTAATTAAGTCCAACTAATTCTCACGCTGAAGGGGTATATTTTGAGGTAGCATTTGCTCCCCTTCACTTTGGATGTATCCCGGTTTGCTTACACAGTCATCTACCGAAGACATCCTGATATTTGAAAGTTTTTAGCTATTAGAAGTAGAGCTCCTGTGTATAATTGTGTGATAATTTTTGTCTGGACATTTTTTCAAAGCTGTTTACTAAGTACTAGACATGTAGTGTTCAGGTCACAGGTGAGCCTTGTTTAGCTGAGGAAAAATCCAGTTAAGTTTCTCTGTGGCATGTGGGATCTTCCTGGGTAGGGGATCGAACTTGAGTGTTTTGCATTATCAGGCAGATTCTTTACCACTGAGCCACCAGAGAAGTCCCACCCTGTGCCCCCCTTTTTTGAGTTTACTGGATCTAATAGGTGTGCAGTGCTACTTCACTGTTGTTTTGGTTTGTAATTTCCTTATGATATATGATTTTGAGTATTTTTGATATGCTGATTTACTATCTTTATATTTTCTTTGGCCAGGTGTTCAGATTTATACATTTTAAATGAGGTTGTTTGTTCCAGATTTTTTGGTATAGTTGGAGTACAATCCAGAAGTAGATGTTTTTTGGGACACCTTTGCTTTCTCCATGATTCAGTGAAGGTTGTCAGCTTGATCTCTACACTTACAGTAGTAACAGAACCGTTGCCATTTAGAAGCGGGGCTTTAGGGAGGTCACTAGGGCACGAAGGCTTGGCTTTGCCCTCATGAACTGAATTAGTGCCTGCTCATGCTTAGTCGTGTCCGACTCTGTGACCCCATGGACTGTAACCCGCCAGGCTCCTCTGTCCATGTGGTTCTCCAGGCAGGAATACTGGAGTGGGTTGCCATTTCCTGATCCAGGGAACATTCCCTACACAAGGATCATACTCAGGACTCCTGCACTGCAGGAATATTCTTTACTTTCTGAGCTACTAGGAAAGCCCATGAACTGGATTATTGCCCTCATAAAAGAGCCCAGGGCACTTCCTTGCCCCATGTGATGTGTGGGCACAGCAAAAAGACAGCCATCTACAAACCAGGAAGAATGCTTTCATCATAACCCAATCCAATCTTAAACTTCCAGCTTTCAGAACAGTGATAAATAAATGCTTATGTTATAATTACTATAACAGCCCAAACAAGCTAAAGCAATCATTAACATAATGTTCAGATATCAACAGTTTTCACCAGAAGACTATACATGAAAGAATGTGTTCTGTTAGATTGCACTTGTGTAAAATTCAGAAAAAGACACAAACTTTGTAGAGTGCTAAAAGTAAAGATTCCTCTAACTTGAGGAATACTGACTCAGAGAGAAGAGGAGAAGTTTGTCTGATGTAGTGTTGGTCTTCTACTTGGTGTAGAAGTTTGGTCATAAAGGCATTTTTACTTTGAAAAAATTCAATAAATTGTTAACTTATGTTTTGTGCACATTTTGAATGTGTACTGTAAACGTTTGAAATATATTTAAAATGATACTACTCTTCAAAGAAGCAAAACCTCCTTTGAATATGAAAGCAGTCTCTTTGTCTACTGAAGGCAGAACATACTAGTTTGCGAGGGCTGCAATGGCAACCCACTCCAGTACTCTTTTGGGGAAGGTCCCATGGATGGAGGAGCCTGGTGGGCTGCAGTCCACGGGATCGCTCGGAGTCGGACATGACGGAGAGACTTCACTTTCACTTTTCACTTTCATGCTTTGGAGAAGGAAAAGGCAACCCACTCCAGTGTTCTTGCCTGGAGAATCCCAGGGACGGGAGAGCTGGGTGGGCTGCTGTCTGTGGGGTCTCACAGAGTCGGACACGACTGAAGCGACTTAGCAGCAGCAACAGCAGCAGCAGCAGCTATAACTAAGTACCACAGACTGGGGTGGCTTAAACAAAAGAGACTGATTTCCTTCCAGTTTGGAGGATAGTAATTCAAGATCAAAATGTTAGTAGGGTTGGTTTCATCCTGAAGCTTCTCTCTGGCTTATAGACACCCATCACTCCTGTGTCTCTCAGTGTTTCCTGTGTGCATTTTTGTGTTCTAATCTCCTTTCTTAAAAAAGATACCAGTCATCTTGGGTTAGGATGCACTATTTGAACCGATTCCAATTTAATTTCCTCTTTAAAAACTATATCTACAAATTCAGTCATATTCAGAAGTACTGGAAGTCAAGATTTTGATATGTGGGTATTAAATAAACTTTTCAACTCATAACCCAAAGTGAGATGGTAATAGGTTGTGGCACAAAGTTATGATAATTGTGTGGAAGAAATTGTGTTAAATTGGATTAAGCAAATGTTATGGGTAACAGAATATGGCATGAGTATCGATGGCAGACATCAATATTATGATGTAGACTTCCTAATGTGTGAAGGAAAATATTGACACGGAATCTGAAAAAGAAAAGCACTAGAAACCAGTTGGGCCCCATGGCAAATCTGCATTGTACCCAATTGTTATTTCTCCAGAGAACTCATTTAGTGCAAAATACTATCTAACAAAGCAATTACTTAATACTCACCTATATGTATAATCTCTTAAGGAAATGGCATTAATCTACAAATATATAAATCCTGCCTGCATTATTCAGCAGAAGAGCCATGACACTGATGCTCTTTCTAAAATGGCTCTTCCTTCAAAGGTATGTAGACTTCTGTATTATACATTTATTTATAACCATCAAAACCCTGCTTTCTTATTTGGGCAATCATGTGCCAAAACTAGACTTATGATTCATAAATGACAAGAAAGAAAAAGCAAATACCAATGATGAGAAAAATGTGGATATTTACTATTTTAGGTACTATTACTTATATAATTCATTGAGTCATTTAGGTGGATGGTAAGGAATATATTGAATGCCATTCTCTATGATTCTTTACTTAATGACTCATGCTGCTACTGCTAAGTCACTTCAGTTGTGTCTGACTCTGTGCGATCCCATAGACAGCAGCCCACCAGGCTCCCCCGTCCCTGGGATTCTCCAGGTAAGAACACTGGAGTGGGTTGCCATTTCCTTCTGCAATGCAGGAAAGCAAAAAGTGAAAGTGAAGTCACTTCAGTTGTGTCCGACTCTGTGCGATCCCATAGACAGCAGCCCACCAGGCTCCTCCGCCCATGGGATTTTCCAGGCAAGAGTACTGGAGTGGGGTGCCATTGCCTTCTCCTAATGACTCGTAGCTACCGTTTATTGATGACTGCCCAGTCCATGAATGTACAAAGTGTCAGAAATGACTGAGCATGCACACAAACACACACAGACATGTATGGAGAACCGTATGTTCCATAGTGCATACTTTCTGTTGCATAATCCTCAAAATGAACCTACCCGTATAAGGAATCCATTTTGACCAAAAAAAAAAAAAAAAAATGATGAAGCCCAGAAATATTAAGAAACATTGTCCAGAGTGCATGGATCAAAATTGTTAAAGCCAGAATGGGAATTCAACAAGTTCATGCCATAGCCCATGTTTTTATCAGTAAATTCTACTCAGTTCAGTTCAGTCACTTAGTCGTGGCCGACACTTTGCAACCCATAGACTGCAGCACGTCAGGCCTCCATGTTCATCACCAACTCCTGGAGTTTACTCAAACTCATGTCCACTGAGTTGGTGATGCCATTCAACCATCCCATCCTCTGTTGTCCCCTTCTCCTCCCACCTTCAGTCTTTCCCAGCATCAGGGTCTTTTCAAATGAGTCAGTTCTTCAAATTAGGTGGCCAAAGTATTGGAGTTTCAGCTTCAACATTAGCCCTTCCAATGAATATTCAGGATTGATTTCCTTTAGGATGGACTGGTTGGATCTCCTTTCTGTCCAAGGGACTCTCAAGAGTCTTCTCCAACACCACAGTTAAAAAGCAACAATTCTTTGGCACTCAGCTTTCTTTATTTTTTATTTTTTCAGCTTTCTTTATAGTCCAACTCTCACATCCATACATAACTACTGGAAAAATGATAGCCTTGACTAGATGGACCTTTTCTGGAAAAGTAACGTCTCTGCTTTTTAATATGCTGTCTAGGTTGGTAATAACTTTCCTTCCAAAGGGTAAGTGTCTTTTACATTCATGGCTGCAGTCACCATCTGCAGTGATTCTGGAGCTCCAAAAATAAAGTCTATCACTGTTTCCACTGTTTTCCCATCTTGTTGCTATGAAGTGATGGGACTAGATGACATAACCTTAGTTTTCTGAATGTTGAGCTTTAAGCCAACCTTCTCACTCTCCTCTTTCACTTTCATCAAGAGGCTCTTTAGTTCTTCTTCACTTTCTGCCGTAAGGGTGGTATCATTTGCATATCTGAGGATGTTGATATTCCTCCCAGCAATCTTGATTCCAGCTTGTGCTTCATCCAGCCCAGTGTTTCTCATGATGTACTCTGCGTATCAGTTAAATAAGCAGGATGACAAGATAGCCTTGACAGACTCCTTTCCCGATTTGGAACCAGACTGTTGTTCTAACTGTTGCTTTCTGACCTACATATAGATTTCTCAAGAGGCAGGTCAAGTGGTCTGGTATTCCCATCTCTTTCAGAATTTTTCCACAGTTTATTGTGATCCACACAGTGAAAGGCTTTGGCATAGTCATTAAAGCAGAAATAGATTTTTTTCCTGGAACTTTCTTGTTTTTTTTTCAATGTTTTTCCAACAGATGTTGGCAATTTGATCTCTGGATCCTCTGCCTTTTCTAAAACCAACTTGAACATCTGGAAGTTCATGTACTGCTGAAGCCTGGCTTGGAGAATTTTGAGCATTACTTAACTCGCAAATGAGATGAGTGCACTTGTGCAGTAGTTTGAGCATTCTTAGGCATTGCCTTTCTTTGTGATTGGAATGAAAACTGACATTTTCCAGTTCCGTGGCCACTGATGAGTTTTCCAAATTTGCTGGCATGCTAAGTGCAGCACTTTCACAGCATCATCTTTTAAGATTTGGAATAGCTCAACTGGAATTCCATCACCTCCACTAGCTTTGTTCACAGTGATGCTTCCTAAGGCCCACTTGACTTCGCCTTCCAGGATATCTGGTTCTAGGTGAGTGATCACACCATCGTGGTTATCTGGGTCATGAAGATCTTTTTTGTACAGCTCTTCTGTGTATTCTTGCCACCTCTTTTCAATATCTTCTGCTTCTGTTAGGTCCATACCACTTCTGTCCTTTATCATGCTCCTCTTTGCATGAAACATTTTCTTGGTATCTCTAATTTTCTTGAAGTGATATCTAGTCTTTCCCATTCTATTTTTTCCTCTATTTCTTTGCCAAGGAAGGCTGAGGAATGTTTTCTTATCTCTCCTTGCTATTGTTTGGAACTCTGCATTTGAATGGGTATATCTTTCCTTTGAATGGTTTGCCTTGGAAACGAACAGAGATCATTCTGTCGTTTTTGAGATTGCATCCAAGTACTGTATTTCAAATTCTTTTGTTGACCTTGATGGCTACTCCATTTCTTCTGAGGGATTCCTGCCCGTAGTAGTAGATATAATGATCATCTGAGTTAAATTCACCCATTCCAGTCCATTGTAGTTTGCTGATTCCTAGAATGTCGATGTTTACTGGGGACCAGCCCCAGTTGGATCCAGGGATTCCCTCCGGAAGACGGCGTTGGCAAAAGAATAGATAAAGAGATAAGGAAATAATTTTGCAGTTAAGAAAATAGAGGAGAGAAAAGAGGCTTATATTCCTTGGTTTATGCAGAAAGCCAATAAAGCCCCAGCACGGGACTTGCTCTGTTCACGTAGGCCACAGGCGCCCTCTCGAATCGCGGAAGGTGCCCCACCTTAGGCACCTTCTTGAGTGGGTCTTAGAAGCTCAGGCAGGAAACTGAATGCAGAGAGCCCCTGCACTCCAGGGAAATCAGCCTGAAAAAGAAAAGGAAAGAGAAAGAGCTTCAGTGAGCAAGGCCCGCACTTTATTTTCCAAAGTAGTTTTTATACCTTAAGTTGTGCATAGAGGATAATGGGGGAAGAGTCATGCAATGTCAGCAGTCCTTGATCCTTATCGAAGCCAGGCTTTTTTTCTGCAAACTTATCATATGCAAAAGCTTTAGGTGATTTACATCATGTTTTGGCCAGGAGGCCTGTTAACATTTTATGACCCTTTCTTCAGAAAACTTATTTTTCTCTAAAGGTGATTATTCTAAAGTCAGGTGCCACCCTCCGAAAGCATTAGATAAAGTTGCATTCCTATAGGGCAAAAGCGTGGTGGGCTATAACAGAAAAGAATTAACTCAAGGGTCCAAGGTTACAAACATTAAAACTACTACTTGCATTTCTATACACCAACTATATTAACCAATACACTCCCAGGGACACAGTAGGTAAGGGATATGGAAACTTGGCAGCAAGCATTAGCTCAACAAAGAAATCCTCTACTAGTTCTATTTAACAATTTTTAGTCTCTGAGAAGCTCTGCATTGTTGGAATATCTTAAGCTTCCCATGCCTCTCGTGGTTGGGAGGCTGTGAATCTGAACAAACCTGTCCGACAAGCTAGAAAGTCATCAGAGGGGTTTGAATGGAAACACTCCTATTATGCCCAGGAGACTTATTAACTAGAGTTTTAAATTGACTTTTTTACAGAGAAAGGTGGTCGGGGATAGCCCCCTGTTAATGTCAGAGGAGTTGGTGAAAGTCATGAAATAGTAAAACAGAAAGATTTTGGTTTTGGGGTAGATGCTCGGGCAGGTTCAGGGGGCCTCTTGAGTTCTGATTCGCCTTTGCATGTCAGATCCTCTCCACATGACCTTTGTCATGGGTGGGAACTCCCATGCTGGCTCCCAGCAGACATTCACTCTTGCCATCTCTTGTTTGACCACTTCCAATTTGCCTTGATTCATGGACCTGACATTCCAGGTTCCTATGCAATATTGCTCTTTACAGCATCAGACCTTGCTTCTATCACCAGTCACATCCACAACTGGGTATTGTTTTTGCTTTGGCTCCATCCCTTCATTCTTTCTGGAGTTATTTCTCCACTGATCTTCAGTAGCATACTGGGCATCTACTGACCTGGGGAGTTCCTCTTTCAGTATCCTATCATTTTGCCCTTTCATACTGTTCATGGGGTTCTCAAGGCAAGAATACTGAAGTGGTTTACTATTCCCTTCTCCAGTGGACCACATTCTGTCAGACCTCTCCACCATGACCTGCCCATCTTGGGTGGCCCCACGGGCATGGCCTAGTTTCATTGAGTTAGGCAAGGCTGTGGTCCTAGTGTGATTAGATTGACTAGTTTTCTGTGAGTATGGTTTCAGTGTGTCTGCCCTCTGATGCCCTCTTGCAACACCTACCATCTTACTTGGGTTTCTCTTACCTTGTATGCAGGGTATCTCTTCACGGCTGCTCCAGCAAAGTGCAGCCACTGTTCCTTACCTTGGATGAGGGGTATCTCCTCATCACCACCCCTTCTGACCTTGAACGTGGAATAGCTCCTCTAGGCCCTCCCCAACCAGTAACACTGAAGAAGCTGAAGTTGAATGGTTCTATGAAGACCTACAAGACCTTTTAGAACTAACACCCAAAAAAGATGTCCTTTTCATTATAGGGGACTGGAATAAAAAGTAGGACGTCAAGAAACACCTGGAGTAACAGGCAAATTTGGCCTTGGAATACAGAATGAAGCAGGGCAAAGATTAATAGAGTTTTGCCAAGAAAATGCACAGGTCATAGCAAACACCCTCTTCCAACAACACAAGAGAAGATTCTACACATGGACATCACCAGATGGTCAACTCTGAAATCAGATTGATTATATTCTTTGCAGCCAAAGATGGAGAAGCTCTATACAGTCAACAAAAACAAGACCAGGAGCTGACTGTGGCTCAGATCATGAACTCCTTATTGCCAAATTCAGACTGAAACTGAAGAAAGTAGGGAAAACCACTAGACCATTCAGGTATGACCTAAATCAAATCCCTTATGATTATACAATGGAAGTGAGAAATAGATTTAAGGGACTAGATCTGATAGAGTGCCTGATGAACTATGGACTGAAGTTTGTGACATTGTACAGGAGACAAGGATCAAGACCATCTCCATGGAAAAGAAATGCAAAAAAGCAAAATGGCTGTCTGGGGAGGCCTTACAAATAGCTGTGAAAAGAAGAGAAGCAAAAAGCAAAGGAGAAAAGGAAAGATATAGGCATCTGAATGCAGAGTTCCAAAGAATAGCAAGAAGAGATAAGAAAGCCTTCCTCAGCCGTCAATGCAAAGAAATAGAGGAAAACAATAGGATGGGAAAGACTAGAGATTTCTTCAAGAAAATTAGAGATACCAAGGGAACATTTCATGCAAAGATGGGCTCGATAAAGGACAGAAATGATATGGACCTAACAGAAGCAGAAGACATTAAGAAGAGGTGGCAAGAACACACAGAAGAACTGTACAAAAAAGATCTTCATGATCCAGATAATCACGATGGTGTGATCACTGACCTAGAGCCAGACATCCTAGAATGTGAAGTCAAGTGGGCCTTAGAAAGCATCACTACGAACAAAGCTAGTGGAGGTGATGGAATTCCAGTTGAGCTATTTCAAATCCTGAAAGATGATGCTGTGAAAGCGCTGCACTCCATATGCCAGCAAATTTGGAAAACTCAGCAGTGGCCACAGGACTGGAAAAGGTCAGTTTTCATTCCAATCCCAAAGAAAGGCAATGCCAAAGAATGCTCAAACTACTGCACAATTGCACTCATCTCACATGCTAGTAAAGTAATGCTCAAAATTCTCCAAGCCAGGCTTCAGCAATACATGAACCGTGAACTTCCAGATGTTCAAGCTTGTTTTAGAAAAGGCAGAAGAAACAGAGACCAAATTGCCAACATCTGCTGAATCATCAAAAAAGCAGGAGAGTGCCAGAAAAACATCTATTTCTGCTTTGTTGACTATGCAAAAGCCTTTGACTGTGTGGATCACAATAAACTGTGGGACATTCTGAAAGAGATGGGAATACCAGACCACCTGACCTGCCTCTTGAGAAATTTGTATGCAGGTCAGGAAGCATCAGTTAGAACTGGACGTGCAATGATAGACTGGTTCCAAATAGGAAAAGGAGTACGTCAAGGCAGTATATTATCACCCTGCTTATAACTTATGTGCAGAGAACATCGTGAGAAATGCTGGGCTGGAAGAAACACAAGCTGGAATCTAGATTGCTGGGAGAAATATCGATAACCTCAGATATGCAGATGACACCACCCTTATGGCAGAAAGTGAAGAGGAACTAAAAAGCCTCTTAATGAAGGTGAAAGAAGAGAGTGAAAAAGTTGGCTTAAAACTCAACATTCAGAAAACGAAGATCATGGCATCTGGTCCCATCACTTCTTGGCAAATAGATGGGGAAACAGTGGAAGCAGTGAGGGACTTTATTTTTTTGGGCTCCAAAATCACTGCAGATGGTGACTGCAGCCATGAAATTAAAAGATGCTTACTCCTTGGAAGAAAAGTTATGGCAAACCTAGATAGCATATTCAAAAGCAGAGACATTACTTTGCCAACAAAGGTCCATCTAGTCAAGGCTATGGTTTTTCCTGTGGTCATGTATGGATGTGAGAGTTGGACTGTGAAGAAAGCTGAGCGCAGAAGAATTGATGCTTTTGAACTGTGGTGTTGGAGAAGACTCTTGAGAGTCCCTTGGACTGCAAGGAGATCCAACCAGTCCATTCTGAAGGAGATCAGCCCAGGTTTTCTTTGGAAGGAATGATGCTAAAGCTGAAACTGCAGTACTTTGGCCACCTGATGCGAAGAGTTGACTCATTGGAAAAGACTCTGATGCTGGGAGGGATTGGGGGCAGGAGGGGAAGGGGACGACAGAGGATGAGATGGCTGGATGGCATCACTGACTCGATGGACGTGAGTCTGAGTGAACTCCAGGAGTTGGTGATGGACAGGGAGGCCTGGTGTGCTGCAATTCATGGGGTCGCAAAGAGTCAGACACCACTGAGCGACTGAACTGAACTGAGCTGAACTGATCTTTCCTTTTCTCCTTTGATTTTCACTTCTCTTCTTTTTTCAGCTATTTGTGAGGCCTTCTCAAACAACCATTTTGTGTTTTTTGCACTTCTTTTTCTTGGGTATCATCTTGATCCCTGCCTTCTGTACAATGTCATGAACCTCCGTTCATACTTCTTTAGGCACTCTGTCTAGCAGATCTAATCCCTTGAATCTATTTGTCACTTCCCCTGTATGATTGTAAGGGATTTGACTTAGGTCATAGCTGAATGGTCTAGTGGTTGTCCCTACCTTCTCCAATTTAAGTCTGAATTTAGCAAGTGAATTTGGCAAATGGATTTGGATAATATTTGTCATCTCTCTCTCTTTTTTTTTTTTTCCAATGAACCACTTTCTTTACTTTTTTGAGATTTGTTTCAGTGTTGCATGAAGAATGATGATGTCAAGGTTTTTGGTTAAGTTATGTTCCTGGTTTTAGTTTCCAATTTTCAAAACAATTTGTGGGTGACCTTGAACCACTCATTTTGTGTCATTCATCCAGTTAATTTTTAGGATGAATTATCTAACCTCCAAGATCACTTCTGGCTCATAATCTCTCCAAATCTTGATTCTTTTGGAGAATTTAAAGCAATTTTGCTATTTGCAGAAAATCCAGGATAGTTCTGTAAAGCACTTTAAAAAATAGATCTCATTCATACCTTTATATATATATATATATAAATTTTTTTATAGTTAAGCATCTCTAGTATAAAATGTATTTAACCTTGACTCTCTTCCTTGCTCTCTCCCTCTTTAACACACACACGCATACGTACAGACACACACACACACACACACACAGTGCTTTCTTGTTTTAAATTCCCTTTTTCTCGAGGGAGTGCAAGTTAAGTTATAATAATCTGGTGCCAATGAATTTGCCTTATGTAGCTTCTCCATAAAAGGTGAGAAGGAACTAAGGAGGAGTCTGGGATCCTTGGGCACTGAAGAGGAAAACTTGGCCTGAGTATCATTCTGTCCATGATTTTCCAGCAAAATTGAGGTAGTACAAATGGGAGTTTATGAACAATCTTGGTTTCCATTCAGATTATTTAATCTGCTAGCTATCTTTGATGTCTGAGCTACCAGAGAAGCACCAAGAATACTGGAGTGGATAGCCATTCCTTTTTCCAGAGGATCTTCAGGACTCAGGGATCAAACCTGGGTCTCCTGCATTACAGGCAGATTCTTTTCAGTCTGAGCCATCAGGGAAGCCCCTACTATCCATATTTTGTGAAGAAACTGAACCTCAGAATTATTTTACATAGGTTTAAAAAAATTTTTTTTTTTTATTTTACCCTTCAACACAGAGATAATAGTGATCACGATCACAAATAGGTGGCGAGATCTTGTGAACTGTTAATAGGTGAAACTTCACAGCCCATTTCAATTTTTTGACTGCCTCATCAGAGACAGGCATTGTGCTAGGAATTTCCCAATGTTGTCTGTGATCCGCATACCTCACTGTGAGACAGCAGTTTTCTTTTTCTACACATGAACTTTGAAACTGAGAATCCTTACTTTTCCAAAGACAGGCAGTTAATTATGGTGCAGAGTGAAGATTTTATTTCCGATCTGACTGACATCGAAGTTGATGCTCTACTGACTCCAAAAAGAGCCCAAGTTCACTGATAAATTGTTCTACTACAGTCAACTTCTCCACTGATGACCTCTACTTGTACTCATTCTCCCTAGATGTTTCCATGTGATCTGTACTTTTGAGGCACCTGGGATCTCTTCAACAGCCATGAGATGCATAGGGTGTGCATTGCTGTGTTTGGCCTGAAAGATAATGCTTATTAGAACTAAAAGCACAATAGAAAACAAAGTGACTGAGCAACATTGTATAATGCAAACCAAGGGTGCTTTCCTGAGGCAGATATTATACCATGTAAAGATGGGAGAGATTATACCCATGATATTAAGGATACTGGTCACATAATGTTATCAGAAGATATTCTTCTGATTAAACGTCCTTAACTTCCCTTACTCCTGAGATGTTTCTATAATTTTAATTATAATGTGTTTCATCATTATCTGGATAGTTCCTTGGGGAGATGCTCTCAATGTGTGCAGTGTTCAAGATTCTATTATAAATAGTGAGGAATTATCATCGTTTTCTTGTTGCTGCTGAAGGCAGGTCTGCAAATTTTATACTCTTTGCAATAGAGATTAATGCAGTCACATCTTTAATTTTTAGCCCTTTTTTGAAGAAGAGACTAAGACCTTACTTGTGGACCTATTTGTTATCACAGTGTTTTATTGTCTGGAATTATATACTTGGGAAATATTATTATTTATATTAATAGTTGATATAAAAATTCATAAGAATATCTTGCTACCATAGGGACTTACAAGAATTTTTGCTCTTTAGGTTTTGCCTTTTATGTCTTCCCTACAAACCCAGTGATTTTCACATTGTGTTTTAAAATGTATCTGAATGGAATTGAAAGTATTGTGTCATTGGGAATGATTGTTATTCCCAGTTCAGTCACTAAGTTGTGTCCTACTCTTTGCCATCCCATGGACTGTAGCATGCCATGCTTCCCTGTCTTTCACTATATTGAAGAAATAATTATACCTTTGCTGTATCGTGTGTGTGTGTGTAAAATTCCTGAAAAGTTAATGAAAGTGATTTTTTAAAATTTATAAATTATACATTCTATATGCTTAATTGCTTTAAAAGATGATGCACAGTTGTCTAATAAAGTGGCTCTCTATGAGAAGTTACTTTGGTCATCTGGCCCTAGGACTATGGGATCACTTAACCTTGAGAGGCATAGATAATGGTGGTCCAAGAACTCTGTTTTTCAGGCTCTATAGCCATGTCAAGCTCTTCTGGTTCATCAAGCATGAATTATCAAAAGGATAACTTTTCCCCTTTTTTGGATGATAATCAAACTGCATTTTAAATGTAGAGAAATAGAATATTAGAAAACGTTATCAAAGAGGCAGTAGTGATATAAAGTTATTGAGTGTACCCCTAGACTTCAGTTAATTGGTTTGCATTTCCATCTGGCCAGTTTGCAGATGTTGGATCCAAGGAGAGCCTCTTAGTCTGTCAGTGCTTCAGTTTTCTCATTTTTCAGAAAGATATGCTAATTAGAACCTCTCTCATGGGACCTTTATTTATAAAAGATTGTGTAAGGATTCAACAAAAGTTAGCTATTATCTTACCTTAAAACTGAGACTGTTGCCACTAGAACAATTTTTTAAATAGAGATTTTATTAGTTATGGACACAGTAATGCATTCTATGAAGCTGATCTGGAGATCAGGATGCTTAAAAAATGTGTGAATATCCCTGAATGTCTACAATATATAACGTAGTCAGTAATATAATGTAGTCAGTTTGAAGTGTTCTAAAATGAATGAGACAAACTCTACTATCACAGAGCTAATGATTATGAAAAGTGGAGAAAAACCCACATATCACACAGGAAGGGAAATTGGAGAAGTAGTATTACTTTATGTTTCTTAGGTGCCTTGATTATTTTTTATATATATTTAGTTGCTGTTGTTGTTCAGTCACTAAGTCATATTTGGCTATTTGAGACTCCATGGACTACAGAATGCCAGGCTCCTCTGTGCTTCACTATGTCCTAGAGTTTGCTCAGACTCATGTCTGAGTTGGTGATGCTATCTAATGATCTCATCCTCTTATAATTAGTTGTACCAATAATCCAAATCAAACTCTGTTAATTAGGTAATTATGGGTTCACCAAGCAGAGATAAGAGTTTTTATATATGAAAATTCTTGGTCTTAGCTCTATCTCCCAGTCAAAATCAGTAACTCTCATCTGGTTTAGTTTATCCGCACTTAGAAGCCAGAAGATCTATGATCATGAAAATATAGGGTACAGGTGAACCCAGACCAGAACTGAAATATCAGTGACTATGTTACGTGCCCAGATCATTTTCTCTATGGTGTATTTAATTCCCATACGAATAATTTCAGGGGTAGGAAGAGTGTTTACAGAGATTAATCAACTTCCAAATTGTGAGTTGCTACTAGTTGGAGGGAGCAATGATACAATCAGAGTTTATACACTTTTTAAAATAGTTCCTCTTCTAACTTTTTGTATTTTTATTTTCTTTTTCCTCAATACTTTTACATAACTGGCTACTTGCCAGTAACTGAAAAGTCACATCCTCAAAGAGATCTTTGACCACTCTGTGTGCATCCTGCCTCTTCTTATTTCTGTGTTTATCAGCATGCTCCATTTTCATCTCACAGTGGTTCCATTCCCTAGATTGTCTCATTTCTGTATTTTTCATTCACTCCTTTTCAAAAAGAATCAATTATGATGCAAACCAAAATCCCGTGTAGCTTGTTCAATTTCATATTACAAAACTTAGACTACTTCTAGATATAATGTAATAAATAATAAATATAATATAGCAAATATATTTGATATAACATTGGTTTTGATGTTTGTAAAGGAATTCTTATAAGAAATTAGAACTACAGCCCATTTTATGTCATAATATTCCCTTCAAGCAATATTATTATGGGGATCTTAAATTCCTGAGATGATGTTAATCCTACAGATGCATCCCTAAGTACTCAGAGCAGTTTACTTCTCAGAAGACTGATCTGGGGAAGTGTATTAAACAGAGAAGACATTCCTTGTGGACATTTTAATTGCAATGACATTGCATTTGAAAATAAATAATTATACATAAAATGGATTGTTGCTGAAAAGCAGTAGACTCTGAAATAAGACAATAATTTTAAAAGCATGGCACCTGAATTTTATATGTATATAGAACTTATCTATTGATATAATTTTGATATGGTGATTGATCTATTTGCGGTTTACTTTTCTGAGATAACTGTTAAACTGATACAGTCTGTGTTGTTAAATACTGCTTACCTCATCCTGCAAGCAGCAGTAATCAAGCAAGTGAAATATATAGCTAAATAAAATAAAACATGACTAGGGTTTTCATAAGTTTAAAGCTTTTTACATCATATGCTGGCATAATGTAGAAAACTATGTCAATGACTAGATTGTAAGACCAAGGTTTAAGACAATCATCCCATAAAATCGAGTATATAAGAAGATATCTTCTGGACTTCCCTGGTGGCTCAGTGGATAAGAATATGCCTACCAATGTAGGGGACATAAGTTCGATACCTGGTTGTAGGAGGATTCCACATGCCATGGAACAGCTAAGCCCGAGAGCCACGACTACTGAGCCTGCGCTCTAGAACCTGTGAACCACAACTATTGAAGCCTGCTCACCTGGAGTCAGTGCTCCACAACAGGAGAAGCCCTGCAGTGAGAAGCCCACACACCCCAACCAAGAGGCGCCCAAGCACAGCCAAAAATAAATAAATACATTTTTCAAAAAGGATATCTTCCAGTCATAGGGAAATGAGTAAGTTAATATTACATGTGCATTTGTATTAGTATAGAAAATGAGAGGCTACCATCATACACACAAATAGTATTCAATGGAAATAGAATTTCAATGATTCACTCTTATTACTTCCCTGTTCAGTACAAAGTAGTTGTCTGAACTTATTGAATATTTACATTTATGAGTCTCAAGTCATTTCCTATAAGACAATTTGTTGAAATGGATTTGGTCATTCTCTGATGACTCTCAGTCTAGCTTTACTTCTATTAGCACTCTATTATGTTAGCATCATTGAAATAATTTAGCAAAAATAAGTGTCTAATACTAGTAGTATATGAATGTAATTGTCTGTTCTAGCGTTAAGAAACTAATAAATATTGTAATAATTACCTATAAGTCCTATTAAAGGAAATAAATGTGATTATATACTCATATTAAACTTTGTGCAAAGTCTACGTTGATTTTTATATTATATGAAGTAGAATACTGACAAACATGACTCAAAATTTTCAAGAATAAAATAAATCCATTCATTTCTTTTAATTTGTCCATAGGCAATGCAGACTGGGTCTAAGTGAAGGCAATGCCAAATTTCACAGATGTGACAGAATTTGTTCTTCTGAGGTTGACCAGTCATCAGGAGCTTCAAGTTCTCTTTTTTTGTGGTGTTTCTAGTAGTTTACATGATCACTCTGATAGGGAACATTGGTATGATTATTATTATTATTATTTTTTAATTAATTAATTTATTTTTTAAAATTTTATTTTATTTTTAAACTTTGCATAATTGTATTAGTTTTGCCAAACATCAAAATGAATCCGCCACAGGTATACAGCTCCATGTACTTTTTCTTGAGTCATTTGTCTTTTGTGGATGTGTGGTTCTCCTCCAATGTCACTCTGAAGATGCTGGAAAACTTACTATCAAACAAAAACCATTTCCTATGTGGGGGTGTTTGGTGCAGTGTTACTTCTTCACAGCCCTTGTCCACGTGGAAGTATATATCTTGGCTGTGATGGCCTTTGATTGCTACATGGCTGTCTGCAACCCTCTGCTTTATGGCAGTAAAATGTCCAGGACTGTCTGTGCTCGTCTCATCTCTGTGACATATATCAATGAATTCTCTGTTAGCCTAATCTGCACACTGTGGACATATGGCCTGTGCTTCTGTGAAAACTTTGAAATCAACCACTTCTATTGTGCTGACCCTGCTCTTATCAAGATTGCCTGTGGAGGGGTCCACAGTAAAGAATGCACCATGATTGTTATTGCTGGGATAAATTTCACATATTCCCTCTCAGTGGTTCTCATTTCCTATACACTCATCATAGCGGCCGTGCTGCACATGTGCTCTGCCGATGGCAGGAGGAAGGCATTCTCCATGTGTGGGTCCCACCTGACAGCTGTTACCATGTTTTATGGGGCTCTCCTCTTCATGTATCTCAGGAGGCCCACTGAAGAGTCTGTGGAGCAGGGGAAGATGGTGGCTGTGTTTTAGACCACAGTGATTCCCATGCTGAATCCCATAATCTACAGTTTGAGGAACAAAGATGTGAAAGAGGTGGTCAACAGAGCAATCGTCAAAGCAGACTTGAGGCAGTGAACCTGCAGTACCTAATTCCGTGTATGCCGCTTCCTGCTATAAATGTCCAGGCATATAAATTCTCTGTTTAAAATAGACTGTATACAGGCAACATTTAAATGTACTAAGAGGTCCAGTCTAACACAGTGATGGTTTACCCCATGAATGGACTCTCAGGACTAAGCCTCCTTTATCTACATATGCAAACATACTAACCCTGACCTATTACTGTTAGTCACAGTGTATGTAAAATTGTGCTAGGTGTAGTCATTGGATAACTCATAAATACATTTGCATAAGCACATGTTGGAGAAGGAAATGGCAACCCACTCCAGTGTTCTTGCCTGGAGAATCCCAGGGACGGGGGAGCCTGGTGGGCTGCTGTCTGTGGGGTCGCACAGAGTTGGACACGACTGAAGCGGCTTAGCAGCAGCAGCAGCAGCAAGCACATGTTAATTTGGAGGTATCTTTGTAAGAGTTTAATATGCTTTCTTTAGGATATTTTCTATATATAATTGCTTTTCACTTGTTTTATAAGTAATACATAATTTCATGAGAAAAAATTAAGACTTCATCACTTTTCCATGATTATAAAAGTTGGTGGATCCTCATTTATCAAAAAAGCTTTCAATAACATTCATACATACATGGACTTTTGAAAACAAAAATGTATTCATAATCTTCAACTAGTGTCATGAATCAATCAGAAGGTTAGCTCTCAGTATGTATTGCTCTATAATTAACACTATCTGTGTTTCAAGCAATCTGTTGACTCACCGTAATTCTACTCTTTGGTTTGGATTTTGGCTAGTTGTTTTTCTCTTCATTAATTTAAATAGGTGAAAAATTTATGAGTAAAGCCTATCATGTCCTCTTATAGTTTAAAAAGATGAAGCAGTATGGATTTTTGTCATTTAAAATCTAACTTTTGATCAGAAGAATGTCCTGTTAAACATTTGATTGCTATGATGAAGGTATTGTTTGATTCCAAATTCTTGTCACTAACATTACATTCTTAGGTCCGTATTTAGCTCCTTAAGTCAAGCTTTTAATAACTAGAGTGGATCAACCAGATAAGAATCTGTGTGAAACCAAATGTCATTGCACTGGACATGTGTTAAAATGTGATCAGCACAGCTCAAACTGGTATCCATTGGGATCTGATTACACGTTTGCGATTCAATTTATGTTGATTGGTGTCCACTTAATCTACCTTCATTCTTAATATAAGTGGAATCCATTTTTTGTCCTTGTTGACTCTTGCTAATAATACCAGCATAAAAGCAAATCAGAAGCAGAAGCAATTTCTCATGAATGAGTTTATTCTTGTTTAAGGGCTAATCCAATTAAGAGGGCTGCACAGTTGAACATGTGTGGAAAGACTCTGAGAAGTAACACTTACTTGTGGTAGTATCACTGGAAAGATGGATTCATTTAAGCACAGAAAGTATTGTTACTCAGGCTAATTTACCAATTGCCCACAAGCCACATTCCCTCAGATTGGTTCTCCGAAAAAGCAGATGGTGGGAGGAGGGTTCTTTTTCATAACTTTAAGGTTCTGAGCAGGAAGAAAAAGTACTATTTGATTAGTATTGGAAACTACATTAACATTTTTTTTAATGTTTTCAAATCACCCGAGTTTGCTTCTAACAAGTTGGTGTCAAGTATGAAACGATAGGCTGCTCAAGAAACAATCGTACGGACAGAGATCATTATAACTTGACCCTTTAAGATCACATTTCTGTGATCCTTATGGCAGACATAGACCTCAGTGTCCACTGTTTTATGTTTTATTTTATAAGTAAAACCTTTGTCATCCAGCTGCTCACCACGTCCCCATCGCCCCCGTCAGTGGGAGACAGAATGCTGTCAAGTCCTGGCAATGAGCCGTCAGTAGAAAGTAGTGCCTGAAACCTAGAGACCACCTTCTCTATGTTAAAGCCATTAGATATGGACTTTTTTCTCTTCCTTCCCACTTAAAACTGTTGCCACTGAAATGACCACTTTTTAGACAAAGATGGAAACCACATATTGAGGGTCTAATTGCCTTTCCCAAACCCCTTAACTCATACTGCTGCCTGAGAAAGGAATAAATTACTTTATTAAGTTACTGCATCTTGGGAGTTCACTTAGCCATAGTGCTATATTTGCCCTTATAATACTTTCCATAAACATATCCTTGGCACTTCACCTCTGCATCTTACCACTCACCAGGATAATTTTTATCTGAGAATGATCAAGTCTCTTCAGAAACTATTCTGGTATTGAGAGAAGGGCATCTTGTCTTCTGTCTTAACCAGAAGGAGAAAAACTCAAGCTTCCGATCTATATTAGATATTAGGTTATATATCCCTTTGTCCTAACTACTTGATGAATCCTTGGTCTTGTTATGACCTTTAAGACTCCAGTTGTCACATTAACTGGTTTTGGATCCCTTTTGACCCGTCATCTAGGCCATTTCGCTAGCCTTTTTAGGTACTTACAGGTCTCTTAAGCTTAGGAAATCTCAGCTGTTTTTTGTCTGCACATTTGAGCCAGCACATCTTTAACTGTCCTTACTTATTAGTGGGGTTTCCCCAAGGGCTCAGCAGCAAAGAATCATCTGCAAGGCAAGAGACATGATTTCAATCCCTGCGGGAACATCCCCTGGAGAAGAAAATGGCAACTTACTCTAGTATTCTTGCCTGGAAAACCCCATGGACAGAGGAGCCTGGTGGGTTACAGTCCATAGGGTCACACAGAGTTGAACACAACTGAGCACGCACACACTTACATGCACTTATTATGAGTGAAATTGTTCCCCCAAAAGATGTGTTAAGTTCCTAACCTGAAGAACTTCAGAGTTTGGTTATAGAATCATTGGGTTATAGGGTTATTATTTGGATATAGGGTTGTTGAAGATGCAATTGTTAATATGAAGTCATACTGAAGTAAGGTGGACCGTTAGTCCAGTGTAAGTGATGTCCTTACAAGAATGAAGAAATTTGGACACAGATGTAGAGGGAAGATGACCATGAGAAGACAGCAGAGACTGGAAAGATGCTTACAAGACAAGGAATGCCTGGGATCATGAGAAGCTGGAAAAAACAAGGAAGGAACCTCCCCTAGAGCTTCATAGAGAGCCTGGTTCCAATAATACCTTGACTTCAGACTTGTAGGCTCCAGAACTGCGAGAAAATAAATTTTTGTTGTTCTAAGTCAATGAGTGTGTGGTACTTTGTTAATGTAGACTGATGAAACTAATATATTTCTTTACAGTATCGTTTAAATGTTAGAACTTTGGTTTTACTTTAGCTTTTCTTAGTCTCCCAGGCTATCATCCTTTCTGCTCTAAGAGCTCTTCAAATGTATCTGAAGTTTCTTTGGTAAACATGTGGTTTTGCAGCAACCTCCCCTGAATCCAGTGTGCCATCCAGAAGGGGCACCAGATTTCTTTAGAAAGATTCACTAACCTTTAAACCCTTCTCACATTGCCAATCTCAGGTTCAGCCCTTAATCTGTAGTTTACTATAGAAGCTCGCTGCTTTGCTTTTAACTATTTAAATTATACTTTTGGAATTATTTTAAAAATAGCAACAACAAAGATGTTCTCCTCTCTTGAGTTTTATCTTTGGCAATTGACAATCATGATTTCCAAGATTAATTTCTCTGCAACTGTACTCCCTGACCCCAAAATAAGTTGATTTAAGAACTTGAAAATCAGGATTGCAATTCATTGCTTCTCTTCAGAATTTGTACAGTTTACATCCACTTAAAACACCTTTGTTGCTGCTTCAATAATGGTGTTGAGGTTAGGTGATGCATATATTAAAATAAAGTTTAACATAAATAATTTAACATGGCAATATTGATGTCTTCACATAAATGTGAAACCTAATTTAACAATAAAATGTTTACTAAGATAACTTGGATAAAATAAGCTAAACTGTTTCTAAATAACTTATACAATCAATTTTTTGCCAGTATTTTCCAAAATAGCAGACTATTCAGCATATTCAGGAATGTTTTTGATTTTGCCCTATGAGAATAGCTCACAATATCACCCCCATGGTAGACACCAAACATTTGAATCTGAATTAAAAAAAAAATTCCAGTTGATGGTTTAAGTGGGTCTTAGATTGCATCACTTTACAACCACCCCAACATAGAACAATATTCCTGACATCTGACAGCAATCATGTTTATAACTTGGTTTTAAACTACCGCTTCCTGTCAAACCATTGTAATTTCTTCAAATCCCTAAAATATAAAAGGATCTTAAGCTTTGCTGAGGGAATATAGGGGTATGTCTGCATTTTTGTTTTGATACAGAAAAAGAGAGTATGACTTTCCAAAAGCTGACCCTGATTTCCAGATCTGCATGTCTAAAAATGACGTCTTTTCAAACAACACGAGAACCATGGAATTACAGAGAGTGACCGACAGTGAATCTAGTGGGAGTCAGAAGCAGAGAGGAATGATTTTTAGCAGACAGGGTGCAGTTGAGGAACAGCTACTGCATGGAATGACATGGGGATGGACAAGAAATTTACTTTACCACCTTCCTTTTTTGACTCCACAATGTATAAAATAGAAGCATTTTTGAAAGCAGCGGCTAAATCTTATTATCAGTTAAATAGAAATTATCCAGGCCAAAACTATCAAGTGTCACAGATGCAAATAGTAGCGATTTGTTAAAAATGTGCGTTATAATCTTTTAAACCTTTTATCTTACTTATAAATTATATGAAAAATAGAACACATGTGAAAAGTCATTTTGCTCATATAAAAATGGTAGAAATAAAATTAACCTATCAAAGATAATAAAAACAACACATCTGCGTGTGGCATAGTTCCAAGACAGTCAGTGTTACAAGATACATTTTAATGTTTATTAGAGACAGGAAATAACATTTTTCAAAGGCTTTCCTCAAGGCATTTTTTACCTCTTGGTTCCTCAGGCTGTAGATCATGGGATTCAACATAGGAATGACTATTGTGTAGAAGACAGGGGCCATTTTGTCTGTGTCAAGGGAATGGTTTGATTTGGGCTGAAGATACATGAAGCTCAGAGTCCCTTGGAATATAGTGACAGCAGTCAGATGAGAACCACAGGATGAGAATGCTTTGCGTCTCCCTTCTGCAGATTGGATTCTCAGGATGGCAGCCACAATGTATAGGTAAGAAATAAGGACCATGGTCAAAGAGCTGGTTATATTGAATCCAGCAAAGATAAAAATCAAGATCTCTTTGAGGCTGGTGTCTGAGCAGGCAAGGGCTGTCAAAGGAACATCATCACAATAGAAGTGATTAATAACATTGGGGCCATAGTAGATCAATTGAAAAGTAACAGCTGTGTGAAGGAAAGCAACAGAAAAGCTGTATCAGTAAGGGCCTGCTACCAGCTGCATGCACACCTTTTGGGACATGATCACCAAGTAGAGAAGAGGATCGCAGATGGCCACAGAGCGGTCATAAGCCATGACTGCAAGAAGGAACGTCTCCAAAATCAAGAAGTTCAGGAAAAAGCCCAGCTGTGCGCACATGCATAGAGAAATATGGACCTATTCTTGGTCAGGAGGGTCTCCAGGAACTTTGGGGCTATATGAGGAGTAACAAATATGATGAGGAGTAACAAAAGTCTACAAAGGCCAGATTACTGAGAAAAAAAGTACATGGGTGTGTGAAGGTGAGGATCCAACTGGATTAAGGAAACGATGCCAATGTTTCCCACCAGAGTTAGAGAATATACCATTAAAATGAGAAGAAAGAGAAGCATTTCAATCTCTCTGTGGACTGAAAAACCCAAAAGAATGAGTTCGATCACCCTGGTAATGTTCTCTTCAGTAATGTGTTCTAGTCTCTGAACTGCTGAAAAGAGACAAGTTAAAGACAGATAAGTTAATCAGGAGTAAGGAATTGTCATCAGATGCCAAAACGTGTGTGTTTTAACTTGAGAAAGTATTGCTCATTGAAGCAGAATAAGTGAAGTCGCTCAGTTGTGTGTGACCCTTTGCGACCCCATGGACTATAGCCTACCAGGCTCCTCCATCCATGGAATTTTCCAGGCAAGAGTACTGGAGTGGGTTGCCATTTCCTTCTCCAGGGGATCTTCCTGACCCAGGGATTGAACCCAGGTCTCCTTCATTGCAGGCAGATGCTTTACCGTCTGAGCCACCAGGGAAGTTCTGCAGAAGTTCTGAAGCAGAATATCAGAACAAATAAACATACCCCATCTCAAACTCTCCTGTCTGACTATTTATAAATTTCTGAAGCCAAAAATTGAGGTTTGATAAAAATAATGTTTATAAATATATGTAATATTTTAGGTGTAGATTATTTTTAGTTATATTAAATAATAGAATAAAGACATTTTAAAATATCCTGCTCCCATATTTACTTATCAGTGAAGTAAAACTTTAATATGTAACATTTTATTTGTTTTAATAGACATTTATTTTAACAAATGTTCATTATGGTAAATATAATACAAAGCTAAACAGGATATTCCATGGATAGAAAAGTGGAGGAAATAAAATATTTCTATTTGTGAATTAGGCAAGTTTTGGATTCCTATGTAATTTATTCATTTTCAAATACTTCTTTCTAAAAGTGAAAAAGTACACTTGTAGTTAGAGTTAGACTACACATACGTTAAAAAGTAGAGTTCTTTGTAATCATTTACTCAATGGACATGAGTTTAAGCAATCTCCGGGGGACAGTGAAGGACAGGGAAGGCTGGCATGCTGCAGCACATGGGGTCAACAAAGAGCCAGACACGACTGAGTGAGTGATCAGCAACAAATAGTTTTACATTAATTATTTTCAACACATAATCAGGAATACTTTCTAAATTGGTGTTACAAATTTTTAGTGATTTTTTTGCCTGGGGAGCCCTAATGCCGGGCGGCCCAGCAACTGCTTGCAAAGGCCTCCCATGGCTGTTTGCTTCCTTCTGCCAGAGCTAGCTTTGCTCCCTGCCCCGGCATTGGGTGTGCCAGGGGCTGGCCTGCCACCCCTCACCAGGGGCCCATGGGAGGTGCTGGGTACCTTCAGCCAACTGACCCCAGCATGGCACCTGGCCGCCTCAGACGCACTCCTGCAGCCTCCTTCCCTAGGAGCAGGACTGCGCTTACCTAGGAATGTGTTTGCAAGGCTTGCAGAGTGCAGGCAGACACCTGGCCCTGACTCGGGAATTGAGGCCCTGGGATCAGGCCCGGAGGTCTGGTGTCTGAGGATCCCCACACTGGCTGCACGCTAGAGGCCTGAAAACCCACTCTCTGGGGCTGACTTTCCTGCCTCCAAGGACGCTAGCGTCCCCAGCTGCCTGTGGGCTGAGAGTCACCCCCAGCTGCCAAGCGCTGGCTGGGAGGTCATTTTGCAGTGGGAATGGTCCCTGGGGCCCCGTGCAGAGGGAGGGCCCCCACACTCCCAGGGAACGTCCAGGCAACCTCCACACGGCTGTTCCATCACATTTGCTCTGCAGGAGTGAGCTTGCAAGCCTAGGCCTGTCTGCACCATGCTCGTCTTCTGTGGGCAGAACAACCTGGGCGCCCACCTAGAGCTGGGGCCTAGGGGCCCCAACTGGCATTTTTAGCCTGGGGAGCCCTAACGCGGGGCGGCCCATCAACTGCCTGCAAAGGCCTCCTGTGGCTGTTTGCTTCCTTCTATCAGAGCTAGCTGTGCTCTCTGCTTCGGTTTTTTGCAAGCCAGGGCTCTGCCTGCCACTCTTTGCCAGGGGCCCATGGGAGGTGCCAGGTGCCCTCAGCTGGGTGACCCCAGCATGGCACGTCCATGGGAGGTGCCAGGTGCCCTCAGCTGGGTGACCCCAGCATGGCACGTCCATGGGAGGTGCCAGGTGCCCTCAGCTGGGTGACCCCAGCATGGCACGCCCATGGGAGGTGCCAGGTGCCCTCGGCTAGGTGACCCCAGCATGGCAGCCCGCTGTGGTGCTGATACATTCCGGAAGCCTCCTTCCCCACGGGCAGTGCTGCGCTGACCTGGAAATGTGTTTGCAAGGCTCGGAAGGTGTAGGCGGCACACGGCCCCGACCTGGGAACTGGGGCCCTGGGAGCAGGCTTGGTGGGCTGACCTGAGGAACCAAACCCCAGCTGCGAGGAGGGCCCTGAAAACACATTCTCTGGCCTGCCTTTCCTTCCTCCAAGATAGATAGCTTTCCCAGTCTCTTGTGTGCTGAGAGTCACACAGGGCTGGAATGCACTTGCTTTAATGTCATTATTCAGTAGCAATTGCCCCTGAGGCCCTGCACCTAGGTTGGGCTCCCAACACTCACAGGCAAATCAAAGTGACCTCCAAATGAGTAAGCTCTTTGCATCAAGTGGCCAAAGTATTGGAGTTTCAGCTTCATATTTGTCCTTCCAATGTATATTCAGGCCTGATTTCCTTTAGGATGGAGTGGTTGGGTCTCCACAGTTCAAAAGCATCAAATCTTTGGTGGTCAACTTTCTTTATAGTCCAATTTTCTCATCCATACATGACACATGGATAAACCATAGCCTTGCTAGACAGATCTTTGTTGGCAAAGTAACGTCTCTGCTTTTTAGCATGCTGTCTAGTTTGGTCATCACTTTCTTTCCAAGTCGTAAGTGTCTTTGGAGAAGACAATGCCAACCCACTCCAATACTCTTGCCTGGAAAATCCCATGGACGGACGAGCCTGGTGGGCTGCAGTCCATGGGGTCCCTACGAGTTGGATACGACTGAGTGACTTCACTTTCACTTTTCACTTCCATGCATTGGAGAAGGACATGGCAACCCACTCCAGTGTTCTTGCCTGGAGAATCCAAGGGACAGGGGAGCCTGGTGGGCTGCCGTCTATGGGGTCGCACAGAGTCAGACACGACTGAAGTGACTTAGCAGCAGCAGTAGCAAGCCTCTTTTAATTTCACGGCTGCAGTCACCATCTGCAGTGATTTCCGAGCCCCCCAAAATAAAGTTTGCCGCTGTTTCCACTGTTTTCCCATCTATTTGCCATGAAGTGATGAGGCCAGATGCCATAATCTTAGTTTTCTGAATGTTGAGCTTTAAGGTAGCTCTTACACTCTCCTTTTTCACTTTCATCAAGAGGCTCTTTAGTTCTTCCCTTTCTGCCATAAGGGTGGTGTCATTTGCATATCTGAGGTTATTAATATTTCTCCTGGCAATCTTGATTCCAGCTTGTGCTTCATCCAACCCAGCGTTTCTCATGATGTACTCTGCATATAAGTTAAATAAGCAGGGTGACAATATACAGCCTTGACATATTCCTTTTCCTATTTGGAACCAGTCTGTTGTTCCATGTTCTGTTCTAACAGTTTCTTCCTGACCTGCATACAGATTTCTCAAGAGGCAGGTCAGGTGGTGTGATACTCCCATCTCTTTAAGAATTTCCCCCACTTTATTGTGATCACACAGTCAAAGGCTTTGGCATAGTCAATAAAGCAGAAATAGATGTTTCTCTGCAACTCTCTTGCTTTTTCCTTGATCCAGTGGATGCTGACAATTTGATCTGTGGTTCCTCTGCCTTTTCTAAATCCAGCTTGAACATCTGGAAGTTCACTGTTCACATATTGTTGAAGCCTGGCTTGGAGAATTTTGAGCATTACTTTACTAGCGTGTGAGATAAGTGCAACTGTGAGGCAGTTTGAACATTCTTTGTCATTGCCTTTTTTTGGTACTGGAATGAAAACTGGCCTTACAACCTAGAGGTTTTCAACTGCAAATGCTAAAAGAACCAGCTTTGCAGTTTCCAAGAAAAAAAAAGTTTCATTTTAACCAATTTTCTCTGAAATCCAAGGAATATCATGGCCATCCTGCATCAAAAAGTCATCTTTCCTTTATGTAGTCATAGTTTCATGCCTAAATTATAGACCAAATAATGCTCAGATTGATTCTGATATCAGGGGAAGATCAGCTGGTAAAAAGCTTGGATTGTCCCTCTGGAGGGAAGTGAGACCTTGGTCCCATCAGAAGAATCTGAGGGGTTAAGGGAATTTGCAGGAGTGGGGAAAGCTTGGTCCATCCTACATGTACCATAATCTTAAATAATGCTTATTTACTTTACCAAAGTAAAAAAAAATTATAAAAACAAATATAAATCACTGAAAGGTAAAGAAATTCATAATCTGTGGTCGACAGCTTCATTCTAAGAAAACTGTGTTCTCTTAACCTAGAGAGTAGACTAAATTCCAGTCTGACCAGCTTATCAGATAACAAACAAACAAACAAAAATGTTTATGGGTAAGCTTAGAAAAGTCTTTTCCATATATCTTGAAGGAGCAGTATTTTTGAAAGGCATCAGTGTGAAACCATAGACGGCATGTTTAAAACCTGATTAAACTGAAATTGGCAAAGTGATCTGGTCACTGCTGTACCCTGAAACACTTGAGTATGATAATTAGAAATGTAACTGACAGCCTTTTACCAGAACATATCAGATTTTCATGAATGTCACATAATTTCTAGGATATCTATATTAGGAGATATCTATCTATCTAGGATATGTATATATTATATCTATATTACTAGGATATCTATATGGTTGATGATCTGTATCATTAACCATACAATATAACTTGAGAAGATTCATCAGTCTTTCTGACAACACTTCCCATGTAGTTTAACATGCCAAATGAACTCAAGTTGTTTAATATCTCTCTTTGGGAGGTCTCAGGGGCCCTCTGAAGCATCCCAAAGTTAGATAGAAGTCAATTATTTAGGAAGGTTTGTTCATAAATATCAAAAGGGTTTATAACAGTCAGATAGGATCACATAAGTTACTGTGAAACAAAACTTCTCCACTTAGCCGAAGTTAACACAAGATTTCAAAGGTCAGCCTAGAACAGATCACTTAAGAGGTAAAGAAACTTAAAATCCATTAGCAAAGGCAGTTCAACATCTCAAGAAAGCTTGTAGCAGGCACAAAACTCTTTTCTGGGGGTCCACTTTCCATAAAACCTCCTTATCCCTTTCTGTATCCCTTCCTTTGCTTCTCTCATCCTGAAACTGCCACCTGTAAGTCAGAACTACTTCTTTTTCCTTCATAAAATGTGATTTCATTCCTCATACCTTATTTAATAACAAGACATACATTTTCCTTAAACAACCAAGAACTGACTTTTATATTGGCATTCTATAAGTTGGTGAACATACACATCAGTGATAATATCGGAAAAAAAATTGCTTTCTTATAGTGAACATCTTAGGATGGCACCAGACACTATTCAGGATAGTCAAAAATCTCTTTAGTTTCTGTGTAAGAGGAAGGTCCTGTCAAGTCGTGAATGTTTCAGAACCTTAATTTATTTGGAAATGACCTAGCTATTCAATACACTGTCGTCACTTAGTTTAGCACAAGGATAGAAACTTGGGTAACCAAAATCTGGAGAAACTACTGTAAGTTCAGTTCAGTTCAGTTACTCAGTCGTGTCTGACTCTTTGCAACCCCATGGACTGCAGGACGCCAGGCTTCCCTGTCCATCACCAACTCCAGGGGCTTGCTCAAACTCATGTCCATCGAGTCAGTGATGCCATCTAACCATCCTATCCTCTGTTGTCCCCTTCTCCTCTGCCTTCAATCGAGACTATTATAGACATATTTTAAAGTATAATTATTTTTAATAGTTTATCTAAAAGCTCATATCGCATTTACATTTTTTAGGAGTTTTTTTTGTTTGTTTTTAGAGGTATTTTGTTGACAAGTTTGTGACAGATATAACAATACAGCAATATTTAACTTATAATAAACCTAGGCACAATGAAAATTTTATGCTTAATGTTAATGACTCTCAGAAATGCCTATATTAGAAAAAAAATACTATATATTTAATATTGATTATTTCCCAGTTCACATAAATCTAAAAATCATTTAGGTCAATTTTTTAATTGTATTTAGAATTGTTTGGTTTGTAAGGGCTTCCTTTTCTTTCGATTATTTAAATAAGAACTCACAACTTCAGCAATATTATCAAAAAACAGAAGACTCACACTGAGACATACATAAATCCACACAGACAGACAGACAGAGATCTAGTTTTCCGCCTAAGATTTAAAATATTTCTTTGACCTCCCTTTTGGGGTGTGGGGGCTTGAAGTTCTCATTTGCGGAAGGCTAAGGTCTCAGGTGTTGGAGAAGACTCTTGAGAGTCCCTTGGACTGCAAGGAGATCCAACCAGTCCATTCTGAAGGAGATCAGCCCTGGGATTTCTTTGGAAGGAATGATGCTAAAGCTGAAACTCCAGTACTTTGGCCACCTCATGCGAAGAGTTGACTCATTGGAAAAGACTCTGATGCTGGGAGGGATTGGGGACAGGAGGAGAAGGGGACGACAGAGGATGAGATGGCTGGATGGCATCACTGACTCAATGGATGTGAGTCTGAGTGAACTCCGGGAGTTGGTGATGGACAGGGAGGCCTGGCGTGCTGTGATTCATGGGGTCGCAAAGAGTCGGACACGACTGAGCGACCGAACTGAACTGAAGGTCTCAGGTAAAGTGGGCAGTGTTTTTCAAGGAAAGGGTTAACTTCAAGCTTTGCCCTAGGCAGGCCATTTTAACAAGCTAATTGTTTTTAATTGCATATGCAAAAGAACCAGCTTTACGGTTTCCAAGAGAAAAAAAAAATTTTATTTTAACCAATTTTCTCTGGTTCTATAGAATATCATGTCGATCCTAGGTCAGGTCATCTGTATTTCTGTAACCCTAACCCTAACCCTTTTCCTAACCCTAACCCTGAATTATAGACAGATCAGCTGACAAGGTTTCCGTAGATCAACCTGCGGAAGGATCTTTAACGTAGTCGGCTCCGAGAGCGGCGCGGTGGGACCGCCCCGCCCCGCCCCGCCCCGCCCCGCCCCGCGGCCTCGCCTTTCCCTGCCCGCCTCGTGAGCCTCTCCTCCAAGCGTGCGGCGCGGGATGGGAAGGTAGGGAGGGAAAAATGTCTGGAAGGCGGCGCGCCCCGGGCGGGCGTCGGGCCCAGTGGCCTTTCCGGTGGTAGGGGATGAGGGGCCGCGCGAGAAGGTGGGGGACGGAGTGCAGAGTAGGGGTCGGGTGGGAAAGGCGGCTCTCCTCCGCCTTCCCGCCCGCCCCTCCGCGCCTCCATCCCCGGCCGGGCGCCACCCTTGCCCTGCGCCCGGTGGCGTCGTCTCCGGTGTCCCTCTTCCGCCCGACCACCCCGCCACGTTCCTTCGAGGTTGGGTCCGAGGGTTCGGGGCGGGGGAGTGGGTGCTCAGCGCGCGCCCACCCCACCCCACGCGCCTTTGCCCGTGGCGCCGGCCACGACTGCCTCCCCCCCGGCCGCGGACGTCATGGCGCGGATCCTCCGGTCGCGTCTCGCGGGCTGTGCGGCGTGACGGGTGGCGGCTCCCCGCCGCGGGGCCGCTTGCTTGCCCGTCGCCTCCCGCCGCTGGCCCTAGACTGGTCTGCCTCAGCCGGTCGTCGGTCGTCCGCTGCGCTGGGCCTGCCGCGCGGTCGCCAGGCGCCTCCCCACGCCCTCCGAGCCTCGGGGCTTGCTCCCAAGCCCCCTTCCCCACGTGTCCCGCGGCTGTCTTGTCCGGTTCTCTCGCCCTCTCACTTCTGTCGTGTCCCTTGCCCGCTTGGCGCCACGCTCCCTTTCGGAGCCCCTTCCCTCTGCCCGTGGTGGTGGGGGGAGAAGGGTGCCTGGGGCGCGGGTAGGGGACCCCGGTGGTTGAGGGGAGAGGTCGGGGGTGGGGGGTGCGGCCGTACGGGTGGAGCTTTTTTTTTTAATTAAAAATTTAATGAAAAAATTTACACGTTGTATTTATTCAGTTCTAAAACACCACACTTATTGCACAGGGTCCCCATGGAAAGGCCCCCTCTCAGCAGGACAGCCACAGATTCCACCATGAAAGGGCAGCAAGGTGCCCTCCTCCCTTCTTTTCTGCCTGGGTGGCCACCAGGTTTTTAAATCCCCACCAGGTGGCGGGGGAGGGGTCTGCCCCGTTTCGGGGGGACGTGGGGGTGGTTGTCTGGCGTCGGTGGGGACCTCCGGGGGCGGCAGTCGACCAGCGCAAGGCCGGGCCCCCAAGCGTCACGGGCCAGCAGCGCCTAGGCCCGCGGGCGGCCGCGGGCAGAGACGCGGTGCTGGTTGACATAGGGGCGGTGGCCCGTGGGGCGTGCCGTGCCGCTCGCTCGCCTCCCTCTTTCCAGGTACCTAGCGCTTGGGGCTTCCCTGGTGGCTCAGATGGTAAAGCGTCTGCCTGCAGTGTGGGAGACCCAGGTTCGATCCCTGGGTTGGGCAGATCCCCTGGAGAAGGAAATGGCAACCCACTCCAGTATTCTTGCCTGGAAAATTCCATGGATGGAGGCGCCTGGTAGGCTACAGTCCATGGGGTCACAAAGAGTCGGACACGACTGAACGACTTCACTTCACAGCTGATAAAAAGCTTGGGTTGTCTTGGTGGGGTGGATTTGCTCCTGGATGGATTTCACCTGGCGGCAATAGCGAGGCTCGCGGGGCTCTCCTGGCAGTGGGCGTATGCGCGGAGCACGCCTGGCCCGCGTCGGGGGCGGAGCGCACCTCCTCCGAGCTCCTAGGCTGTGGGTCCTAGGTCTCAGGGGTCGCCATTGCGGCCGGGAATGCCCATTTGGTGGGCTCCTGGGTCCCCATCGATCGGCATCCAGTGAGCGGAGTGGAGAGGTGTGGACCACAGGTAAAGGAACTGGGGCTCGGTGGCACAGGGTGGAGCAGGGAACCACGTATTCCGCCCTCTCTGTTGGCACAGTCTCGGAGCCCCCTAACCTGGCGGTCGCAGAAAGGCCTCGCCATTGGGGTCAAGGCCTTTACCACTTTACCCCTTCGCATAAAGCTCAGACCCGCGCGGTTTTCGAAAGCAGCCCAGTGCCTGCAGCGAGGTCCCCAGGAAGTCCAAGGGATTTATCCTGCCTGGTGATTTCACCTGCTGAGACTCCACAACCCTTACTCTGGCCGACTGACCCAGCTCTGCTACCGGCAGTTTGCAGCCCAGTGGGCCCTTGACCACCTGCTGGGATGGGAAAGGGGAAGGGTCCACGAATTGCACCCTAGCAACTTAGTAGGGTGCATGGATTTAAACACCTGGTGGCTGCACAGGCCGAAAAGAAGGGAGGAGGGCACCTTGTTGCCCTTTCATGGTGGAATCTGTGGTTGTCCTGCTGAGAGGGGGCCTTTCCATGGGGACCCTGTGCAGTAAGTGTGGTGTTTTAGAACTGAATAAATAGAACGTGTAAATTTTTTTTTTTAATTATGTGGTGCTTTAAGTAAAAAAAAAAAAAAAAGCTCCAAGTTTTTTTGCAAATTAAGGTCTAAAAATTGAAGGCATATTTTCCTTCCACTGTGGCATTCTATGGAGAAATGCGCGTTTTTTTTTTTTTTTTTTTTTAAAGAAAAGAGTCAGAAAAGTGAGGGAAACAGAAAGCCCAGAGGTGCCCCTGTAGTTTGGTGAAGGCTTTAGGAGGTCAATTGTAAATGCTGCTGGCTGTAGGGAGGCAGTCTCTTCCTGTGGCTGAGGGGCACAGAGCTCTGCAGGCTTGTCCTTTGCATGGATGTTCTTGTTTGTGGAAATCCAGCTTGGAGCCATCTGATGTGTAAGAACTTTCCAGACTAGACCCCTAGGCAAATCCCTTAGGGCCAGGGACTCCTTCCTTCATTGTATTTGTCTGTTTGACCGAAAAGCAGCAATGACATATTTTTCTTTAAATCTGGTCTATCATCCAGGACTTGGAGTAATATTTCCCATCCCTCTCAATAAGCTTGGGTTCCAGGAAGGAATTATAGTAAGTTGTCCATGATTTTACAGATGAGGACACTGAGGGTGGAGGACTGTCTAAGGGAGAATGGGATATCCTTCCAGGAACCCTGGCTCCTGGGTTTTTAATGAGCTTCCTACCCAGCATGGTCATTGATTGGCAAGTGTTGACATTGAGAATAAACTATTGGTGGAAATGTAAAAGGCTTTTTTTAAAGAATGTGCCTACCAGCTGTGCATCTTATGGAGTATTTAATTTCCTCTCCAACCCTTGGAAAGTGCTGGCCACAGGGCAGATGCTTCATCATTTTTATTGAACAAGTTCAATTTCACACAATTATATCCATAGTGTCAGCAACACTGTGAGGTATATTAGAACAGTGATCATCATAGTTGGTACTTCACGGATCAGTAAAGAAAGAAAACTTTTTCTTAGGAAGGCTGTAACAATTGCTAAGTTTTAAGTTTATCCCACAAGGTTATTAAAAAAAAAAATGAAACAAATCTCTCCAATCATCACCAAGGCCATCGGTGGTCTGTTGAGGACCTCACACAAGGGAGGGTCTACCTCTTGGGACACCCCTGCTTCAGCATCTCCCTAAGCCAGCAACCTGGGACAGCTGAGTACACTTGAAGTTCCTTCCTTGACCTCGGGAGTTTTTTTGGAAGACAATTTTTTGACAGACAGTGTGGGGAAAGGTTTTGGGATGTTTCAAGTGCAGTCCACTTATTGTGCACTCTTTCTGTTCCGTGGTGGCTCAGTTGGTAGTCTATACTTAACAAATTTTCTGGTGGGCTATGAAGGGGATTCCTTGGCACGTTTTTCCCACTGCTTTTTCCTCCTGTCCTTCAGCTCTCTCCTGGGACTCAAGGCTGGCCAAAACTAATGAGACTCAGGCTCTGATGTCTCATTGCAAAAGTTCATTGAGAGACAAAGAGGTGGATTTGTTAGGATCCAGAGAGAAGCCACTCTTCAGGATGTGAACCATTGCCGAGGGCAAGGGCCGGGGCCCTGGAATTAGGCCTGGCTAGGTTTTGTGAGGGGGTGGAATTCATATGCTAATGAGTGGGAGGATCATCCCAGCCTTTGGGGAACCACCCACTCCTCCCTCTTTTGCCTTGGAGCTGTCCTGCCACCTCTGGGTGTGTCTGTTGGCTTATAGATTGGGGATTAAGGTTTACTTGAATTTGACCTGTCATCTTGGACCC